>NC_092125.1:186542727-186847037 GCF_043159975.1 Macaca nemestrina
AATACCAGCTCAGCTACTTACATCACTTAGCCTCCCCAGGTCTCAGGATCTCCTTTTATCTGTGGTGACCATCCAGTGCAAAGCCCTAGCACAAGACCTAGCATGCTTTAGACCCATGGTTGCCATGCACAGCCAGCTGTCTGTCAGTCATTGCCCATTCCCATTGCTCACCAGCCATTGTGCACTCTATGTTCACCCCTGTTACCTCACCAAGCTGAGGGTCTTAAACGTAGTTTTACCTCTTCCCAAAAGTCATTCTTTACTTGGTAGGGTAGGGTCTAGAAATAGTCTGCAATTTGGTTAGAGTCTAGATTTAGTTTGCAACCCAGCTGGGCTGGGTAAGCCCAGGCTTGGCTGATGGTTCAGCTGAGCCCAGAGGTTTCCCATCTGCCTGGAAAGCATAGGCTCAGCCTCCCACTTCCCTGAACCCCAACCAAGCATCCTGGCTGGCTGTGCTCCTGGTCCTCTTTTTCTCTACTCCAGTTCCTGTCCTGGCTTGGGCTGGTTCCTGGCCACTCCTCATGGATCTCTGGTCTCTGCCTCTGTCTTTACCTGCTTGACCCTGGTCCTTGTGCCACTTACAGTAAAGCCCTGAAGCAATGACCGTTTTTTATAGGACTAACTCTCAGGAGATGGAGATTCAATCACTCCATCCAAGAATATGAGCATTTCTGAGGCTCTTGTAAGGTATGTACTTTCTATTGTTTTTCTTAAGGGTTGAATCTATCTACACTTAATCAATTCCACCACAGTGTACAGTGTGTGTGGAGGGGCGTAGGGGTGGTGGTGGACTGTCAGAGGCTGAACGCTTTCCAAAAACTTGTTGACAAAGTTTATTGCTTTCTCCATACGTAATATCAGTTCCTGCTCTCTGTATTGGTTGCAATATCTTTTTTTTTTTGAGATGGTGTCTTTCTCTGTCGCTCAGGCTGGAGTGTAGTGGTGCGCTCTCTGCTCACTGCAACCTCTGCCTCCCGGGTTCAAGCAATTCTCCTGCCTCAGCTCCCCGAGTAGCTGGGATTACAGGCGCACGACATTATGCCCGGCTAATTTTTGCATTTTTGGTAGAGACGGGGTTTCACTATGTTGGCCAGGCTCATCTGGTACTCCTGACCTCATGATCCTCCCGCCTTCGCCTCCCAAAATGCTGGGATTACAGATGTGAACCATTGCGCCTGGCCTGCTTGTAATATATTGAACAGCCACAAGATGGCAGAACTTATACAGTTACTGGTTCAGCATTGCTCTTCCTATCAATGTGAAGTTTACTTTTTGTCCTTCACCTGTTCACTTGGGCACTGCCCTGGTGTTATGGACTGAAAGTGAAAATTGATGAGAAGATCAATGCTGGACCAGGAACTCCCCCATTACCAGTGCATATAGGGGAGTCTGCCCAGGCTGCGGGTCTGAGTGGAGTGGCCACTGATGGATGCTTGGGGAGATGTGAGAGCAGATAGAACCCTGGCTAGAAGTCAGGTGTTCGGGATTCTAGAACTGGCCTTGCCCTGCCTCAAGTTTATCTACCATTTATTTCTTGAGGACTATCTCTATGCTGTATTTTGCCCAACCACCACAATGAAAGCACCCATCACCAGGGTTTGTGTCTTAGGCAACTGGTTGTTTTATAGAGGTCTCAGGCAATGCAAAGCCCAAGACAAACCTGTGTGGTCATGGTGACCTGGCAATCTTTATTAAAATGGAAGCTCTGGCCGGGCGCGGTGGCTCAAGCCTGTAATCCCAGCACTTTGGGAGGCCGAGATGGGCGGATCACGAGGTCAGGAGATCAAGACCATCCTGGCTAACACGGTGAAACCCCGTCTCTACTAAAAAATACAAAAAAACTAGCCGGGCGAGGTGGCGGGCGCCTGTAGTCCCAGCTACTCGGGAGGCTGAGGCAGGAGAATGGCGGGAACCCAGGAGGCGGAGCTTGCAGTGAGCCGAGATCGGGCCACTGCACTCCAGTATGGGCAAGAGTGCCAGACTCCGCCTCAAAAAAAAAACAAAAAAAAACAAAAAAAAAAACAAAAAAAAAACTAGCCGGGCGAGGTGGCGGGCGCCTGTAGTCCCAGCTACTCGGGGGCTGAGGCAGGAGAATGGCCTAAACCCGGGAGGCGGAGCTTGCAGTGAACTGAGATCCGGCCACTGCACTCCAGCCCCGGCGACAGCGAGACTCCGTCTCAAAAAAAAAAAAAAAAAGTAAATAAATAAATAAAATGGAAGCTCTGATGGCTGAATTTGTAAACCAGGTCGTTGTGATGCAGGAAAGTATTCTGGCAAAGGTGGATGAGTTTGGTAATATTAGACACCACTTCTGGGCAGGAGTCTGAGGCTTCTGGAAGAGAAGAGGTGGAGCAGCATACTAATGGATGAAATGACTGGTGGCAAATGAGTTTACTTCTTTTTTTTTTTTTTTTTTTTTTTTGAGACGGAGTCTAGCTGTGTTGCCCAGGCTGGAGTGCAGTGGCCGGATCTCAGCTCACTGCAAGCCCCGCCTCCCGGGTTCACGCCATTCTCCTGCCTCAGCCTCCCGAGTAGCTGGGAGTACAGGCGCCCGCCACCTCGCCTGGCTAATTTTTTTTGTATTTTAGTAGAGACGGGGTTTCACCGTGTTAGCCAGGATGGTCTCGATCTCCTGAACTCGTGATCCGCTCGTCTCGGCCTCCCAAAGTGCTGGGATTACAGGCTTGAGCCACCGCGCCCGGCCTGAGTTTACTTTTTGTCCTTTACTCATGACCTGTTCACTTGGGCACTGCCCTGGTGTTATGGTCTGAATGTATGTGTCCCCCTCAAATTCATGTGTTTAAATCTTAGCCCCCAGTGTGATGTTATTAGAAGGTGGGGCCTTTTGGAAAAAATTAGGTCATGAGGATGGAGCCCTCATGAATGAGATTAGTGCCCTTATAAAAGGGACCCCGGAGAGCTGTCTTGCTCTCTTTCTGCCATGTGAGGACATGGCAAGAGGACAGCGGTCTGTAGCCCTGAAGAGAGCCCTCACCAGCACCTGACCATGCTGCACCCTCATCTCAAATGTCCAGCCTCCAGAACTGTGAATACTATGCTGAAGAAAGCCCTTACCAGAACCTGACCACGCTGCACCCTCATCTCAGACATCCAGCCTCCAGAACTGTGAGTACTACGTTTCTGTTGCTTATAAGCGATCCAGTCTATGGTATTTTGTGAGAGCAGCCCTAATGACTATCTTGTGACTGAAAGTATACTCATAATAGTGTTCGGGGTCGCTGGGAAATGTGTTCAGAAGATTTCAGATGTGCATCAGCAATGGTCTTCTTCCATTTGTCCTGGAAAGAGAGATGAAAATCACATCACAAAAATGCTCATCTGTGTCTATTGACCCTTTTCCTTACATATGCCTGAAACTCCAACCTTTATGGGTGCATTTTGTGCTTATTTTGGCTCTGACATAGAGAGAACTGGAACAAAATAAATGTACAGTATAATTACAACTACTGTAAAGCAAAGCAATTTGCAAACGTCAAAAGGAAATCCTGTGTCCAAATTGCCTACGTCCTATGGACCACACTGTGGGGCTCTGCCAGTATTCTGTGTGTCTTCCAGAAGATAGCTTGACCCTCTTTAGCTAGAGGTAACACCAACCAGAGTCTCTATGATCTCTCATACACAGTGCTCAGCATTTAATAAGAAATCGGTAGGCACAATGACCCATTCACCAAGCCAAAGCAAAACCAAAGCAGACAACAGAAATAATCTCTTAGGAGAAACAGATATTGAGTATTCAGACAGAAACATTAAAATAGCCATGAGTAATGTGTTTTAGAAAATAGAAAGACGGAGCATCTCATCAAAGAGTTCCATCTATAAAAAGAGTGAAATGGGAATTCTATAATTTTTATTTTATTTTTATTTTTATATTTTGTATTTTATTTTTAATGGAGAAACAGAGTCTCACTCTGTCGCCTAGGCTGGAGTGTTGTGGTACAATCTTGGCTCACTTGAGCCTCCTCCTCTTGGGTTTAAGTGATTCTCATGTCTCAGCCTCCCAAGTAGTTGGGATTACCAGCATACACCACTATGCATGGCTAATTTTTGTGTTTTTAGTAGAGATGGGGTTTCAACATATTGGCCAGGCTGGTCTCGAACTCCTGGCCTCAAGTCATCCACCTGCCTCAGCTTCCCAAAGTGCTGGAATTGATTACAGGCATGAACTACCATACCTGGCCAAAATCTGGAATTATTTAGCAATGCGTTGTACTTTGGCTTTGTCTATAGGCTTTGAATATATTTTTATAACATTTATTCCTACATATTTTGTACTTTTGGCTGCTATTGTAAATGGAATTATGTCTTTAATATCATTTTCTAGCTGTTCATTACTATTACAAACAAATACAATTGATTTTTGTATATTAATCTTAGTGTTGGAGGTCCTCAAGATCACTCTAAGGTTTGAAGATTCCCTGGAAGGACTCAGAGAATTCAGAAAACCTATTATACTCATGGTTACAGTTTATTAGAGTGAAAAGATACAGACTAAAATCAGCAAAGGAAAAAAGTGTATAGGGGGTGTCCAGGAGAGACCAGAAGTGAGATTCCAGTAGTCTTTACCCAGTGGAGTTTTATGAACAACACTTAATTCTCCCAGAAATGATGCGTGACAACACATATAAAATACGACCAACTAGGGATGCTCATCCCAGCCTTGGTACCCAGGGTTTTTAAATTTTCATGTACTTATTTATTTATTCATTTTTTACTGGGAGCCAGTCATGTAAGCTTGTAGCATCTATGGACTGACTTCAGTTACTCAGTGTCCAGCCATTCCTGAGGCGAACTGATGAGCATGGCCCAAGGCCTCCCTATAAATCACATGATTTGCACAGACTGTCTAGTGTGGCCCAGGCAGGCAGACACTCTTTTCTGGCAAGATGGGGCTCAGAGGTTGTCTCCCAGGAGCCAGTCAAAAGCCATTCTAATCTTTTTAAAATTTATTTTATTATTATACTTTAAGTTCTAGGGTACATGTGCACAACGTGCAGGTTTGTTACATAAGTATACATGTGCCATGTTGGTTTGCTGCACCCATCAACTCGTCATTTACATTAGGTATTTCTCGTAATGTTATCCCTCCCCCAGCCCCCTACCCCCCGAGAGGCCTGGTGTGTGATGTTCCCCACCCTGTGTACAAGTGTTCTCACTGTTCAGTTCCCACCTATGAGTGAGAACATGCGGTGTTTAGTTTTCTGTTCTTGTGATAGTTTGCTGGGAATGATGGTTTCCAGCTTCATCCATGACCCTGCAAAGACATAAACTCATCCTTTTCTTGGCTGCACAGTATTCCATAGTGTATATGTGCCACATTTTCTTAATCCAGTCTATTATTGATGGACATTTGAGTTGGTCCCAAGTCTTTGCTATTGTGAATAGTGCCACAATAAACATACGTGTGCATGTGTCTTTATAGTAGCATGATTTATAATCCTTTGGGTATATACCCAGTAATGGGATCACTGAGTCAAATGGTATTTCTAGTTTTAGATTCTTGAGGCGTCGCCACACTGTCTTCCACAATGGTTGAACTATTTTACAGTCCCACCAACAGTGTAAAAGCATTCCTATTTCTCCACATCCTCTCCAACATCTGTTGTTTTCTGACTTTTGAATGATTGCCTAACTGGTGTGAGATGGTATCTCATTGTGGTTTTGATTTGCATTTCTCTGATGACCAGTGATGATGAGCATTTTTTCATGTGTCTGTTGGCTGTATGAATGTCTTCTTTTGAGAAGTGTCTGTTCATATCCTTTGCCCACTTTTTGATAGGGTTGTTTGATTTTTTCTTGTAAATTTGTTTAAGTTCTTTGTGGATTCTGGATATTAGCCTTTTGTCAGATGGGTAGATTGTAAAAATTTTCTCCCATTCTGTAGGTTGACTGTTCACTCTGATGGTAGTTTCTTTTGCTGTGCAGAAGCTCTTTAGTCTAATTAGATCCCATTTGTCTATTTTGACTTTTGTTGCCATTGCTTTTGATGTCTTAGTCATGAAGTCCTTGCCCATGCCTATGTCCTGAATGGTATTGCCTAGGTTTTCTTTTAGGGTTTTTATGGCTTTAGGTCTAACATTTAAATCTTTAATCCAACTTGAATTAATTTTTGTATAAGGTGTAAGGAAGGGATCCAGTTTCAGCTTTCTACATATGGCTAGCCAGTTTTCCCAGCACCATTTATTAAATTGGGAATCCTTTCCCCATTTCTTGTTTTTGTCAGGTTTGTCAAAGATCAGATGGTTGTAGATGTGTGGTGTTATTTCTTAGGGCTCTGTTCTGTTCCATTGGTCTATATATCTTTTTTGGTACCAGTACCATGCTGTTTTGGTTACTGTAGCCTTGTAGTATAGTTTGAAGTCAGGTAGAATGATACCTCCAGCATTGTTCTTTTTCCCTAGTATTGTCTTGGCAATGCGGGCTCTTTTTGGTTCCATATGAACTTTAAAGTAGTTTTTTCCAATTCTGTGAAGAAAGTCATAGGTAGCTTGATGGGGATGGCATTGAATCTATAAATTACCGTGGGCAGTATGGCCATTTTCATGATATTGATTCTTCCTATCCATGAGCATGGAATGTTCTTCCATTGTTTGTATCCTCTTTTATTTCATTAGCAGTGGTTTGTAGTTCTCCTTGAAAAGGTCCTTCACATCCCTTGTAAGTTGGATTCCTAGGTATTTCATTATCTTTGAAGCAATTGTGAATGGGAGTTCATTCATGATTTGGCTCTCTGTCTGTTATTGGTGCATAGGAAAGCTTGTGATTTTTGCACATTGATTTTGTATCCTGAGACTTGGCTGAAGTTGCTTATCAGCTTAAGGAGATTTTGGTCTGATACCATGGGGTTTTCTAAATATACAATCATGTCATCTGCAAACAGGGATAGTTTGACTTCCTCTTTTCCTAATTGAATACCTTTTATTTCTTTCTCTTGCCTGATTGCCCTAGCCAGAACTTTCAACACTATGTTGAATAGAAGTGGTGAGAGAGGGCATCCTTGTCTTGTACTGGTTTTCAAAGGAAATGCTTCCAGTTTTTGCCCATTCAATATGATATTGACTGTGGGTTTGTCATAAACAGCTTTTATTATTTTGAGATACATTCCATCAATACCTAGTTTATTGAGAGTTTTTTTTTTTTTTTTTTTTTTTTTTTTTTTTTTTTTTTTAGCATGAAGGGCTGTTGAATTTTGTTGAAGGCCTTTTCTGCATCTATTGAGATAATCTTGTGGTTTTTGTCATTGGTTCTGTTTATGTGATGGATTATATTTATTGATTCATGTATGTTGAACCAGCCTTGCATCCTAGGGATGAAGCCAACTTGATTGTAGTGGACAAGCTTTTCGATGTGCTGCTGGATTCGGTTTGGCAGTATTTTACTGAGGATTTTTGCATCAATGTTCATCACGAATATTGGTGTAAAATTCTCTTTTTTGTTGTTGTGTCTCTGCCAGGCTTTGGTATTAGGATGATGCTGGCCTCATAAAATGAGTTAGAGAGGATTCCCTCTTTTTCTATTGATTGGAATAGTTTCAGAAGGAATGACATCAGCTCCTCTTTGTCTTCTGCTAGCTTTTGAATGTGTTTGCTCTTGCTTCTCTAGCTCTGTTAATTGTGATGTTAGGGTGTCGATTTTAGATCTTTCCTGCTTTCTGTTGTGGGCATTTAGTGCTATAAATTTCCCTCTGCTTTAAATGTGCCCCAGAGATTCTGGTAGGTTGTGTCTTTGTTCTCATTGGTTTCAAAGAACATCATTATTTCTGCCTTCATTTCGTTATTTACCCAGTAGTCGTTTAGGAGCAGGTTGTTCAGTTTCCAAGTAGTTGTGCAGTTTTGAGTGAGTTTCTTAATCCTGAGTTCTAACTTGATTGCACTGTGGTCTGATAGACAGTTTGTTGCAATTTCCGATTTTTTACATTTGCTGAGGAGTGCTTTACTTCCAAATATGTGGTCAATTTTAGAACAAGTGTGATGTGGTGCTGAGAAGAATATATATTCTGTGGATTTGGGGTGGAGAGTTTTGTATATGTCTATTAGGTCTGCTAGGTGCAGAGCTGAGTTCAATTCCTGGGTATCATTGTTAACCTTCTGTCTCGTTGATCTAATATCAACAGTGGGGTGTTAAAGTCTCCCATTATTATTGTGTGGGAGTCTAAGTCTCTTTGTAGGTCTCTAAGGACTTGCTTTATGAATCTGGGTGCTCCTGTATTGGGTGCATATATATTTAGGATAGTTAGCTCTTCTTGTTGAATTGATCCCCTTACCATTATGTAATGGCCTTCTTTGTCTCTATTGATCTTTGTTGGTTTAAAGTCTGTTTTATCAGAGACTAGGATTGCAACCCCTGCCTTTTTTTGTTTTCCATTTGCTTGGTAGATCTTCCTTCATCCCTTTATTTTGGGCCTATGTATGTTTCTGGATGTGAGATAGGTCTCCTGAATACAGCACACTGATGGGTTTTGACTCTTTATCCAATTTGCCCGTCTGTGTCTTTTAATTGGGACATTTAGCCCATTTACATTTAAGGTTAATATTGTTATATATAAATTGGATCCTGTGATTATGATGTTAGCTGGTAATTTTGCTCATTAATTGATGCAGTTTCTTCCTAGCATTGATGGTCTTTACAATTTGGCATGTTTTTGCAGTGGCTGGTACTGGTTGTTCCTTTCCATGTTTAGTGCTTCCTTCAGGAGCTCTTGTAAGGCAGGCCTGGTAGTGACAAAATCTCTCAGCATTTGCTTATCTGTAAAGGATTTTATTTCTCCTTTACTTATGAAGCTTAGTTTGGCTGGATGCGAAATTCTGGGTTGAAAATTCTTTTCTTTAAGAATATTGCATATTGGCCCCCACTCTCTTCTGGGTTGTTAGGGTTTCTGCTGAGAGAGCCACTGTTAGTCTGATGGGCTTCCCTTTGTGGGTAACCTGACCTTTCTCTCTGGCTGCCCTTAACATTTTTTCCTTCATTTCAACTGTTGTGAATCTGACAGTTATGTGTCTTGGGGTTGCTCTTCTTGAGGAATATCTTTATGGTGTTCTCTGTGTTTCCTGAATTTGAATGTTGGCCTGCCTTGCTAGGTTGGGGAAGTTCTCCTGGATAATATCCTGCAGAGTGTTTTCCAATTTGGTTCCATTCTCCCCATCACTTTCAGGTACACCAATCACACGTAGATTTGGTCTTTTCACATAGTCCCATATTTCTCGGAGGCTTTGTTCATTTCTTTTTGCTCTTTTTTCTCTAAACTTGTCCTCTCACTTTATTTCATTAATTTGATCTTCAATCAGTGCTAGCCTTTCTTCCACTTGATCAAGTCGGCTATTGAAGCTTGTGCATGCATCATGAAGTTCTTGTGCCATGGTTTTCAGCTCCATCAGGTCATTTAAAATCTTCTCTACACTGTTTATTCTACTTAGCCATTCGTCTAACCTTTTTTCAAGGTTTTTAGCTTCCTTATGATGGGTTAGAGCATGCTTCTTTAGCTCGGAGAAGTTTGTTATTACCGACCTTCTGGAGCCTACTTCTGTCAACTCGTCAAAGTCATTCTCTGTCCAGCTTTGTTCCATTGTTGGTGAGGAGCTGTGATCCTTTGGAGGAGAAGAGGCACTCTGGTTTTTAGAGTTTTCAGCTTTTCTGCTCTGGTTTCTCCCATCTTTGTGGTTTTATCTACCTTTGGTCTTTGATGTTGGTGACCTATAGATGGGTTTTTGGTGTGGATGTCATTTTTGTTGATACTGATGCTATTCCTTTCTGTTTGTTAGTTTTCCTTCTAACAGTCAGGTCTCTCAGCTGCAGGTCTGTTGGAGTTTGCTGGAGGTACACTCTAGACCCTGTTTGCCGGGGTATCACCAGCAGAGGCTTCAGAACAGCAAATACTGCAGAATAGCAAATATTTCTGCCTGATCCTTCCTCTGGAAACTTTGTCCCAGAGGGGCACCTGCCTGTATGAGGTATCTGTCGGCCCCTACTGGGAGTTGTCTCCCAGTTAGGCAAATGGGGGTCAGGGACCCACTTGTTGAGGCAGTCCGTCTGTTCTCAGAGCACAAACCCTGTGCTGGGAGAACCACTGCTCTCTTCAGAGCTGTCAGACAGAGATGTTTAAGTCTGCAGAAGTTTCTGCTGCCTTTTGTTCAGCTGTGCCTTGCCCACAGAGTTGGAGTATATGGAAGCAGCAGGCCTTCCTGAGCTGTGGTGTGCTCCACTCAGTTTGAGCTTCCTGGCCACTTTGTTTACCTACTGAAGCCACAGCAATGGCAGATGTCCCTCCCCCACCAGGCTGCTGCCTCACAGGATGATCTCAGACTGCTGCGCTAGCAGTGAGCAAGGCTCCGTGGGTGTGGGACCACTGAGCCAGGCATGGGATAGAATCTCCTGGTCTGCCACTTGCTAAGATTGTTGGAAAAGTGCAGTATTTGGAAAGGAGTGTCCTGTTTTTCCAAGTACAGTCTGTCATGGCTTCCCTTGGCTAGGAAAGGGAAATCCCCCGACTCCTTGTGCTTCCTGGGTGAGGCAATTCCTTGCCCTGCTTTGGCTAGCTGTCTGTGGGCTGCACCCACTGTCCAACCAGACCCAGTGAGATGAATGAGGTATGTCAGTTGGAAATGCAGAAATCACCCATCTTCTGTGTCAATCAAGCTGGGAGCTGCAGACCAGAGCTGTTCCTATTCAGCCATCTTGGAATGGAATAAGCCAGTCTAATTTTTGGAATGTGCAGGGTTTGAACATCCCAATCCTGCTGAGTGAATGTTTTACTTCACAACTTTCTTCTCTCCTGAAGCCTTCTTGACTCATTTATTAGTTTTTATAGCTGCTGCTGCTGCTTCTTCTTCTTCTTCTTCTTCTTCTTCTTCTTCTTCTTCTTCTTCTTCTTCTTCTTCTTCTTCTTTTGGAATCCTTAGGATTTTAAAATGAACTTTATTTTCAGAACAGTTTTATTTATTTATTTACATTTTTTTGAGACAGGGTCTCACTGCGTTGCTGAAGCTGGAGTGTAGTGGAGCAATCATGGCTCACTGCAGCCTCGACTTCCTGGGCTCAAGCAATTCTCCCACCTCAGCCTGCTGAGTAGCTGGGACTACAGGCGTGTGCACCATACTCAGCTAATTTTTTGGAAGAGACTGGGTTTTACCATGTTGCCCAGGCTGGTCTTCAACTCCTAGGCTCAAGCAATCTGCCTGCCTTAGCATCCCAAAGTGCTGGGATTACAAGTGTGAGCCATGGCGCCTGGCCATGAACAGTTTTAGATACATAGAAAAATTGAGAGGATAGTACAGAGTTCTTGTGCACTCTGCATCCAGTTTCCCCTGTTATTGATGTCTTATATTAATATGGTACATTTGTTACAATTTATGAACCAGTATTGATACTTTATTCACTAAAGTGGGTAGTTTTTCAGATTTCCTTAACTTTTACTTAATGTTGTTTTCTGCTCTAAGATTCCATTCAGGATATCATGTTACATTTAGTTGTCTTCTAATTTCCTTAGGCTCCTCTTGGCTGTGGCGGTTTCTCAGACTTCCCTTGTTTTTGATGACTTTGACGGTTTTGAGTGGTGCTGGTATTTTGTAGAATGCCCACTATTGCAATTTGATGTTTTTTTCTCATCAGACCAGGGTTATGGGTTATTGGGAGGATGACTACAGAGATATCAGGCATACTTACCATCAGTGTGACTTATGGTTGTTAATGTTCACCTTGATTGCCTTGCTGAGGTATTCTTTTTCAGGTTTCTCCACTGTAAAGTTACTCTGCTTCTCTCTTTTCTTTTTCTTGTTTTTCTTTTTAGATGGAGTCTCACTCTGTCCCCAGGCTTGAGTGCAGTGGCGTGATCTCAGCTCACTGCAACCTCTGCATCTCGGGTTCAAGTGATTCTCCCTCCTCCACCTCCTGAGTAGTTGGGACTACAGGACTGCGCCACAATGCCTGGCTCATTTTCGTATTTTTAGTAGAGATGGGGTTTCACCATGTTGGCCAGGATGGTCTTGATCTCTTGACCTCGTGATCAGCCCACCTCAGCCACCAAAAGTGCTGGGATTACAGGTGTGAGCCACTGCTCCCAGCTCCCTCTTTTCATATCGTATTTTTTGTGAGGAAGTCACAATGCACAAGCCACACCTAAAGTGGGGGAGTTATACTTCTTTCCTTGAGGGCAGAGTGTCTACACAAATTATTTGGAATTCTTCTGCATGGGGGAATCTGTTCCTTTCCCTCCATTTATTAATATATTCGATCATTTATTTATATCCATATGGATTAATGGATATTTACTTTATACTCTGGGTTATAGTCCAGTACTGCCTTATTTGTTATATTCAAATTGTTCTGACTTTGGTTATTGGGAGATATTTTGTTGACTCTTGCTTCTTTGATCTGCATCCATCAGTGTGGTGAGTTTTGTCTGTTTTGTTTTGCTTTTTAGCCATTACTTTCTGGCACTACAAAATACTCCAGGTTCATTCTGTGTATTTCCTGACCAAGTCTTGGATCAGCCTTTTCTCCAGGGAGACTTACTTTCTTTTATTGGAGAAGGGTATTAGAAACCAAGATCTGAGTGTTAGGTGTGGTCATTGCTGCTGGGGTATAGTTTCTTTTAGCCTGTCTTAGCTAACAGAGCAAAGAAACATAAAGGTGTACACTAACCTGAGCATATATACATATCTATAAATATCTCTATATGTAAAAATATCTGTGTCTCTATGAAACACAAGTTCATACTGATGTTTCCACTTCTAATCCATGATTACATGGATCAATCTATAGCTTTCTCTCCCTGCTTGTCTATAAATTACCACTCTAACAGTGAGAAATCTGGCACCTACCGTTTGCCATCCACTTATTTAATTGTTTAATTTCAATGTATATGTGTAGCCATATCAGATTTGTTAAGCCATGCCCCCATGAAAAAAAGCTTTACCAACTAGTGTACAGTGGTATGTGCAACTTTAGTCTTACCGACTCCACTCATTTCCAAAGGTAGTTAGGTCAGCTCTTTCTCCCTCACCTCCTTCAGTGAGGTTGGTTCATACCCTTATGATTAAAAAAAAATGTTTAATTCTGGGCCTGGTGCGGTGGCTCACACCTGTAATCCCAGCACTTTGGGAAGCCGAGGTGGGCAGATCGCGAGGTCAGGAGATCGAGACCATCCTGGCAAACATGGTGAAACCCCGTCTCTACTAAAAATACAAAAAAATTAGCTGGGTGTGGTGGCAGGCACCTGTAGTCCCAGCTACTTGGGAGACTGAGGCAGGAGAATCACTTGAACCGGGGAGGTGGAGCTTGCAGTGAGCCGAGATCACGCCACTGCACTCCAGCCTGGGTGACAGAGCGAGACTCCGTCTCAAAAAAAAAAAAAAAAAAAGAAAAAGAAAAAAATGTTTAATTCTGGTAAAAACTACATAACAAAAAATATACCATCTTAACTTTTTTTTTTTTTTTTAAAGACAGAGTTTCACTCTTGTCTCCAGACTGGAGTGCAGTGGTGTGATCTTGGCTCACTGCAACCTCCCAGGTTCATGCAATTCTCCTGCCTCAGCCTTTTCAGTAGCTGGGACTACAGGCACCTGCCACCATACCCGGCTAATTTTTTTTTGTATTTTTAGTAGAGACGGGGTTTCACCATGTCAGCCAGGATGGTCTCAATCTCCTGACCTGGTGATCTGCCCACCTTGGCCTCCCAAAGTGCTGGGATTACAGGTGTGAGCCATCACGCCCGGCCCATTTTAACTATTTTTAAGTGCACAAGTCAGTAGTGTTAAACGAATTTCCATTGTTGAGTGACAGATCTCCAGAACTTTTTCACCTTGCAAAACTGAAACTCTATTCCCATTAACCACTCCTCACTTCCTTCTTCCCTAGGCTGCTGGCAACCACCTTTCTACTTTGTTTCTATGAATTTTGGTTACTTTAGGTATTTCATATAAGTGAAATCATACTGTGTTTGTCTTTTTGTGACTGGCTTATTTCACTTAGCATAATGCCCTCGAGATTCATCCATGTTGCAGCATATAACAGGGTTTCCTTCATTTTAAAGACTGAATAACGTTCCCTTGTATGCATATACCACATTTTGTTTATTCATGCATCTGTCAATGGATATTTGGGTTACTTCCACCTCTTAGATATTGTGAATGATGCTTCCATGAATACGGGTGTGCAAATAGCTTTTTGAGATCATGCTTCCAACTCTTTTGCTTATTTGTTTATTTTAGAAACTTTGCAGCATACAAAATCAACACACCAAAATCAGTTGTATTTCTGTACACTAGCAATGAACAGTCTGAAAAGAAAGTTTAAAAAACTCTATTTGCAATAACATCAAAACATAAAATACTTAAGAATAAATTTAACAAACGAAACAAAAGACTTGTATACTGAAAACTAAAAAACACTGCTGAAAGAAATTAAAGAAAATGTACATAAGTAAAAAGACATCCATGTTAATAAATTGAAAGACAATACTGTGCAGATGACAATACTCTCCAAGTTGATCTGCAGATTCAATGGAATCCCTGTGAAAATCACATTGGCCTTCTTTGCAGAAATGGAAAAAGCCAATTCTAACATTTGTATCATATTTCAAGGGAAACAAAACAGTCAAAACCACCTTGAAAAAGAACAACAAAGCTGGAGAACTCATACATCTTGATGCATGTATGAGTGACTTTACTGCAAAGCTATAGTCACCAAAACAATGTGGTACTGGCCTTAAGTGTAGCTATCAGAGTCCAAAAAAGCCCATACATCTGTTGTCAATTCATTTTCAACAAGGATGCAAAGATTGTGATTCTCACAGAGTGACCTGTGACATGAGAGAGCCATGGGCTGCTTGAAATTTTGCAGAAGCATGAAGAGAGGTGTGGAGGCATTTTATAACTGAGTGAGCCATTTAGGTAGCTGGGAGAGTGAGGCAAAGGTTAGCCTTATATGCCAACAGGCAGTTGAGGAAAGCCCAGTGGGGGAATCCTACACACATCTTGCCACGGCCAAGAAGCAGCTCTGCAATTCCATGGAATTCCCACACTAGGGATCTGATGGAGAACTGGTGTCCACTTGCCAGAGCCTCCACCTGGCACTGGCCATTCCCAGAGGACAGGCATCATTAGTGGGCAAAGCATCTATGTTGAACACCACCTCTGTGCAACACTGGCGTTAAGCCAATTGTAAGCAAACCACCTCTGCATCGCCAACCCATGTTACGTTTACAGTTAAGTGGTAATCCTGGGGATTTGAGGTAAGGAAATGTGATGGAAGCATCAGAAAAAATTTGCAATGTAGGGAGAGAAGATTGCTTGGAAATGGATCACAGAATCCTCTACAACAGCCCTCGATAGAGTCAATGTTCACAGTGGTGGTAAGTGGTACTGGCATTAAGTGTAGATATGAGAATCCAAAAATAAACCCATACGTCTGTTGTAAATTCATTTTCAACAAGGATGCAAATACCATTCAATGGGGAAAATGGTCCCTTCAACAAATGGTGTTGGGAAAACCAAATGCCTAGGGGCACAATAATTAAGTGTACCTTTATCTCACACTATATATAAAAATTAACTGAAAACGTACCAAAGAAAAAAAAACCAATGAAATCACATCATTGCAGCAACATGGATGCAGGTGCAGGACATTATCCTAAGTGAATTAATGTAGGAACAGAAAACCAAATTCTGCATGATCTCACTTATGAGTAGGAGTTAAACATTGGGTACTCATGGACATAAAGATGGCAACAACAGACACTCTGGACTACTGGGGTTGGGGAGGAAGGAAAGGGGGCAAGGACTGAAAAACTAATTGTTGGGTACTGTGTTCATTACCTGGGTGATGGCATAATTTATACTCCAAACTTTACAGTATCATGCAGTATACCCAGGTAACAAGCCTGCACATGTACCCCTGGAATCTAAAATAAAAGATAAATAACTAAACAAATGCCCCTACTTTAGGCTTCTTTCACCCAAAAAAAGGACTAAAGACCTATATATAAGAGTCAAAACTACAAAACTCTTAGAAGAAAAAATAGGGGAGGGTCTTCACGAATTTGGACAGGGAAATGCTTTCTTAAAAATGATAGTAAAAGCACAGGCAGCAAAAGGAAAAATAAAGAAGTTAGATTTCATAAAAATGAAAAGCTTTTGTGTATCAAGGGTCACTAAAAGGGTAAAAAGACAAACCACAGAATAATAGAAAATGTTGGCAAATCATATATCTGATTAAAAACCTTGTGTACGATACATATTTAAAAACTACTACAACTGAACAATAAAAAGACAGCCCAATTAATCATGGGCAAAGTACTTGAATAGACATCTCCAAAGATAAACAATGGGCCAGCAAACAAATAAGATGATATTCAATATCAACGGCCAGCAAACAGGGAGATGATATTCAACCATTAGGGAAATGCAAACCAAAATAAAATTGGTCTTGGCCTGGTGCATTGACTCATTCCTGTTATCTCAGCAATTTGGGAGGCTGAGGTGGGTGGATTACTTGTCAGTAGTTTGAGACCTGCCTGGCCGACATTATGAAACCCTGTCTCTACTAAAAATACACAATTAGTCAGGCGTGGTAGTGCATGCCTGTAGTTCCAGCTACCTGGGAGACTGAGGCAGGAGAATCACTTGAACCTGGGAGGCACAGGTTGCTTTTAGTGGCCCTTGGCATACAAAAGTTTTTCGTTTTTTTGAAATCAGCATTATTCATAATAGCCAAAAGTTGAAACAATTCAAAGGTCTATTAACAAATGAATGGATAAACAATGTTATATATTCATATGGTAGAATATAATTCTTGAAAAGAAACAATGCTACGAAATATATGAATCTTGAAAACATTATGCTAAGTGAAAGAGGCAAAATGCAAAGGGTCACATATTGTGTGACTCCATTTATATGAAAAATCCAGAATAAGTAAATTCATAGAGACAAAAATGCAGATTAGTTGTTGTCCGTGACTGGGGCAAGGGAGGAATGGGGAAAAAATGCTTAAGATGGGTATGAGGTTTCTGTTTGGAGTGATGAAAAATTCTGGAACTAGACAGAGATGATAGGTGGATAGCACTGTGAATATACTTAATGTCACTGAATTGGATTTTTAAAATGGTTAAATGGCAAACTTTATGTGTATTTTGCCACACACACATAAAATACAATGTCTATTTCTAGGGGTGAGGAAGAGCATTTTTGGCAATAGCCCCTATATATGGTTAGGATCTTGTAGTGTCAGAATTCCTCAAATGTAATACAGACCCTGGTGCGCATGGTACTAACCTGAGTTGCTCTGCGTTGCACCTATGGGACCTAGGGAGTTAGTGGAGCTGATGTTAATGTGAAGCTCATGATACCTATTATGCCGTGAGTAATAAACAGTCTAAATCCATTCAGGCTCGCTGGCTTTTTGCTGACTGAATTTATGAATGTGCAGTGAACGAGCTAAGCAGCTTAAGGACTGCTTGACAGCTTGACACCACCATGTAAAAAATATTGGCACATTCATTAGTATCTCTTGAATTCACACAATTATTTCCATCTCCACCCCTTTACCTTTGTCCAGGCCTCCATCATCTGTCCCTTGGACAGGGCAGCAGGATAAGGCGGATTCCTTGTCTCCAGCCTTGATTCCTTCCAGTCAGTCATCACACAGCTGTCTGAGTGATGTTTCAAAACACACAGATATTCACAGTACTTCTCTCCTTTTATGCTCACCATTGCTCCGCCTACAAAGTTCTGAATGACTGGGCCCATGTCTACCAGCCTCTTCTCTTGCTTTGTCTCCTTCTCCACATCTGGGACAATTTGGCCATCGAAAAAGATAACGATGGTAACGAAATTCAATACACTGTTTTCTTAACAATCCATGAATCCATACTGATACGCAGAAAGACAGAAAGAGAGAGAAACAGAGAGACAGAAGGTGAGAGTGAGAGAAAGGCAGATGGGGGTGGGGAGAGGAGGAAAGTTCCTCATTATAGATAGGGAAAGCTGAAAAATGTAGAAGAAATAGAAAATCACTATTTTTTAACCTCTATTAACTCAGACAAAAATGAATAAAAGGTTATTTGGCTCCATCTAGCTATCTATCTATCTATCTATCTATCTATCTATCTATCTATCTATCTATCATCTAACAATCTGTGAACAAATGCAGACCTTACACCATATAAAAAATTAACACTAAATGAATCAAAGAACTGAATGTGAGAGCTACAACTATAAAACTCTTAGAAGAAAACTTAAGGAAAACTTCTTGCCACAGGAGTTGGCAACAATTATTTTGGATATGATGCCAAAAGCACAGGCAGCAAAAGAATAAATAGATAAACTGGACCTGATAACACAAAAAACTTTTGCTCATGAAAGGACATTATCAACAGAGTAAAAAGGACATCAATGGAATGGGAGAAGAAATTTACAAATCATATATCTGATAGGGATGAATATCCAGAAGATATAAAGAACTGCTGCAACTCAACAACAAAGAAACCAAAGAACAAATGAAAAAGGTGCAGCAAACTTGAATAGACATTTCCCCGAAGATGATATATAAGTGGCCAGTAAGCATATGAAAAGATGTTCAACATAGTTAATCACTAGAGAAACGCAAATAAAAACTACCATAAGATACCATTTCACATCCATTAATATAGCCATTATTATTATTTTAAATAATACAATGTATTTTTACTTTTTATTTTTCTTGAGACAAAGTCTCGCTCTGTTGCCCAGGCTGGAGTGCAGTGGTGCTATGTCAGCTCATTGCAACCTCTGCCTCTCAGATTCAAGCAATTCTCCTGCCTCGGCCTCCAAAGTAGTTGGGATTACAGGCCTGTGTCACCATGCCTGGCTAATTTTTGTATTTTTTTTTTTTTTAAGTAGAGATAGGATTTCACTATGTTGGCCAGGCTGGTCTTGCACTCCTGACCTCAAGTAATCACCTGACTCGGCTTCCCAAAGTGCTAGGATTACAGGCCTGAGCCGCTGCACCTGGTCTATTTTTTTTTTTTTTTAATAGAGGTGAGATTTTGCCATGTTGCCCAGGTCTTGAACTCCTGGGCTCAAGCGATCTGCCTGCCTTGGCCTCCCAAAATGCTGGGATTACAGGTGTGAGTCACTGCACCCAGCTGGGGTAGCTATCATTATTATTATTATTATTATTTTAAGTCCCCGGAAATAACAAATGTTGGTGAGAATGTGAAGAAATTGGAACTCTTGTGCATTGCTGGTGGCTATGTGAAATGGTGCAGCCACTGTGGAAAATGGTATCACAGTTCTTCAAAAAATTATATGTAGAATTATCATGTGACTCAGTAATTCCACTTTTTGGTATCTACTTGAAATAATTGAAACGACCCAAAGAGATATTTGTACATGCACATTCATGACAGTATAATTCACAAAAGCCAACTGATGGAAGTTATCCAGGTGTCCATTGTCAGAGGAATGGATAAACAAAAGGTTGTATATACATACAACGGAAATTCAACCTTAAAAAGAAAGGACGTTTTGATACATGCTACAACATGAATGACCCTTGAGGACATTGTGCTACATGAAATAAGCCAGTTACAAAAGGGCAATATTGTATGATTCTACTTATGGAGGTTCCTAGAATAGGGAAATTTAAAATGACAGAAAGTAGAATGGTTGTTGCCTGAGGCTGGGGGTAGGGGAAAATGGGGAGTTAGGTTTAATATGTACAGAGTTTCAGTTTGGGAAGATGAAAAAGTTCTGAAGATAGATGGAGGTGATAGTTGCACAACAATGTAAATGTATTTAATGCCATTAAACTTTATACTTAAAAGTGATTTATAAAGGTAAATTTTAGGTTATATATATTTTACCACAATAAAATGAATGTAATTAAAAGAAAAGCAAATATGGGAACATGATATCAATTAATGACACTAGAGAAGGGTACAATGGGTGTTCAAAATTTCTCCTGTAGGGTTGAAAATTTTCTTCTTTTTTTTTTTCTCTGTGTGTGTGTGTGTGTGTGTGTGTGTGTGTGTGTGTGTATGCTAGTTATTGCAGACTGGGCAAATTCTCTAAACCAAAACCCATTCTCCCCACTCTCCTTACTAACAGAACATGCTCAGTTCAAAGATCGCCTTTCCCTTGAGATGGGGTGTGACTGTGTGGCCAGGCTCTGGCTGACTGGATTTGTTTTGTGGGACTTACAGGAAGGCTTCTTAAAAGGGAGGGAGGAGGCTTTTGCCCTGAATCCTTTCCTTTTCCTCCTGGCTAGAAAGAAAGCTGATAGGAAGCTAATGCCCTCTTTAGCCATCCTGGACTCTGAGGTGGATTCGAAGATAGGCTGTGCGTGTCAGTGGCTAGAGCAGAAAGACAGAAGGTCTCAGTCCTTGGACACTCTGCTGCGCCACTGCACAGCCCTCATCTGCCTACCTTAAAATGCATTTCTATGTGAGAGAAAATACCTTTGCGTGTTTGAGCCACAATTTTGGGGTCCTCTGTAGCCAAACACAATTTCTTTTTTTTTCTTCTTCTTTTTTTTTAATTATTATTATACTTTAAGTTCTCGGGTACATGTGCATAACGTGCAGGTTTGTTACATATGTATACTTGTGCCATGTTGGTGAGCTGTACCCATCAACTTGTCAGCACCCATCAACTCATCATTTACATCAGGTATAACTCCCAATGCAATCCCTCCCTACCCCCCATGATAGGCCCCGGTGTGTGATGTTCCCCTTCCCGAGTCCAAGTGATCTCATTGTTCAGTTCCCACCTATGAGTGAGAACATGCGGTGTTTGGTTTTCTGTTCTTGCGATAGTTTGCTGAGAATGATGGCTTCCAGCTGCATCCATGTCCCTACAAAGGACATGAACTCATCATTTTTTATGGCTGCATAGTATTCCATGGTGTATATGTGCCACATTTTCTTAATCCAGTCTGTCACTGATGGACATTTGGGTGATTCCAAGTCTTTGCTATTGTGAATAGTGCCGCAATATACATACGTGTGCATATGTCTTTATAGCAGCATGATTTATAATCCTTTGGGTATATACCCAGTAATGGGATGGCTGGGTCATATGGTACTTCTAGTTCTAGATCCTTGAGGAATCGCCATACTGTTTTCCACAATGGTTGAACTAGTTTACAATCCCACCAACAGTGTAAAAGTGTTCCTATTTCTCCACATCCTCTCCAGCACCTGTTGTTTCCTGACTTTTTAATGATTGCCATTCTAACTGGTGTGAGATGGTATCTCATTGTGGTTTTGATTTGCATTTCTCTGATGGCCAGTGATGATGAGGATTTTTTCATGTGTCTGTTGGCTGTATGAATGTCTTCTTTTGAGAAATGTCTGTTCATATCCTTTGCCCACTTTTTGATGGGGTTATTTGTTTTTTTCTTGTAAATTTGTTTGAGTTCTTTGTAGGTTCTGGATATTAGCCCTTTGTCAGATGAGTAGATTGCAAAACTTTTCTCCCATTCTGTAGGTTGCCTGTTCACTCTGATGGTAGTTTCTTTTGCTGCGCAGAAGCTCTTTAGTTTAATTAGATCCCATTTGTCAATTTTGGCTTTTGTTACCATTGCTTTTGGTGTTTTAGACATGCAGGGTTGAAAATTTTCAAAATAAAAAGCAGGGGATAAGATGATCTGGGTGGGTCTGGCCAGAAACAATAAGAGCAGGATTCTCAGCTCTCCTTTTTTGGCCACTGTGCTTCTGCAGTGGGACTGAAAAAGAAGTATGGATGTGTGGCAGGTAAATAACTTGACATCCCATACTCTGCATATTATTCTGCTCTTTTCTCATGTAACTGTACAGTTATCATACTTCAAAGCATAAAATTATCCTTTTCTCTGAGGAGGAGACAATTTTTAGGCTCCAGCAGGGAATACAAACCAAAGGAAAAGAGAACAAAAGAGTAAGAGAAAAAAAGCAAGAGTGGGAGAGAAATTCTTGGCTTCTCTGGGAAGGAACTAAGGTTGTGAGTTGAAGACAATGGGGACTGAAGAAAATATGAGCAGGAAGGATGGCTTTCCTTGTGTGGCCTGCCCATATGCCCTCACAACCAACCAACCACAAAAAAAAAAAAAAAAAAAGGAAAAAGAAAGAAAGAAGAAAAATAGCCAGAAACAAAGGCTCCCTCCTCACGGAATTGAACACACTGAAGACAGAATTTGTAGATAAAGAAGAGAAAATAACTCCAAAGGAGAAACAATCACGTTCCTCTTTCATCCCTTTTGGGCAAAGGCCCAAAAGTGAGAGCAGAATATAAAGGGGAGCAGAGTAAAGTTTGAAACTGGATACCCAGACATTTCTTGCACCTTCATTACCAGGAAGAAAGATGAGATGTTGATTCTGGCAGAGTGCCCTGTGACACGAGAGAGCCACAGGCTGCTTGAAATTTTGCAGAAGCACAAAGAGAGATATGGAGGCATTTTATAACTGAGTGACCCATCTAGGTAGCTGGGGCAGAGTGAGGCAAAGGCCAGCCTTACATGCCAAGAGGCAGTTGAGGAAAGCCCAGTGGGGGAATCCTACACACATCTTGCCACGGCCAAGAAGCAGCTCTGCAATTCCATGGATTTTCCACACTAGGGACCTGACGGAGAACTGGTGTCCACTTGCCAGAGCCTCCACCTGGCACTGGCCATTCCCAGAGGACAGGCATCATTGGTGGGCAAAGCATCTATGGGGAACACTCATCTTTGTGTAACACTGGCGTTAAGCCAATTGTAAGCAAACCACCTCTGCATCGCCAACCTACCGTATGTTCACAGTGTACCGGTAAGTGGTAGTCCTGGGGGTCTGAGATAAGTAAATGTGATAGAAGCATCAGAAAAAGTTTGCCATGTAGGGAGAGACGGTTGCTTGGAAATGGATCAGAGAATTCTCTACAACAGCCCTCAATAGAGTCCTGACTATGATGTCAAGGAGGATGTGGTATCTTCCCTTCAACATATCAAATGATGGATTTCCCTTAAAAATGCTTCAACCTGTCCTTCCCTAATGCAATAGACACCCTGAGACTCTCTTTATTGCTACTCTGTACTGTCAGCCCCTCTTCGTTTTTATCTTTTAAAGACAAGGAGAATCTTGGCATAGTCTGGATCATGGACACTGAAGAACATCGTAAAGGGTCCAACCCACAAGGGAGGGGCACATGGGTATTTTTCCATCAGCTCATGATACACCTCAAACTCCTTTACTGGGTAAACTGTCATAAGTCATGACTGGTTAGTAAAGGTTGTCACCCTAGGAGAACCCCTTTCTCTCAGATGGGCCATGTGCTAAGTTGAGGGCCTGTGGACATCACCCCATCAGACATGTTCACATCTGCTGAAGGCAAGTTTTCTTCTCCATGTGTCTCCAGCACCTCCACAGAATCTTCCTGGCACAGGGCAAGGGCTCAGGACCTGTTGCTGAGTGATTGGTCTTCTCACTCCCATGTCAACTTTGGAGATTTAAGTTCAAATCCCAATCTGACACTTATTCATTATCTAGGTCATCAGGGCCATGATTTCCTCACATGTATAATAGGAAGACCAAATATATTTCACAAAGCTGCCATGAAAATTAAGTGAGATTATAAACATAAAATTCCTGGTACAAGGTAAATCCTTAGTAACCACTGATTCCCTACCTCGTCTTTGCTCTGGATATGCCCACTCACGCTTTATCTGCCTCCAAAGCAGCAAAGTCCCACATGCCTTTTACTCCTTTGTGGTTGCTGCTCATCTTTCTACTTTCCTTTCTAATTTGTTCTATATTTTCCTATTTCCAGCTTCATTAGAAGCTGTAGCATCTTTGTATATTTCCTGTTAACAATTGGCTTGGTCTATTTCTCTGTAGAACACCCAGAGTCCTGAAAGTAGTAAAGACTTTGGCCTTCAATCAGAAGGTCAGGGTTCAAGTTTCATTTCTGTCATTTATGAGGTGGGTAGCACAGGAAAGTTGCATCTCTGTTTTAGGTTTCAGTTTTCTTACCTATAAAATAAGAATAACAATATCTGTCCTCCCCATATCATAGAATTTTTGTAAAAATCAAAGTGAGATTGGTGTGAAAGCATATTGCATACTACATAATGCCCCACCAGTCTGTGCTGTTTTTTTTAAATACCTCATCTTTCTGTTCCTTAGCCTCCCCAACTAATTTTCTCCTCTTACCTCCTTGTGGCCATAGAACCAGTGGGCAGGGGGTGCAGGAAACAGGTGCAGGGATCTGAGCATCCATCTCATCCTCTGGTACAACCTGATTACCTGAAAGAGCAGCAGAGACATGCAGAGGAGGAACAGCAGCAAGAAGGGGTAAGCCATGTGTTCCTGAAGCCAGGAGGGCTCCATTCTTCCCAGAGGTCCTGAGCTCTGGAGTGCCTCAGTGAACTGAGCCAGGGAGAATGCAGGTCTCTCATAAACACAAAGGAGATGCCCCTGGGCAACACTGGGTTTTCAAAATGCCATATTCAGGGAGGGGACATAAGGAAGAGGAGGCCTAATTAAGCCTGCAGGGTGAAAACTGCTGAGATGTTGACCAGCGGTCCGGATTCCAGAAGAACTAGATTATCAGATAGGAGCCGTGTGCATGACATCTCATACCTATATGAAAGCCTTGCGGCATTGCTGTGCCCTTCCAGAATCTAAAAGTTCCCATCTGGTCATCCTTTGTAGCACCTCTATACATTCTTGAAAAAAATCTCCCTCTCTCTCATTCTCTGTTCTTTTTTGTTTATGTTTTTATAGAATTTATCTTTTTAGAGAAGTTTCAGGTTTGCAGAAAAATTAAGCAGAAAGTTCAAGGAGTTCCCATGTATCACCCCTCCCTTCCAGCTTCCCTGATTATCAACATCTTCCACCAGAGTATAACACTTTTACATTTAACGAACCGACAATGACACATCATTGCCACCCAAAATCTGTAGTTTACATTATGGATCACTCTTTGGTGTTTTACATTCTATGGGTTTTGTCAAATATATAATGACATGTATCCACCGTTGTGGTACCTTATCGTTTCCCTTTCCTAAAAAATCCTCTGTGCTCTGACTATTCATGCCGTTCTTCCTCCATCCCCTGGCAACCACTGATCTTTGTACTGTCTCCATAGTTTTGCCTTTTCTAGAATGTCATATAATTTGAATCATATAGTGTGCCGCTTTCTCACATTGACTTCTAGAAATCTCTTTTGAGCAAGCATGAAGGGCCAGCTTGAAGGGTTGAGAAAAGGGTATCTTAAGCTTAAAAGTTTTTTAAAAATGAAAAGGCTGGGGAAAAGCTTTCTATTGATCTTGGGAAAAAATCTATCAAAAAACCATCAAACAATTTCTATTGGCTGCATGTGGTGGCTCACGCCTGTAATCTTAGCACTTTGGGAGGGTGAGTAAGGAGGACTGCTTGAGAAACATGACAAGCTTTTGTCTCTACAAAAAAGAAAAAAATTAGCTGGGCACATTGGCACATACCTGTGGCCCCAGCTCAATGGGAGGCTGAGATGGCAGGCTCACTTGAGCCCAGGAGGTTGAGGATTTCAGTAAGCTGTGTTTGTGCCACTGCACTCCAGCCTGGGCAACAGAGGGAGACCTTGTCTCAAAACAAAAACAAAAACAACAAGAACAAAAACAACAAAAATATGTATGAAATAGAAGGCACATACAATTATTACCTGTCAACTAAAAATAAAAGAAAAAAGTAGAGAGGCCGGGCGCAGTGTCTCACGCCTGTAATCCCAGCACTTTGGGAGGCCGAGGCAGGCAGATCACCTGAGATCAGGAGTTCAAGACTAGCCTGACCAATATGGATAAAATTTTTCTCCACTAAAAATAAAATACAAAATTAAGTCGGCATGGTGGCTTATGCCTGTACTCCCAGATACTCAGGAGGCTGAGGCAGGAGAATCGCTTGAACCTGGGAGGCTTAGGTTGTGGTGAGCCGAGATCACACCATTGCACTCCAGCCTGGGCAACAAGAGTGAAATTCCATCTCAAAAAGAAAAAAAGTAAAGAAAAAAAGAGAAAAGGTGCAGTCCTGGGACAGAGCAATACTGAGGAAAAGCCCTGGTCTTGAAGTCAGGAACTTCAGGCTCTGATGTTTATATTCAGAACCCAACAGAGTATTCTAGTGTCTTCCTGAGGTTGTTGGAATGGGAGACTTTTTACACCATCATCTTTAACAATGTCCTTGCATATGTATCTGACCTGTGTCTTAAAGGGTAGGAACTGATCTTTTCAAACAAGACCCAAAGTGTCCTTTTTGTTTTTAAAAAGGAAATGTTATTATTATTTTTAGATTGGTAGATGTTACTTGGGAATTATAAACAATTGTTAAAAATATAGAAAAAAATGAAAAATTAAAAATCACCTGGAACATCTATTACCTTATTCACACTTCCACGAACCTGAGTGGCAGTGCTTTGTTAAATTTTACACCCTAGGTGTTTTAGTGGCCCTAATACGTAATGCTTATAGTTTTTACCATTCAAAATAAAGGGAAAATGTACCCTAATTAGCATTTTATGCGGATTGTCTGATATTCAGGAAGACTGCTGATATCAAGCAGAAAATACTTGTGGTATTTTGATATGGGATAGAGCACAATCTTTTTCTGTTGCTCCTGTTCAAGAGACAGGACTTTTCTTGAACTTTTTGGGGGAGTTTACTATGCAGGGGACTGGGAGTTTGTCAGGATAGTTTACCTAGCTTCAGGGCTCAAAGACTCTCTCTTCTTTTTTGACTCAGGACTTTTCAAAATTATGGCCTCGTAGTGATTTTTGAAATCTGTTTCCTGTCTCTTCCTTTCTCACTATTACAGGACTCATGTACTTCCTTCACCCCTCTTCTTTTTTGGATTTTATTGCTCACGATTGTTCCCAATGTGGGACTCTGTCCTGGAAAGGAAATTTTCCTGATTAGTTTTCAGGGTTCTTAGGCCCAAGAAAATCTTACAATCACTAATCTTTCCCTTCCCACTTGTCATCCACCTTTGTTGAATTGTCCGTAGCTCTTTTTTATTTCTATCCTAGTTGCTCTGTTTGTTTTGTGAAGGGATCAGGATTTTAAAATAGTGTACTTTAAATGTATCATCCCATTTTTTTTGGCCTCTTTGGTTTCTGATGAGAAACTAGTTATTAATCTCAATGAGGATTCCTTGTGATGCAGGACAGGTGAGCTCCAAAGTGGAGCTTAGCTTACTAGGGTTCTTGGTTTTGCCCAGGAAAGAATTCAATGACAATTCAGAGGCAGAAGAAAGCAGTTTTACTGAGGAGGCAGTGTTATAATTCTGGCAGTGTTACAGCTCCATGACTGCTCCTGCAGAGCAGGGCTACCCCATAGGCTGAGAGTAGCAGCTTAGGGCAGTTTTGCAGTCATATCTACACCCACTTTAATTGCATGCAGATTAAGGAGTGGTTATGCAGACATAGCTAGGGAAAGGGTAGTAACTTTTGGGTCATTGGGTTATTACCATAGAATTGGGCAGTAGCTCCTGGGTGTTGCCATGGCAATGGTAAATTGATGTGGTACACTGGTGGGTGTGTCTAATTGAAAGCTGTTTCCTTCCCAGCTCCATTTTAGCTAGTCCTCAATCTGGTCTGGTGTCTGAGCCGCACCACCTACCACATTTGTATGTGCCCAATCACTTCTTTCTTGCTGCTTGCAAAATTATTTCTTTTAACAGTTTAATTGTAATATGTCTTGGTGTGAGTCTCTGAGTTCATCCTTCTTGGATGTCATTGAGCTTCTTGGGCACTGAATTTCTTAAGTCTGTATATTTGTGTCTTTCCTCAAATTTGGGAAGTTTTCATTCATTATTTCTTTAAATATTTTTGCATCCTTCCCCCAATCCTCTTCTCATACTGTGACTCTTGTAATGTGTATATTGCTATGCTTGGTGACATCCCATGTGACAAGTATTCCTTATCATATATGTGATCACTGATGTGTCTGTTTTTTTATCTCTGTAGTCAGCCAGGGACTTGAAAAAAATTTCCTTAAATATCTGGATAAAAAATTAAAAAAAAGAGAAACAAAAGAAAAAAGGACAGTTTATTTCTTTAAATTCTTTTAAAGGTTCCACCTTGGTGGCAGGTGCCACCAGGGAAGCCATTCCTGCCTGAGGGTGTTGAAACAATATGAAGCTTCTGTGCCAGTCCTTCAGTGAGCTACTAGACAGATCAAAACACATGATCTCGGTTTTTGGAGGACAAAGTCCTTATTGCCAACCCTGTACAAGTAAGCCATAACAAAAATGTGGATCACCATCCTTATGGCTACCATGGGACAAGGGAATAAGAGATGACAGCTGCTATGCAAAATGACAAAATTTACCAGCCTCATTTTTCATTAAACATTCCCCTGTTTGCTGTAAGTGTTTGGTTGGATTCCAGAGTTACAAAATAATTGATTTTGATGGTTTTTGATAGCTGAATAGTAACTTTGATGGAGGGAATGATTCTTGGAAATTCCTAGTCTACCATTTCCCACGAGGTCATGAAAACTTTATGCTAAGGAAAACAAAGTTGGACAATATTGTATAATTTCATTTATATGAAAAAAATCCAGAAGGTAAATCCATACACACAGTAAGAAAATTTGTGGTTGCAGGAATTTTGGGGAGAAAGGAATGGGAAGAGATGGATAGAGGGTGTTTTTTGAGGGTGACGAAAAAAATTAAAACTACAGAGGTGGTGGTCGCACAACATTGTGAACGCACTAAGTGCCACCGAAATGTACACTTAAAATGTAATTGTATATTATAATAATTTCATTTCACTTAAAAAATGATGTTGCTATCTTGCAAAATAGAACCTAGTTGGCAGTTACTTTTTTCAGCACTTTGGTGACATCACTCCATTGTCTTCTAGCTAATACTGTTTCTATTGACATGTCTGTTAGTTAGTCCTTTATTGGTCTTTTAAAATAAATTTGTTATTTTTTCTTTGGATATTCCGATTCTGTAGATTGTCTCTTTACTCTGTTGATAGTTTCTTTTGCTGTGCAGAAGCTCTTTAGTTTAATTAGGTCCTATTTGTCAAGTTTTTACTTTTGCTGAGATTGCTTTTGGCACTTTCATCATAAAATATTTGCCTGTTTCTATGTCCAGGATGGTATTGCCTAGGTTGTCTTCCAGGGTTTTTGTAGTTTTGGGTTTTTACATTTCAGTCTTTAATCCATTTTGAGTTGATTTTTGTATATGATATACGGATCTTCTGCATGTTGTATGTGATATATGCAATCTTCTGCATATGGCTATCCAGTTATTCCAGCACCATTTATTGAATAGGAAGTCTTTTTCCAATTGCTGTTTTTTGTCAGCTTTCTGGAGATCAGATGATTTTAGGTGTGCAGCCTTATTTCTGGGTTCTCTATTCTGTTCCATTCATCTATGTGTCTGTTTTTGTACCAGCACCATGCTGTTTGGTTTTTGTAGCCTTGTAGTATAGTTTGAAATTGGGTAACATGATGTTTTTACCTTTGATCTTTTTGCTTAGAATTGTGTTGGCTATTCAGGCTCTTTTTTGGTTCCATATGAATTTTAAAATAGTTTTTTTCTGGTTTTGTGAAGAATGTCTTTGGTTGTTTGATAGGAATAGCATTAAATCTGTAAATTGCTTTGGGCAGTAGGGGTGTTATAATGATATTGATTCTTCCTATCCATGACCAATAAATGTTATTCCATTTGTTTGTGTCACCTCTGATTTATTTGAGCAGTGTTATATAGTTCTCATTGTAGATATCATTCACTTCCCTGGTTAACTGTATTTCTAGGTATTTTATTCTTTTTTTGTGTTAATTGTAAATGGGACTGGGTTCCTGATTTGGCTTTTGGCTTGGCATTTGTTGGTGTATAGGAACACTAGTGATTTTTGTTCATTTATTTTGTATTCTGAAACTTTACTGACATGGTTTATCAGCTGAAGGAGTTTTTGGGCTGAGACTATGGGAATTTCTAGACATAGAATCATGTTGCATGCAAACAGGAATAGTTTGACTTCCTCTATTCTTATTTGGATGCTATATTAGTCAGGGTTCTCTAGAGGGACAGAATTAGTGGGATAGATGTATACATAAAGGGGAATTTATTAAGGAGTATTGATGCACATGATCACAGGATGAAGTCTCACATTATACCATCTGCAAGCGGAGGCACTAGGAAGCTAGTCTGAGTCCCAAAGCTGAAGAACTTAGAGTCCAATATTTGAGGGCAGGAAGTGTCCAGCATAGGAGAAAGACATAGGCTAGGAAGCTAAGTCAATCTAGTCTTTTCACGTTCTTCTGCCTGCTTTTATTCTGGCCATGCTGGCAGCTGATTAGATTGTGCCCACCCAGATTGAGAATGGGTCTACCTTTCCCAGTCCACCAACTCAAATGTTAATCTTTTTTGGCAACACCCTTACAGACACACCCATGAACAATAGTTTGCATCCTTCAATCCAATCAAGTTGACACTCAGTGTTAATCATCACAGATGCCTTTTATTTCTTAATAAAACTTTTTTTAATTTCAATAGGATTTTGGGGGAACAGGTGGTGTTTGGCTATATGAATAAATTATTTAGTGGTGATTTCTGAGATTTTGGTGCACCCACCACCCAAGCAGTGTGCACTATACCCAGTGTGTAGTGTTTTATCCCTTGCCACCCCCCATCTTTTCCCCCAAGTCCCCAAAGTCCAATGTATAATTATTGTGCCTTTTTACATCTTCATAGCTCAGCTCCCACACATGAGTGAGAATGTATGATGTTTGATTTTCCATTCCTGAGTTCCTTCACTTAGAATAATAGTCTCCAATTCCATCCAGGTTGCTGCAAATGCCATTATTGTGTGTGTGTGTGTGTGTGTGTATAATCTATCCTATTAATATATGTGTGTGCATAAATATATCACATGGTATATACACACATATATTATATATACACATATATATCACATGGCATATGCACATGCACTCACACACACACCACATTTTCTTTATCCACTTGTTGACTGATGGGCATTTGGTTGGTTCCATATTTTTGCAATTGCAAATTGTACTGCTATAAACATACATGTGCAAGTATCTTTTTTGTATCATGACTTCTTTTCCTCTGGGTGCATACTTAGTAGTGGGATTGCAGGATCAAATGGTAGATCTACTGTTAGTTCTTTAAGGAATCTCCACAGTTTTCCATAGCGGTTGTGCTAGTTTACATTCCCACCAACAGTGCAAAAGTGTTCCCTTTTCACCAAATCCACGCCAACATTTACTATTTTTTGATTTTTTTGATTATGTTCATTCTTGCAGGAGTGAGATGGTATGGCATTGTGCACTTGATATTTGCATTTCCTTGATAATTAGTGATGTTGAGCATTTTTCCATATGCTTGTTGACCATTTGTATATCTTCTTTGGAGAACTGTCTGTTCATTCCTTATCTCACTTTTTGATGGTCTTGGATTTAAGTGTTTGATCCATCTTGAGTTGATTTTTGTTTAAGGTGAGAGATGAGGATCCAGTTTCTTTCGTCTGCATGTGGCTTGCCAATTATCCCAGCATCATTTGTAGACCAGGGTATCCTTTTCCCACTTTATGTTTTTGTTTGCTTTGTTGAAGATCAGTTGGCTGTAAGTATTTGGTTTTTTTTTCTGGGTTCTTTATTCTGTTCCATTGGTCTATGTGCCTATTTTTATACCAGTACCATGGTGTTTTGGTGACTATGGCCTTATAGTATAGTATAGTTTGAAGTTGGTAATGTGATGCCTCTAGATTTGTTCTTTTTACTTAGTCTTGCTTTGGTTATGTGGGGTTCTTTTGTTCCATATGAATTTTAGGATTATTTTTCTGATTCTGTGAAGAATGATGGTGGTATTTTGATGGGAATCGCATTGAATTTGTAGATTGCTTTTGGCAGTATGGTCATTTTTGCAACATTGGTTCTACCCATCCATGAACATGGGATGTGTTTCCACTTATTGTGTCATCTATTATTTCTTTCAGTAGTGTTTTATAGTTTTCCTTGTAGTTGTCTTTCATGTCCTTGGATAGGTATATACCTAAGGTTTTTTGTATGTTTGTTTGTTTTCTATTTTGAAAGGGCTTGAGTTCTTGATTTGATTCTCAGCTTGGTTGCTGCTGGTGTACAGCAGAGCTACTTATTTGTGTACATTAATTTTGCATCCTGAAACTTTGCTGAATTTAATTACCAGTTCTAGGAGCTTTTTAGATGAATCTTTAGGGCTTTCTAGGAATACGATGATATCATCAGCAAACAGTGACAGTTTGACCTCCTTTTTACCTATTTGAATGCCCTTTATTTCTTCCTCTTGTCTGATTGCTCTAGCTAGGACTTCCAGTACTATGTTGAATAGAAGTGGTGAAAGTGGGCATCCTTCTCTTGTTCTAGTTCTCAAGGAGAATGCTTTCTGCTTTTCCCCTTTCAGTATAATGTTGCTGTGGGTTTGTTGTATGTGACTTTTATTACCTTAAGGTATGTCAATTTTGTTGATGGGAGTTTTAATCATAAAGGGATGCTGAATTTTGTTAAATGCTTTTTCTGCAGCTATTGATATGATCATGTGATTTTGTTTTTAATTCTGTTTATGTGGTGTATCACATTTATTGACTTGGGTATGTTAAACCATCCTTGTATCCCACTTGATTATGGTGGATTATCTTTTCGATAACCAGCAGTTGGATTTAGTTCACTAGTATTTGATTGAGGATTTTTGCATCTATGTTCATCAGAGATGTCAGTCTGTAGTTCTCTTTTTTTGTTATGTCATTCCCTGGTTTTGGTATTATGATGATATTGGCTTCACAGAGTGATTTAGGGAGGATGCCCTCTTTCTCTATCTTGTGGAATAGTGTCTATAGAATTGGTACCACTTCTTCTTTGAATGTGTGATAGAATTCAACTGTAAATCCATCTGGTCTTGGACTTTCCTTTGTTGGCATTAAAAAAATTACAGTTTCAATCTCGCTGCTTTTTATTGGTCTGTTCAGAGATTCTATATCTTCCTGGTTTAGCCTAGGAGGGTGGCATATTTTCAGCAATTTATCCATCTCCTCTAGGTTTTCTAGTTTGTGCATGTAAAGACGTTCATGGAAGTCTTGAATAATCATTTGTATTTCACTGGTATCAGTTGTAATAGCTCCTATTTCATTTCTAATTGAGCTTATTTGGATCTTCTCTCTTGTTTTCTTGGTTAATCTCCCTAATGATTCATCAGTTTTATTTATTTCTTTGAAGAACTAGGCCTGTCATTTCATTTATTTTTTGTATTTTTTTGTTTTGATTTCATTTAGGTTTGCCCTGATCTTTGTTATTTCTTTTCTTCTGCTGGGTTTGAGTTTTGATTGTTTTTTCTCCAGTTCTGTGAGGTGTGACCTTAGATTGTCTATTTTTGCTCTTTCAGACTTTTTGATGTAGTTATTTAATGCTATAAACTTTCCTCCTAGCACTGCTTTTGCTCTATCTTAGGGGTTTTGATAGGTTCTGTCACTATTATTGTTCAGTTTAAAGAGATTTTAAATTTCCATCTTGATTTCATTGTTGACCCCAAAATTATTCAGGAGTAGGTAGTGATTATTTTCGCTTTTCTGGGTCTAGCCACCCCGCGGAGCTACCAGGCTCTAGGCTGGTACTGGGGAGTGTCTGTAAAGAGTCTTATTATGTGATCCATCTTCAGGTCTCTTAGCTGTGGATACCAGTGCTTGCTCCAGTGGAGGTAACAGAGGGGTGAAGTGGACTTTGTGAGGGTCCTTGGTTGTGTTTTTGTTTAGTGCACTGGTTTTGTGTTGGTTGGCCTCCAGCCAGGAAATGGAACTTTCAAGAGTGCATAAGCTGTGGTCCTATAGGGAAGATACAAACTTGCAGTGGAGACACCTAGATATGTATTCAGGTTTCTTAGGTAGTAGGCAGGGCCGTAGTGCTTCCAAGTGATTATGACTTTTTTCTGTGGCTACCAGGGCGGGTAGAGAAAGACCACCAGGTGGAGTCAGGATAGGCATGTTTAAGCTCAGCCTTTCCTTGGGCAGGGCTTGTGGCAGCTGTTGTGGGGAATGGGGGTGTAGTTCCCAGTCCAATGGAGCTATATTCCCAGGGGGATTATGGCTGTCTCTGGTAAGTCATATAGGTTACCAGGGAAGTGAGGAAAAGCTGGTAGTCAGAGGGCTCACCCTGTTCCTATGCAGTCTGGAGTCCTAAAGGCCAGTCTCACTCCTACTGTGCCCTCCACAACTGCAGTGAGTCTATTTCCAGGCAGCCAGTGATCAGGGCTGAGAACTTGCTCCAGACCACGAGACTCCTCATTGAGAAAGGAAGCAGACTCACAGTTTCTGGCTTCTCAGGGAGCCTGCAGCAGTAATCCAGTTTCTTCAAAGGATCTGTAGATTCTCTTAGCTTTCCCGGTATGTTCCTGCAGTGCTTCTTGGAGTAAAAGTTCATGATGTGAGTTTTCACACACTGTTCTGTCTGAGTGGGAGCTGCAAGCTAGTTCTGCCGGCTATTTGTCACCTTCAAGCTATGTCCTCCTCTTGCCTGATTGCTTTGGCCGGGACTTCCAATACTATGTTGAATAGGAGTGGTGAGATAGGGCATCCTTGTCTTGTGCTGGTTTTCAAGGGGAATGCTTCCATCTTTTCCCCATTTATTATGATGTTAATATGGCTTTGTCATAGATGGTTTTTATTATTTTGAGGTATGTTCCTCAACACATAGTTTATTTAGAGTTTTTAACATGAAGTGATATCCAATTTTATCAAAAGCCTTTTCTGCATCTATTGAGATAATCATGTGATTTTTCTATTTAGTTCTACTTATGTGATAATCCATATTTATTGATTTGGGTATGTTGAACCAACCTTGCACCCTAGGGATGAAGCCTACTTGAGCATCATGGATTAGATTTTTGATGTGCTGCTGAAGTTGGTTTGCAAGTATTTTGTTGAGGATTTTTGTATTAATGTTCATCAGAATATTGGTCTGAAGTTTTCTTGTTTTGTTTACTCGTTGCCAGGTTTTGTTATCAGGATGATGGTGGTCTCATAGAATGAGCTAGAGCAGAGTCCCTCCTCCTCAACTATTTTGAATAGTTTCAGTAGGAATGCTACCAGTTCTTCTTTGTACATCTGGTAGAATATGGCTATGAGTTAATTTGGTTCTGGGCTTTCTTGGGTTGGTAGGCTATTTATTACTGATTCAATTTTGAAGTTCATTATTGGTTGGTTTAGGGATTTGATTTCTTCCTGGTTCAGTCTAGGGAGGGTGTATGTGTCCAGAAATTTATTCTGCTCTTCTATATTTTCTAGTTTGTTTATATAGAGATGTTCATCATACTTTCTGATGGTTATTTTTATTTCTGGTCATAAATGGTCAGTGGTAGCATCCTCTTTGTTATTTCTAATTGTGTCTATTTGGATCTTCTCTCTTTTCTTCTCTATTAGTGTAGCTAATGTCCTATCTTATTAATTTTTTCAGAAGGCAAACATTGAATAGTTTTCCATGTTTGACCTCCTTCAGCTCAGCTCTGATTTTGAATATTTCTTGTCTTCTGCTAGCTTTGGGTTTGATTTGCTCTTGCTTCTCTATTTTTTTCAGTTGTGCTGTTAGATTGGTAATTTGAGATCTTTTTAGCTTTTTGATGTGGGCATTTAGTGCTATGAATTTCCCTCTTAACACTGTTAGCTCTGTCCCAGAGATTCTGGCATGTTCTACTTTTGTTGTTATTCATTTCAAAGAACTTCTTGATTGCTTCCCTAACTTCATTGTTTACTCAGAAGTCATTCAGGAGCATGTTGTTTAATTTCCATGTAACTATATGGTTTTGAATGATTGCTTTAATCTTGACTTCTATTTTTGTTGCACTGTGGTCTGACAGTGTGTTTTGTATGATTTTGGTTCTTTTGCATTTGCTGAGAATTGTTTTATGTTCTATTATGTGGTCGATTTAAAAGTATGTGCCATGTGGCAATGAGAAGAATATATGTTCTGTAGTTTTGGGATGGAGAGTTCTGTAGAGGTCTATCAGATCTATTTAGTCCTGTTGAGTTCAGGTCCTGAATATTTTTGTGAATTATCTTCCTTGATAATCTGTCTAATACTGGCAGTGGAGTGTTGAAGTTTCCCACTATTATTGTGTGTGAGTTTAAATCTCTTTGTAGGTCTCTAAGAACTTGCTTTATGAATCCAGGTGCTTCTGTATTAGGTTCATGTATATTTAGGATAGCTAGGTCTTCTTGTTGAATTGAACCCTTTACCATGATGTGATGCCCTTCTTTATCTTTTTTGATCTTTGTTGGCTTAAAGTCTGTTTTGTCTGAAATTAGGATTGCAGTTCCTGCTTTTATTTTAATTTCCATTTGCTTGTTAGATTTTCCTCCGTCACTTTGTTTCAAACCTATGAATCTCGTTACGTGTGAGATGGGTGTTTGAAGACAGCATACCATTGGGTCTTGTTCTTTTATCCAACTTGCCACTCTGTGCCTTTTAAGTGGGACATTTAGCCCACTTACATTCAATAATCTATTAATTTTTTGAAAAGTATATGAAAAGATTTTACAAGAAGTTTTGAGCAAACATTGGAAAGGGATTGTAGAAATGAAGTGAATGTGTCTAACAAATATTTTAAAATGTAAGTGAATTTCTGCTTATCAGATAAATAAATCTGTTAAATGAATCCAAGACAAAACTAGGATATTTCCCAATACATGATGCAAGTGTAACTTGGCCATACTTGATATTGATTCATAAAATAAATTTTCAAGGAGAAAAGAGTGGTATCATATTTAGGTCTGCAGAGTTCCCTGGACTTCACATAAAGAGCAAGTATAAGTCTTGGGGAGAGAAGAATAGGGTGGGAGCAGAATTTTCTAAAACTCAGTCAGGCTGAAGGTGCATGATCAGATAAATGCTTGCTTAAAACAAAGTGCCCCTGTAGGGGACCATCAGCCTCTGTCCCAGGGGATGTTTATGAAACAGCCCAGGTTTCTTTGCTACCTAACTTAGGGAAGCTAAATGTTCTTTCATCAGGTTCTTCTCATAGGCAGTATGAAAACCTTTTGGGTTTTCCTACATGTAAGCAGGTGATGTTTAGACATGAAAATTGAGAAGTACAGCAGGTATGCCAAAATCAGACATGATATTTATGTAGCCAAATTCCAGGAGATCACATGGGCAGAGTTAGGAAATTATTGGCTAGCCTGTTATAAATTATTGTTTTCACATGGGTCCAACTGGAAATGAATGGCTGATCTCCCATTTAGATTTTATAAAACTATCTCCCAAATTTGGATAGGCTCTAAGTGACTTCAGGATACAAAGAAAGTAACTTTGTGTTTCATTTTGCCTTGATTATATATTCAACCACAGAACACAAATGAACTGTTTGTTTTTCATTTAACTATCTGGCTATCTGTATGGTAACCTTCTATAGCTGCAAGTTATTTTGCTTTATGTAAAATGTTAACCTCAGGGTTTAGGCAAAAATGTCTGAGAATTAATTATGAAGGCATTGAGACATATAAAAATATTATGTAAATATAAAATTGTTAATAAACTCTATTGACCAAAATATGCTAGTATCTTTTATTACTTTGGTCTCATGAATCTCAGGCAATGTTTCAAAAATATATACTCACAAATTGTTCTATTTAAAGTTTAGATTAATTTGTAAATATTTCTCATGATTTAAATTATATTATATTATATTAGCTTTTATCCTTCACTAGCTTTTATAAGTTGGGCAAATACAATACTGTGAAGATGTATATCTGTATTCAATTAAATAACTGCCAAAATCAGACGACCACAGTGAATCTACTTGTCATGAAAGATAAACAATGATATTTCTACCAAATATAGTTAAATAATATTCATAGACCCCTGTCTCTGCCTGTCCCTGCCAGGGTTGTGGAGGTAAAGAGTGCTAGTCTATCACTCCAGAAAGGACTCCACATGGGTCTGGGTAGGTTAGGGACAAAAAGTAGCACTAAATACTGCAACCACTTATGTGGTTCTGGTGGAGGGCAAAAATATTGGTAGTAGTCGGGAATATTCATGTGTGTATAGGTGTGATGTATGAAAGAGAGAAACAAAAGGAGAGAGAAGAAATGTGAGTCCACATTCCAGTGCTCTGGAAACAGAATTAGAATTGTGTTAGGGATAAGGATTGCCCGTATGTCCTCTGGGGTGGCACTGAATAAGCAGTAAAAGCAGGAGAGCATGCCATGCAGGGGATACTTAGCACCTGAAATTTATAAAATACAATTCTAAGAACTAATTGAAAAACACTCACAACGTGAGGTGGTGATCAAGAATATCCTAAGTGCAACACTTGGCTTAGCCAGAGTGTAGGGGAACCAGAAAATGTTTCTGAGTCTGGAATCATACCAGCAAACTACCTCAGCCTGAAGGTCTTTATTGGAGCAAGGACACCATTTTAAAAGTGAAAAATTTTAATTATAATAAAAATAATTATCTGCAAATTCAAATAACTTTATTCAACAGTGAAAACAACTTTGTAGTACAAGTCAAAATATTAGAGGAAATGAAATGCTTTGATTTAATTTATTTCATAGAGAAAAAATATGATGCCCTGATTCAGGAGATGAAAAGCTTTTGACGTCACAGATATGTGATCTCACCCAGTAAGTTAATTTGATTCAGAACCAAGTAAAGTTTTTTTTGATAAATACTTTTTTTGTAACAGAATTTGCACAAGCAAAATGTAAAACCAAAGTTGCACAAGTTCTTGATGATCAACCAGTAGTTGAACTGCCTTCTAAGATAAGAATTAATACTCTTCAGAAAACTAGAATCCAAAGTATTTTTATTATTCACCATGTCCAGTATTCAATTAAAACCCACTTAGCCATACAAAGAAACAGGAAAAAATGATCCATAGCCAAGAAAAATAAAGTGTTAATATAAACCAGTCTAGAGCTGGTCTACACGTAAGGCTAAGCCGACAAAGATTTTCAGTGATTATAAATATTTACAAATGATTTTTAAAAAGACTTAAAGGAAAATATCATCTTAATGAGTAAATAGACAGGAAATCTCAGCAGTTAAATAGAAACTACAAGAAAAAATCAAATGAATATACTATACTATAGAAGTATAGTAACGAAAAGTCCAATATCTGAAATTTAGAAACTCACTGGCTGAGCAAAAGAAAAATTCAGTGACTTCGAAGACATACAGTTGGAAGTTATGCAATTTAAAGAACAAAATGAAAAAGAAAACTAAAAAAAAAAAAAATTAACTGAGTCATAGGATCCTGTGGGACAATATCAAGTAATACGACATACATGTAGTTGAAGTCTCCAAAAGAGAAGAGAGTAATACTGAAGCAGAATATGTATATATATATATATATATATTTTTTTTTTTTCTTAAGAAGTAATGGCTAAATGTTTCACAAAAATGTGATAAAAATATAACAATGAGTCATAGTTCAAGAAACTCAGTCAATATAAATACAACCACACTCAGTAACTATATAGTCAAAGTGTAGAAAACAAAAGATAAAAAATTTTTAAAGTAGAAAAATGAAAACATAAAATTTAAGAGAATAAGTATAAAAATGTTGCTGGCTTTTTTTTTTTTTAGTATACTCTAAGATCTGGGGTAAATATGCAGAACGTGGAGGTTTGTTACATAGGTACTGGTAGTTTGCTGCACCCATCAAACCATCATCTACATTTGGTATTTCTCTTAATGCTATCCCTCCCCTAGCCACTCACCCCTTGTCCCAGTGTGTGATGTTTCCCTCCCTATGTTTATGTATTCTCATTGTTAAACTCCCATTTATGAGTGAGAATGTGTGGCATTTGGTTTTCTGTTCCTGTGTTAGTTTGCTGAGAATGATGGTTTCCAGCTTCATCCATGTCCCTGCAAAGGACATAAACTCATCCTTTTTTATGGCTGGATAGTATTCCATGGTGTATATGTGACACATTTTCTTTATCCAGTCTATTATTGATGGGCATGTGGGTTGGTTCCAAGTCTTTGCTATTGTGAACAGTGCCACAATAAACATATGTGTGCATGTGTCTTTATAGTAGAATGATTTATAATCCTTTGGATATATATCCAGTAATGGGATTTCTGGGTCAAAGGATTTTTCTAGTTCTAGATCCTTGAGGAATCGCCACATTGTCTTCCTATTCAACATAGTATTGGAAGCTCTGGCCAGGGCAATCGGGCAAGAGAAAGAAATAAAGGGTATTGAAATAAGAAGAGAGGAAATCAAATTATCTCTGTTTGCAGATGACATGATTGTACTTTTAGAAAACCCCATTGTCTCAGCCCAAAATCTCCTTAAGCTGACAAACAACTTTAGCAAAATCTCAGGATTAAAAATCAGTGTGCAAAAATCACAAGCATTCCTATACACCAATAATAGAGAGCCAAATCATGAGTGAACTCTCATTCACAATTGCTACAAAGAGAATAAAATACCTAGGAATAGAATTTAAAAAGGATGTAAAGGACCTCATCAAGGAGAATTACAAACGACTACTCAAGGAACTAAGAGGACACAAACAAATTGAAAAACATTTTGTGCTCATGGATAGGAAGAATCAATATCATGAAAATGGACATACTGTCCAAAGTAATTTATACATTCAGTGCTCTCCCCATCAAGCTAGCATTGACTTTCTTCACAGAATTAGAAAAAAACTACTTTAAGTTTCATATGAAATCAAAAGAAAAGAGCCTATATAGCCAAGACAATCCTAAGCAAAAAGAACAAAGCTGGAGACATCATGCTACCTGAGTTCAAACTATACTACAAGGCTACAGTAACCAAAACAGCATGACACTTGTACCAAAACAGATATATAGACCAATGGAACAGAATAGAGGCCTCAGAAATAACACCACACATCTACAATGTGATCTTTGACAAACATAACAAAAACAAGCAATGGGGAAAGGATTCCCTATTTAATAAATGGTTTTGGGAATACTGGCTAGCCATATGCAGAAAACTGAAACTGGACCTCTTTCCTTACACCTTATACAAAAATTAAATCAAGATGGGATTAAAGACTTAAATCTAAGACCTAAAACCATAAAAACTCTGGAAGAGAACCTAGGCAATACCATTCAGAACAGAGGCATGGGCAAATACTTCATGGCTGAAATACCAAAAGCAATTGCAATGAAAGCCAAAATTGACAAATGGGATCTAATTAAAGAGCTTCTGCAGAGCAAAAGAAACTATTATTGGAGTGAACAGGCAACCTACAGAATGGGAGAAAATTTTTGCAATCTATCCATCTGACAAAGGGCTAAAATCCGGAATCTACAAAAAATTTAAACAAATACAAACAAAAACAAAAACAAAAAACCAACAACCCCATCAAAAAGTGGGAAAAGGATATGAACAGACACTTCAAACTTGGTGAATCTGACAATTATGTGTCTTGGGGTTGCTCTTCTCGAAGAGTATCTTTGTGGTATTCTCTGTATTTCCTGAATTTGAATGTTGGTCTGCCTTGCCAGGTTGGGGAAGTTCTCCTGGATGATATCCTGAAGAGTGTTTTCCAACTTGTTTCCATTCTCCCCATCACTTTAAGGTACACCAATCAGACATAGATTTTGTCTTTTCACATAGTCCCATATTTCTTGGAGGATTTGTTCATTTCTTTTTACTCTTTTTTTCTCTAAACTTCTCTTCTCACTTCATTTCATTCATTTGATCTTCAATCACTGATACCCTTTCTTCCACTTGCTACTTTCTTCCACAAGCTACTGAAGCTTGTGCCATGATTTTCAGCTCCATCAGGTCATTTAAGGTGTTCTCTACACTGTTCATTCTAGTTAGCCATTCATCTAATATTTTTTCAAGGTTTTTAGCTTCTTTGCGATGGGTTCAAACATCCTCCTTTAGCTCAGAGAAGTATTTATTACCGACTTTCTGAAGCCCACTTCTGTCAACTCTTCAAAGTCATTCTCTGTCCAGCTTTGTTCTGTTGCTGGCAAGGAGCTGCATTCCTTTGGAGGAGAAGAGGAGCTCTGATTTTTAGAATTTTCAGCTTTTCTGCTCTGGTTTCTCCCCATCTTTGTGGTTTTATCTACGTTTGGGCTTTGATGATGGTGACCCACAGATGGGGCTTTGGTGTTGATGTCTTTTTGTTTATGTTGATGCTATTCCTTTCTGTTTGTTAGTTTTCCTTCTAACAGTCAGGACCCTCTGTTTCAGATCTGTTGGAGTTTGCTGGAGGTCCACTCCAGACCCGGTTTGCCTGGGTATCACCAGTGGAAGCTGCAGAACAGCAAATATTGCAGAACAGCAAATGGTGCTGCCTGACACTTCCTCTGGAAGCTTCATCTCAGAGGGGCACCTGGCTGTACAAGGTGTCAGTCAGCCCCTCCTGGGAGGTGTCTTCCAGTTAGGCTACCCAGGGGTCAGGGAGCCACTTGAGGAGGCAGTCTGTCCGTTCTAAGATCTCAAATTCCACGCTGGGAGAACCACTACTCTCGTTAAAGCTGTCAGACAGGGAAGTTTAAGTCTGTAGAAGTTTCTGCTGCCTTTTGTTCAGCTATGCCCTGCCCCCAGAGGTGGAGCCTACAGAGGCAGGCAGGCGTCCTTTAGCTGCGGTGGGCTTCACCCAGTTCAAGCTTCCCAGCTGCTTTGTTTACCTACTCAAGCCTCAGCAATGGCGGATGCCCCTACCCTAGCCTTGCTGCCACCTTGCAGTTTGGTCTTGGACTGCTTTGCTAGCAGGGAGCAAGGCTCCATGAGTGTGGGACCCTCCAAGCCAGGCATGGGATATAATCTCCTAGAGTGCCATTTGCTAAGACCGTTGGTAAAGTGCAGTTTTAAGATGGGAGTGTCCAGAGTTTCCAGGTACCATCTGTCATGGCGTCCATTGGTTAAGAAAGGGAATTCCACAATCCCTTGCACTTCTGGGGTGAGGCAATGCCCCGTCCTTCTTTGGTTACACTCCATGGGCTGTACCCACTGTCCAACAAGTCCCAGTGAGATGAACTGGGTACCTCAGTTGGAAATGCAAAAATCACCCATCTTCTGTTTCGCTCATGCCTGGAGCTGTAGTGTCGAGCTGTTCCTATTTGGCCATCTTGGATCAACCCATTCCTGATCAAATATTCTTTATCCCTGGGATTCAAAGTTAGTTCAACATATGCAAATCAGTAAATGTGATTCATCACATAAACAAAAACAAAAGACAAAAATCACATGATCATCTCAACAGATGCAGAAAAGGCTTTGATAAAATTCCACATCCCTTCATGTTAAAAACTCTCAACAAATTAGGCATTGAAGAAACATACCTCAAAATAATAATAACCATATGTGAAAATCCCACAGCCAACATCATACTGAATGGGCAAACTGGAAACATTCCCCCTGAAAATCGCCACGAGACAAGGATACCCTCTCTCACCACTCCTATTTAACATAGAATTGGAAGTCCTAGCCATAGTAATCAAGCAAGAGAAAAAAATAGAAGGCATCCAGGTAGGAAGAGAGGAAGTCAAACTATCCCTCTTTGCACATAATATGATTCTATAAATAGAAAACCCCACAGTCTTGGCCCAAAAACTCCTTCAGCTGATAAACAACTTCAGCAAAATTTCAGAATACAAAATTAATGTACAAAAATCAGTAGCATTCTTGTACACCAACAACATCCAAGCCAAAAGCCAAATTAGGAATGTAGTCTCATTCATAATTGCACAAAAAGAATAAAATATGTAGAAATGCAGCTAACCAGTAAGGTGAAAGACCAGACCTCTACAATGTTCAAAGACATCAGAGATGACGCAGACAAATGAAATAACATTCCATGCTCACAGATAGGAAAAGTCAATATGTTAAAATGGCTATACTGCCCAAAGCAATTTACAGATTCAGTGTTACTCCTGTCAAAAGTACCAATGACATTCTTCACAGAACTAGAAAAACTATTTTAAAATTCATATGGAACAAAAAAGATCCTGAATAGCCAAAACAATTCTAGGTAAAATGAACAAAGCTAAAAACATCATGTTACCCAACTTCAAACTCTATTACAAGGCTACAAAAACCAAAACAACATGGTGCTGGTACAAAAACAGATGCATAGACCAATGGAACAGAATAGAGAGCACAGAAATAAGGCTATACACCTACAACCATCTGATCTTCAACAAAACTGACTAAAACAAGCAATGGGGAAAGAACGTCCTATTCAATAAATGGTGCTGGGATAACTGGCTAGCCATATGCAGAAGATTGAAACTGGACCCCTTCCTTATATCAGGTACAAAAATCAACTCCAGATGGGTTAAAGACTTAAATATAAAATGAAAAACTATAAAAACCCTGGAAGATAACCTAGGCAATAGCATCCTGGACATACAATCAGGCAAAGATTTTATGGTGAAGACACCAAAAGCAATTTCAACAAAAGTGGAAATTGACAAATGGGATCTAATTAAACTAAAGAGCTTCTGACAGCCAAAGAAACTATCTACAGAGTAAACAGACAATCTACAGCATGGGAGAAAATGTTAACAAATTATGCATCTGACAAGTCTAACATCCAGAATCTATAAGGAACTTAAACAAATTTACAAGTGAAAAACAAACAATCTCATTAGAAAGTGGACAAAGCTTACATACTGCTGGTGGGAGTGTAAATTAGTTCATCCATTGTTGAAAGAAGTGTGGTGATTCATCAAAGAACTAAAAACAGAATTACCATTTTACCTAGGAATCTCATTATTGGATATATGCTGAAAGGAATATGAATCATTCTACCATAAAGACACATGCATATGTTATGTTCATCACAGCACTTTTCGCAATAGCAAAGACATGGAAACAACCTAAATGTCCTTCAGTGGTAGACTGGATAAAAACTGTGGTACATATACGCCATGGAATACTATGTGGCCATACAAAAGAATGAGGTCATGTCCTTTGCAACAACATGGATAGAGCTGGAGGCCATTATCCTAAGCAGACTAACACATGAACAGAGAACCAAGTACTGCATGTTCTCACTTATAAGTGGGAGCTAAATATTGAGTATATATAGAAAAAAGAGAACAACAGACACCAGGGTCTATTTTATGGTGGAGAGTGGGAGGACAGAGAGGATTAAAAAAAGACCTATTGAGTATAATGCTTACTAGCTGGGTGACAAAATAATGTGTACACTAAACCCCTGCAACATGATATATAACAAGCCTGCACATGTACCCTTGATCCTTTAATAATTTCTTTATATTAGTATGAATTTATATATTCTTTTTTTTAACTTTTAAGATATAATCTATTACATTTATTTTGATGCTCAAATTTTCCAGATTGGCCAGATGGAGCCCTTTCAAGCTAATTCCCATTTTTTAAAAAATTGGCTGAGATCAAATATTTAATTTTTCTATTTACTTTTTATTTTTTTTTGTGATGGAGTCTCACTCTGTCACTCAGGCTGCAGTGCAGTGGCACGATCTCGGCTCACTGCAACCTCTGTCTCCCAGGTTCAAGCAATTCTCCTGCCTAAGCCTCCTGAGCAGCTGATTACAGGCATGTGCCAGCATGACCAGCTAATTTTTGTATTTTTAGTAGAGAAGGAATTTCACCATGTTAATTAGGCTGGTCTCGAGTTCCTGACCTTGTGATCTGCTTGCCTCAGCCTCCCAAAGTGCTGGAATTACAGGCATGAACCACTGCACCCGACCTTTATTTACTTCTTAAAATAATTTCTATTGTAGTAAAATATGTATATATGTAGCATAAAACTTACCATTTTAACCATTTTTAAGTGTATAGTAGATTGGCATTAAGCACATTCACAGTATTGTACAATCATCACTACTATCATTTCTAAAGTTTTATGTAATTCCAAGCAGAAACTCTATAGCCATTAATCAATAATTTTCATACTCCTCCTTTCCCCATTCCCTGGTAACCTCTATTCTAACTCTCTGTCTCTATGAATTTGCCTTTTCTAGATATCTCATAGAAATAGAGTCATACAAGTTTTGTTCTTTTGTAACTAGCTTATTTCATTTTATCATGTTTTTAAAAAGTTTTTCCATATTATAGTATGTGCCAGAATTTCATTCCTTTTCTGGATTGAGTAATATTCTGTTATAAGTGTACATCACATTTCTGAGTAAAGAATATTACTTTCTAACAGGCCCAGGAACCCTATGTCATTGGTACCTCAAGAAGAGAGGTGTTTACTCAACTCATAGGTATTTGAGGGTAAAAACTCACAGCTGGGCTAGGCTTTAAAAGGTCTTCTCTAAGATTCCTTGTGGAACACAGTTCCATCAAAGCCAATTTAAGAGCTTATGGGAAGGATAATTATTCTTACTACACTTTATGCAAACAATCAGGCCAAGTATAAAACTCAAGTTGATTCTACAAATGACATGGTCCATTCATAATTCATTTTTACCAAGAATGAGGACTGGAAAGAGAAAAATTATGCTCCAAAACTTATCATACATTTGTCATTAAATTCTAGTCTCATTGGTTGTTTTTAAGTGCTTTTGCTTACCTTTTAGACTAACCCTGCTTATTCCTGTGAATCAAGTAGTAATCTCCTGTGGCTCAGAAGAAGCAAAAAAGGATTGGTGGCCAGGCATGGTGGCTCATGTCTGTATTCCCAGCACTTTGGGAGGCTGAGGCGGGTAGATCACAAGGTCAGGAGCTCAAAACCAGCCTGGCAAACAAGGTGAAACCCCATTTCTACTAAAGATACAAAAAATTAGCCAGACATGGTGGTGCATGCCTCTAATCCCAGCTACTCAGGGGCCTGAGGCAGAAGAATCACTTGAACCCAGGAGGTGGAGGTTGCAGTGAGCTGAGATTACACCATTGCACCCCAGCCTGGGCAACAGGATGAGACTCCATCTCAAAAAAAGAAAAGGGGGGAGTGGGAAATGTAAACATCTGGACCACTAGCTTTGGACAGTTACACTGCAAATCTTGCTGGGTAATGAAAGTAAATAGGATGCCCATAACCTGGAGTGTTTTTTTTCATTCAGGAAAATAAAACCAAGGAATTTCATAGACCCCCAAAGGGAAATTCTGTTTTGGCAGGTAAAATTTTAGATGGAAATAATTTACTATGCCATCCTTGCAGGAAATGCTATACTCACTCTACTATTTGCAGTAGGGCTACACACGGTAGCACCTTATAACTGAAATATTGAACAGAGAGTTTCCTTTGCTGTAGTATTTTGCTTAATTATTATCCTTATAGCAGGAATAATCATTACCAACAGGAAGCAAACATGAAGATTTTACTATTGCTGAGTCTGCTAAGACTTTTTATTGGGTTTGGTAATATGTCACACCCTAGCTATGCAAAGATGTTACAAATAAAGTAACATCATTGCATCAGAAATGATCTTGCATGGTAAATCCATGTCCTAAAGAGAATAACTGGTTGTATAACTAGAGGGATGTTTAGGACAAGTCAGAAAGTTTAAGCACATCATAGATGGTCTGTGGAAGTCATCATCTGTGGTCTGTGGAAAGGATTAATAATTGCAGGGAAGATTTAGCCAAGGTTAACACTAAAGTTGTTCTAGCCACCCAAATTCAATGCTACTTATCCTCAAAAGATTACTTTTATGTTAATCTTTCTGGTAAAGTACAGCAACATCTGGTGGAGGGAAACCAGTATTACAACTCATCAGAATGGCTAACAGGTGTCAAACAAACTCTACCATCATGATTGTGGCCTGTAGTATCCCCACTAACAGTGGTAATCTTAATACTCATATTCAAATGAAAATTTATCTCTTTTTTTCCTAGAAACAATCAAATTCCAAATGGTGCTGCAGATAGAATAACGCATAGACACACCTTTCTTTCGAAGACCCTTAAATCAACCCCAAGAGGAGCCCTAGCTGCTGTTCCCCACAAGACACCCCTTTTCAGCAGGAAGTAGACAGAAAGAGCCATTTTCCAACACTTTCTAACAATAGTTAGTGTTGCCACTCCTGAGGCAGAAATGATATAGGCGTTAAAAAGAAATTATTTAGGCAGATAGTGAGGGTAAGGAAGGCCTTGGTAAAATTTTCCTTTGAATACAAAGAGGCCCCCAAATTATTTCTTTGCTAGCAAAAATCAGCCTGTAAACATCAAACTGCAGGCATAGATAAGCAAGCTGGAAGCTTGGGTGAATGCCAGCAGCTATGCCAGCAGGAAAAGTCTACCTGGGGCTAGGCATGTTCAACATGGTGGCTCCATCTTCCGTTTGTCAACCACATGCAGAGTAAGGAGAAAGCAACATGGTTCCAGCCAGGTACCCATTTGCACAATAAAAGATTAGGGTGGGGTAGCCAGCTTTTTCACATGCTATGTAAACATCACACCTGATCCAACCAATCTTTGAACCATATGTAAATTAGACACCACCTCCTCGAGTCAGTCTAGAAAACCCTGCGCACTTCACTGCAGAACTGGAAGACCCACTTGGGTGCCCCTCTCTCTCTGCAGGATAGAGAGCTATTCTCTATTCTCTTTCTTTTGTCTAATAAACCTCTGCTGTTAAACTAAAAAAACGTGATTACCACAGTTTGTTTATCCATTCTTCTGCTGATGGACACAAGATTAATTTCCACTTTTTAGCTATCATCAACAATGCTCCTGTAAACACTGGTGTACAAGTATCTGCTCAATTCCCTGCTTTCAATTCTTTGGTTAGATACCTTGAAATGGAATGGTGAATCACATGTTATGTTTAACTTTAGAGGAACCACCAAAATATTTTTCCCAGTGCTGCATAATTTTACATTCCCATCAGTAATTGCATGAGGGTTCCAATTTTTCCATATCCTCACCAGCACTTGTTATTTTCCATTTTTTGATGATAGTCATCCTAAAGGGTGTAAAGTGGTATCTCATTGTGGTATCTCATTTTGATTTGCATATCCTTAATGACTAATTAACCTGAGTATCTTTTCATTTGCATATTAGCTATTTGTATATCTTCTTTGGAGAAATGCCTATTAAAGTCCTTTATTCATTTAAAAACTGTTGTTGTTGTCGAGTTATCAGAGTTCGTTGTATATTTTGGGTATTAATCCCATATCAGATAGATGATTTGCAAATATTTTCTCCTATTTTGTTGTTTGTCTTTTCACTCTCGCAATAGTAGCTTTTGATGCATAGGGTTTTTTTTGATGAAGTCCAACATATCTATTTTTTCTTTTATTGCTTACGTTTTTGATGTCATCCTTAAGAAACTATTGCCAAATTCAAGAACACAAAGATTTGCTCCTATGTTTTCTTTTAAAAGTTGTTTAATTTTACCCCTTACCTTTAGGTTTTTGATCCATTTTGAGTTACTTTTTGTGTATAGTCTGGATTAAGAATCCAACTTTATTATTTTGCATACCCATTTGTCCCAGCATCATTTGTTGAAAAGACTGTTTTTCCTTATCAAATAGTGTTATCACGCTTGTGAAATACCAATATATATTATATGCAACAGTTTGTTTCTGGGCTTCCTTTCTATTCCATTGTCCCTATGACTGTCCTTATAATAGCATCACACTGTTTTAATTACTATAGCCCTGCAGTAAGTTTTTAAATCAGGAAGTGTGAGTCCTCCAACTTTATTCTTCTTTTTCAAGATTGTTTTGACTCTCCAAGATACTTTGAGATTCTTTGTGAATTTTGATAGATTTTCTTATTTCTGCAAAAAGTATTATTGGGATTATGGTAGGAATTGCATTTAATGCTTTGGGGAGTGATAATTTAACTACCCAAAGTGTTTTTTCATTTATTTGTGCCTTATTTAATTCTATCTACAGTATTTTGTCATATGAAAAAAAAAAACTACTAAGTTGCAGAAAAATATAAAAAATACCTTCCTGCATTACTAGCTAAAAAAAGGCTGTACTCTAGCCTGGGTAACAGGGGGAAACTTTGTCTCAAATCAAAAAAAAAAAAAAAAAAAAAAAAAAAAAAAGAAAAGAAAAGAAAGAAGAAGAAAGGAAAAAGAAATTTGTCATTGACAGATAAAATTTTGGAATTTCAGTCACATAGAGAAACTGTCTCAACTTAACTTTTTTAAAAAAATATTCTACTTAAATTCTGGGATACAGGTGCAGGACATGCAGGTTTGTTACAAAGGCATACACACGCCATAGTGGTTTGCTGCACCCAACACCTCATCATTACATTAGGTATTTCTCCTAATGCTAGCCCTCCCCTAGCCTCCCACCCCCCGACAGGCCCCAGTGTGTGATGTTCCTCTTCCTGTGTCCATGTGTTCTCATTGTTCGACTCCCACTTATGAGTGAGAATCTGTGATATTTGGTTTTCTGTTCCTGTGTTAGTTTGCTGAAAATGATGGTTTCCAGCTTCATCAATGTCCCTGAAAAGGACATGAACTAATCATCTTTTATGGCTGCATAGTATTCCACGATGTATATGTGCCACATTTTCTTTATCCAGTCTACCATTGATGGGCATTTGGGTTGGTTCCAAGTCTTTGCTGTTGTGAACAGTGCTGCAATAAACATATGTGTGCATGTGTTTTTATAGTAGAATGATTTATAATCCTTTTGGTGTATACCAGTAATGGGACTGCTGGGTCAAATGGTATTTCGGGTGCTAGATGCTTGAGGAATTGCCATGTTGTCTTCTACAATGGTTGAACTAATTTACACTCCCAACAGTGTAAAAGCATTCCTATTTCTCCACATCCTCTCCAGCATCTGTTGTTTCCTGACTTCTTAATGATCGCCATTCTAACTGGCGTGAGATGGTATCTCATTGTGGTTTTGATTTACATTTCTCTAATGACCAGTGATAATGAGCTTTTTTTCTTTTTTTGTATGATTGTTGGCTGCATAATGTCTTCTTTTGAGAAGTGTCTGTTCATATCCTTCGCCCACTTTTTGATGGGCTTGTTGGTTTTTTCTTGTAAATTTGTTTAAGTTCTTTGTAGATTCTGGATATTAGCCTTTCGTCAGATGGGAAGATTGCAGAAATTTTTTTCCATTCTCTAGGTTGCCTGTTCACTCTGATGATAGCTTCTTCTGCTGTGCAGAAGCTCTTTAATTTAATTAGATCCCATTTGTCAATTTCGGCTTTTGTTGCCATTGCTTTTTGTGTTTTAGTCATTAAGTCTTTGCCCATGCCTATGTCCTGAATGGTATTGCCTAGGTTTTCTTCTAGTGTTTTTATGGTGTTAGGTCTTATGTTTAAGTCTTTAATCCATCTTGAGCTAATTTTTGTGTAAGATGTACGGAAAGGGTCCGGTTTCAGTTTTCTGCATATGGCTTTCCAAATAGCATTTATTAAATAGGGAATCCTTTCCCCATTGCTTGTTTTTATTAGGTTTTTCAAAGATCAGATAGTTATAGATGTGTGGCACTATTTCTGAGGCCTGTGTTCTGTTCCATTGGTCTATATACCTGTTTTCACACCAGTACCATACTGTTTTGGTTATCGTAACCTTGTAGTATAGTTTGAAGTCAGGTAACATGATACCTCCAGCTTTGTTCTTTTGACTTAGGCTTGTCTTGGCTATATAGGCTCTTTTTTGCTTCCATATACAATTTAAAGTAGTTTTTTTCTACTTTTGTGGAGTAAGTCAATGGTAACTTGATGGCGATAGCATCGAATCTATAAATTACTTTGGGCAGTGTGTCCATTTTCATGGTATTGATTCTTCCTGTCCATAAGCATGGAATATTTTTCCATTTGTTTGTGTCCTCTCTTATTTCCTTGAGCAGTGGTTTGTAGTTCTCCTTGAAGAGGTCCTTCATATCCCTTGTAAGTTGGATTCCTAAGTATTTTATTCTCTTTGTAACAGTTGTGAATGGGAGTTCACTTATGATTTGGCTCTCTGTTTGTCTGTTATTGGTGCATAGGAATGCTTGTGATTTTTGCACATTGATTTCGTATCCTGAAACTTTGCTGAAGTTGCTTATTAGCTAAAGGAGATTTTGGGCTGAGTTGGTGGGGTTTTCTAAATATAAAATCATGTCATCTGCAGACAGAGACAATTTTGACTTGAGGGAAACCATTTCTATAGTGATATTAAAACCTGCCTTTAGAGATCTACTAGCATTTGCCTACTTAAAGTGTCCCTTAAAGGCAAGTGCATAGAGGGTCATTCTCTGGCCACCTGGAGTCAATGTCAACAGAATTAAAAATTCTCCATCTCATAATCCTTTATGTCTGTTTTATCAATAATTTTGGATTAGTAGAGATGAGTACTTACTAACATGAAGCTGTCCACAAATTTATTTTCCTAATTGTAAGTAATGCTGTTGCTTGACATTTTCATAAAGAGCCAGCCAGGTAATAAGGGGCTACAAAAGCATTTCCTACCTGACTTACATTTACAGTCACCATATGGCTGATTTAACGGTCACTTTTCAATGCTCTCATTGTGCCTGGGCCATGGCTGTATTATAGCAATTCTCACAATACAGTATATTATAAATATCATTTTACTTATCTTCTCCATTATGTTGAAAATTTCTCTCAATCTAGAACCATGGCTTTTTATATCCTCAATTTCTAACATGATTCCTAGCCCACAGTAAAGAACCAATAAATAAATAAATGAAAGAGTGTACTGATAATTAAAGTAGAAAAAAGAGGTTGAATTTGATTACTGACTAAGTGTGGTTGGTGAGGATGGGGGAAAGTAGAAGACCCTTCTGGCTGGGATTACAGGCACTTCTCTGAATATCTCATAGAAATATTCACTTGTTCACATATTTATTTATTCAAAACAAACGTGTTCTTTAACCTCACCCTTTAATAGCTAAAGGAAGAAAAATAAATTATTGTGTTAGAACATTATAGAGGGTGTACTGAAGGAATAAATTGTGGGCTTGGGCCATTCAGAGAAAGAGAAAATAAACAAGTAAAGAGGTCTTTAAGGACGAATAGGAGTTTAACAGTTGGTAAATACTAGAAAGAGGAAAAAGCACTGACAGATTCATGGAGATCATACACGAAAGAGCAGAAATGGGACAAGCTCATCTTCAAATTACCACTACTCTCACTTTTCTCATAATTATCTCCACAAGGTCATACCAAAGGTCATCAATTCAGAACATAAATCAAAATAGATTTCAGAAAGAATTCCTTGGAAGTCAGCTCTCCCAGTGGCCCCATTTCCTCCTGCTCCCTAATCCATGTAAACTCTTATGCCCAACACCTTCCTCCTTTGCCCCACTCATGGCAGGTGATTGATTACAGAACTCAGAGAGTCAGAGTTCTTTTCTTTCTGCCTCAAATCCTGGGCTCCTATCCAAACCAAAGATTAGGGACATGTAACCATTTACAGTTCATTCCACCCAACCTCCCCTAGTTCTGTGACTATTTTCCACCACCCATCACTGCCTCCCTAACCCCCACTGGGGACCCTTGGACCCTGACTCTTTCCCTACTTGGCTCAGCACCTGTTTTTCTCTGATGGCATGAGCAACAGTAGCTCTGAAGTCAGAGATTTTGGCTTTGAATTCTTGTTGTGCTTTTTTTTTTTTTTCCCTCCCTAGATTCTCAGTTTCTTTAGAGTTGGGCTCACAATGTGGTAATGGCCAACATTTAGTGAGCACTTGTTATGTTCTGGCCATGAAGCCAAAACTTTACATGTTTTCTTCACATAAACTCTACAAAAGAGATTTTTTAAAAAGCCTTCATATTATAGATGGGAAAGCTAAGGTGCAGTCAGGGTAGCTCCCATCCAGAATCCCCCATTTGGTAAGAGGTACCGTCAGGATTGTAACCCAGGTAGTCAGGCTCCAGAGACTTTGCTGTCAACCATTCATTTAAATGAGATCATGATTAATTTGAGCCTCCAGTCCAGATGGCAGCCTGTAAACTTTACAGAGGACATTTCATGTTTGCTGTGTTTTATTCAGTGTTTCCAAATAACAGGAGATGTGTCAGATTATGAACACCACATTTGGCATAAATGCAAGTCTCACTATCCAGGGCAGCTCCTGTGAGAAAGTGAATGGCAAACCATGGGGCTAGGAATAGCACAGACATTGAAGATAATGTTTGTGGAGAAAGTTTAATGATATGAATAAAGTGTATAAGAAAGTATAAATAAGAAATATAAACCTATGTGAAAGTACAAGTGTAACTCTTAGAAAAGTGTACTTGTGATTGTTAAGATTTATTAAAACGTATTTTTCCCACTCATCTGCTACTTAGACATCTCCAGCAAAGACTCCTGAAAGGTGGTATCTCAGTTGCTATGTCCTTTGCCTCCCATGGCATGAAGCAGAGGACTGTGCCAGTTGATGCCCAATAAATACCCACTGATTGGATCAATGAGTGAGAGTGGGAATGAGTCAGACTTTGACTGGTTACATCACCATTTTGAAGAGACTCAGTTCAGTTTTGGGTGCCACATAGTAAAATGCAAATTCATGTTTTGCTGCTGGATGTTTCCTGGTTCAGTGTTTAGGACAAGAAAGGCAGAGGAGGAGCAGTCCATTCCTGTGGTAGTAGCTTGAAGCAGCTACTCCTGTGGGTAGATCAGCCCAGGCACTTCTTTCCTGGGCTTTGATAAAGTTGGGTTTAATGTTGATGCAATTTTACATATCTTATTTACCTTTACTCTTTTACTAAAACTGAATAGCCCATACCGAACACTTTTGTTAAAAAAAAAATAGGCTTTCATAAAATATAATTTGCACACCAGAAAATCTAACACTTAAAATTCAGTGATCTTAGTGTATGTTAATTGTTAAAAAATAGCATAGCATACGAAACCTATAATTGGACACTCTAACCCATTTTAATTGTACAGTTCAATGGCATTAATAACACTCACTATTTCCCCCCTTTTATTTTAGCTTATTTGCATTCTGAGGACTTAGTTTAGAGAGGTACATAGAAAATATAATATAAACCCAAGGAGACAGGGATCAATTCTAGTTGAGTTCTAACTATAGAAATATCTAAAAATCTTTGAGGGATGTTTGTAGAATCTCTTTTCTTTTTCTTTCTTTTTCTTAACGTTAAGTTCTGGGATACATGTGTTGAATGTGCAGGTTTGTTACATAGGTACACATGTGCCATAGTGGTTTGCTGTACCTATCAACCAGTCATCTAGGTTTCAAGCCCAGCATGCATTAGATATTTGTCCTAATGCTCTCCCTCCCCTTTCCCCCCACACCCTGACAGTCCCTGGTGTGTGATGTTCCCCTCCCTGTGTCCATGTGCTCTCATTGTTCAACTCCCACTTATAAGTGAGAACATGCAGGGTTTGGTTTCCTCTTCCTGTGTTAGTTTGCTGAGGATGATGGTTTTCAGTTTCATCCATGTCCCTGCAAAGGACAAGAACTCATCCTTTTTAATGGCTGCATAGTATTCCATGGTGTATATGTGCCACATTTTCCTTATCCAGTCTATCATTGATGGGCATTTGGGCTGGTTCCAAGTCTTTGCTATTTTGAATAGTGCTGCAATAAACATATGTGTGCTTGTGTCTTTACAGTAGAATGATTTATAATCCTTTGGATATATACCCAGTAATGGGATGGCTGGGTCAAATGGTATTTCTGGTTCTAGATCATTGAGGAATCACCACACTGTTTTCCACAATGGTTGAACTAATTTACACTCCCACCAACAGTATAAAAGCATTCCTATTTCTCCACATCCTCTCCAGCATCTGTTGTTTCCTGACTTTTTAATGATCGCCATTCTAACTGGTGTGAGATGGTATCTCATGGTGGTTTTGATTTGCATTTCTGTAATGACCAGTGATAGTGAGCTTTTTTCCCCTATGTTTGTTTACCGCACAAATGTCTTCTTTTGAGAAGTGTCTGTTCATATCCTTCACCAACTTTTTGATGGGGTTGTTTTTTTCTTGTGAATTTAAGTTCGTTGTAGATTCTGGATATTAAACCTTTGTCAGATGGATAGATTGCAAAAATTTTCTCCCATTCTGTAGGTTGCCTGTTCATTTTGATGATAGTTTCTTTTACTGAGCAGAAGTTCTTTAGTTTAATTAGATCCCATTTATCAATTTTGGCTTTTGTTGAAATTGCTTTTGGTGTTTTATTCATGAAGTCTTTGCCCATGCCTATGTCTTGAATGATATTACCTAGATTTTCTTCTAGGGTTTTGATAGTTTTACATTTTACATTTAATCCATCTTGAGTTAATTTTTGTATACAGTGTAAGGGAGGGTCCAGTTTCAGTTTTCTGCATATGGCTAGCTAGTTTCCCAACACGATGTATTAAATAGGGAATCCTTTCCCCATTGCTTGTTTTTGTCAAGTTTGTTGAAGATCAGATTGTTGTAGATCAGATTGTGTGGTGGTATTTCTGAGGTCTTTGTTCTGTTCCATTGGTCTATATATCTGTTTTGGTACCAGTACCATGTTGTTTTGGTTACTGTAGCCTTGTAGTATAGTTTGAAGTAAGGTAGTGTGATGTCTCCAGCTTTATTCTTTTTGCTTAGGATTGTCTTGACTATACAGGGCCTGTTTTTGTTCCATATGAAATTTAAAGTAGGTTTTTCTAATTCTGTAAATAAAGTCAATGGTAGCTTGATGGGAGTAGCATTGGATCTATAAATTACTTTGGGCAGTATGGCCATTTTTACTGTATTGATTCTCCCTATCCATGAGCATGGAATTTTTTTCCATTTGTTTGTGTCTTCTTTTATTTCATTGAGCAGTGATTTGTAGTTCTCCTTGAAGAGGTCCTCTACATCACTTTTATTCCTAAGTATTTTATTTTCTTTGTAGCAATTATGAATGGGAGTTCATTTATGATTTGGCTCTCTGCTTGTCTATTATTTGTGTATAGGGATATTTGTGATGTTTGCACAATGATTTTGTATCCTGAGACTTTGCTGAAGTTGTTTATCAGCTTAAGGAATTTTTGGGCTGAGATGGTGGGGTTTTCTAAATATACAATGATGTCATCTGCAAACAGAGACAGTTTGACTTCCTCTCTTCCTAATCGAGTACCCTTTATTTCTTTCTCTTACCTGATTGCCCTGGCCAGAACTTCCAATACTACGTTGAATAGGAGTGGTGAGAGAGGGCATCTTTGTCTTGTACCAGTTTTCAAAGGGAATGCTTCCAGCTTTTGCCCATTCAGTATGGTATTGGCTATGGGTTTGTCGTAAATAGCTTGTATTATTTTGAGATATGTTCCATCAATGCCTAGTTTATTGAGATGTTTTAGCATGAAGGGATGTTGAATTTTATCAAAGGCCTTTTCTGCATCTATTGAGATAATCATATGGTTTTTTTCATTGGTTCTGTTTATGTGATGGATTACATTTACTGATTTGCATATATTGAACCAGCCTTTCATCCCAGGGATGAAGCCGACTTGATCGTAGTGGATAAGCTTTTTGATGTGCTGCTGGATTCAGTTTGTCAGTATTTTATTGAGGATTTTTACATAAATGTTCATTGGGAATATTGTTCTGAAATTTTTTTGTTATTGTTGTGTTTCTTCTAGGTTTTGGAATCAGGATGATGCTGGCCTCATAAAATGAGTTAAGGATGAGTCCCTGTTTTTCTGTTGTTTGGAATAGTTTCATAAGGAGTGGTACCAGCTCTGCTTTGTATCTCTGGTAGAATTGGGCTGTGAATCCATCTGGTCCTGGGCTTTTTAAAGTCTGACTAGTGGTGTATCTATTTAGTGAATCTTTTCGAAAAACCAGCTCCTGGATTCATTGATTTTTGAAGGGTTTTTCATGTCTCTATCTCCTTCAGGTCTGCTCTGATATTAGCTATTTCTTGTCTTCCACTAGCTTTTGAATTTGTTTGCTCTTGCTTCTCTAGTTCTTTTAATTGTGATGTTAGGGTGTTGATTTTAGATCTTTGTTTCTTTCTCTAGTGGGCATTTAGTGCTATACATTTCCCTCTAGACACTGCTTTAGCTGTGTCCCAGAGATTCTGGTACATTGTCCCTTTGTTCTTATTGGTTTTAAAGAACTTAGTTACTTCTGCCTTAATTTCGTTATTTACCCAGTAGTCATTCAGGAGCAGGCTGTTCTCTTTCCATATAGTTGTGTGGTTTTGAGTGAGTTTCTTAATCCTGAGTTCTAATTTGATTGCTCTGTGGTTTGAGAGGCTGTTTGTTATTACTTCCATTCTTCTGCATTTGCTGAGGAGTGTTTTACTTCCAGTTATGTGGTCAATTGTAGAATAAGTGCTATGTGTTGCTGAGCAGAATGTACATTCTGTTGATTTGGGGTGGAGAGTTCAGTAGATATCTATTAGGTCCACTTGCTCCAGAGCTGAGCTCAAGTCCTGAATATCCCTGTTAATTTTCTGTCTCATTGATATGTCTAATATTGACAGCGGGGTGTTAAAATCTCTCACTATTATTGTGTGGGAGTCTAAGTCTCTTTGTAGGTCTCTAAGAACTTGTTTTATGAATCTGGGTGATCCTGTATTGAGTGCATGTGTATTTAGGATAGTTAGCTCTTTTCATTGCATTCATCCCTTTGCCATTGTGTAATGCCCTTCTTTGTCTTTTTAAAAAATCTTTGTTGGCTTAAAGTCTGTTTTATCAGAGACTAGGATTGCAACCTCTGTTTTTTTTTTTTCTTTCCATTTGCTTGGTAAATATTCCTCCATCCCTTTATTTTGAGCCTTTATGTGTCTTTGGACATGAGATGGGTCTCCTGAATACAGCACACTGATGGGTCTTGACTCATTATCCAATTTGCCAGTCTGTATCTTTTAATTGGGGCATTTAGCCCATTTTCATTTAAGGTTAATGATGTTATGTGTGAATTTGATCCTGTCATCATGTTGCTAACTGGTTTTTTGCAGTTTGGTTGATGCATTATCTCCATAGTGTCATTGGTCTTTATATTTTAGTGTGTTTTTGCAGTGGCTGGTACTGAGTTTTTCCTTCCCATAATTAGTGCTTCCTTCAGGAGCTCTTGTAAGGCAAGCCTGGTGGTGACAAAATCCCTCAGTATTTGCTTGTTTGTAAAGGATTTTATTCCTACTTAACTTATGAAACTTAGTTTGGCTGTATATAAAATTCTGGGTCGAAAATTATTTTCTTTAAGAATGTTGAATATTAGTATCCACTCTCTTCTGGCTTATAGGGTTTCTGTAGAGAGATTCACTGTTAGTCTGATGGGCTTCCCTTTGTAGATAACCTGGCTTTTCTCTCTGGCTGCCCTTAATATTTTTTCCTTCATTTCAACCTTGGAAATCTGATGATTTTGTGTCTTGGAATGGCTATTTTTGAGGAGTATCTTTGTGGTGTTCTCTGTATTTCCTGAATTTGAACGTTGGCCTGTCTTGCTAGTTTGGGGAAGTTCTCCTGGATAATATCCTGAAGTGTGTTTTCCAGCTTGGCTCTATTCTCCCCATCAGTTTCAGGGACCCTAATCAATCATAAGTTTGGTCTTTGTACATAGTCCCATATTTCTTGGAGGCTTGCTTTGTTCCTTTTCAATCTTTTTCTTTCTCAAATCTTGTCTTCATGCTTTATTTCATTAAGTTAATCTTCAATCTGTGATATCCTTTCTTTCGCTTGATTAATTCAGCTACTGATACTTGTATATCCTTCACAAAGTGCTTGTGGTGTGTTATTTGACTCTAGCAGGTCATTTATGTTCTTCTCTAAACTGATTATTCTAGTTAGCAGTTCCTGTAACCCTTTTTCAAGGTTCTTAGCTTCCTTGCATTGGGTTAGAACATGCTCTGTTAATTCAGAGGAGTTTGTTATTACCCACCTTCTGATGTCTACTTCTGTCAATCCATCAAATTCATTCTCTGTCCAATTTTGTGTTCTTGCTGGAGAGGAGTTGCAAACATTTGGAGGAGAAGAGGCATTCTGTTTTTTTGAATTTTTGGCATTTTTGCACTGGTTTTTCCTCATCTTCATGGATTTATCTAACTTTGATCTTTGAGTCTGATGACCTTTGGATTGGGTTTCTGTGTGAAGGTTGTTTATGTTGATGTTGATGTTACTGCTTTCTGTTTGTTAGTTGTTCTTCTAACAGCCAGGCCCCTTTTCTGTAGGTCTGCTGCAATTTGTTGGCAGTCCACTCTGGACCCTCTTTGCCTGAGTATCACCAGTGGAGGCTGCAAAACAGCAAAGATTGCTGCCTGCTCCTTCCTCTGGAAGCTTCATCCCCTCATACAAAGCTCTTCATGCTTTATTTGTCTTCATGCTTTATTTCATTAAGTTGATCTTCAATCTCTGATATCCTTTCTTTCACTTGATTACTGTTGCATTGGGTTAGAACATGCTCTGTTAGTTCAGAAGAGTTCGTTATTGCCCACCTTCTGATGCCTACTTCATACAGAGCTCTCCTGTATGAGGTGTCAGTCAACCCCTGTCGGGAGGTCTCTGGCAGTCAGGAGGCATGGGGATCAGGGACCCACCTGAGGAGGCAGTCTGTCCCTTAGCAGAGCTCAAGCACTGTGTTGGCAGAACCCTCCTTGTCAGGATCCACTGCTGTCTTCAGAGCCAGCAGGCAGAAATGTTTAAGTCCACTGAAGCTATGCCCACAGTGAGATGGGAATTTTATCTATAAGCCCCTGGCTGGGGTTGCTGCCTTTCTTTCAGAGATGCCCTGCCCAGTGAAGAGGACTCCAGAGAGGCAGACTGGCCACAGCCACTTTGCCTCACTGTGTTGAGTTTTCCCAGTCTGAACTTTCAGGCCTTTTTAGCACTGTCAGGGGAAAACTGCCTACTCAAGCCTCAGTAATGGCAGATGCCCCTCCCTCCACCAAGCTCAATCATCACAGGTTGACTTCAGACTGCTGTGCTATCAGTGAAAATTTCAAGCCAGTGGTTCTTAGCTTGCTGGGCCTTGTGGGAATGGAACCCACTGAGTGAGACCACTTGGTTCCCTGGCTTCAGCCCCCTTTCCAGGGGAATGAACAGTTCTGTCTCTCTGGGGTCCCAGTCACCACTAGGGTATGAAAAAAAAATCCTCCTGCAGCTAGTGTAGTGTCTGCCTGAACAGCTGCACAGTATTTCACTTGAAACCCAGGGCCCTGGTGGTGTAGGCACATGAGGGAATCTCCTGGTCTGCAGATTGCAAAACCATGGGAAAAATGTAGTATTTGGGCTGGTAGCACAGTCTCTCATGGCTTCCCTTGGTTGGGAAAGGGAGGCCCCCACACTCCTTGCATTTCCTTGGTGAGGCTATGCCCCACCCTGCTTCTGCTTGCCCTCTGTGGCCTGCACTGACTACCTAACCAGTCCCAAAGAGATGAACAGTCTACCTCAATTGGAAATGCAGAAATCACCTGCCTTCTGTGTTGGTCTTGCTGGGAGCTGCAGACCAGAGCTGTTCCTATTTGGCCATCTTGGCAGCAGATCCTACAGTGTTTTACAACCATCATCACTACCTATTTCCAAAAGCTTTTCATTACTCTAAAGAAACTCTGTAATCATTACATGATAACTCTGCCTTCTCCCAGTCCTCATTATCCTCTACTACTTTGTCTAATCTATGAATTTGCTTAATCTACTACTTAGGAGTGGAATCATATATTTTTCCTTTGATGTCTGTCAAATTTTATTTAGCATGCTGTTATCACTATCATTCCTGCTGTAGTGTGTATCAGAACTTCATTCTTTCTATGACTGAATGATATTTCATTGTCCGTATACCACATTTTGTGAACCCATTCTTCTGTTGATGGACACTTGGGCTCTTCAACCTGATAATTACTGTGAATAATGTTGCTGTGAATATTGGTTTACAAGGATCTGTTCAAATCCCTGCTTTCAAATCCATTGGGTATACATCTAAAAGTGGAATTGCTGGGTCCCAGGGAAATTGTGATTTTGTTTTTCTGAGGAACCACAAATTGGTTTTGCAAATTGGCTATGCCAATTTACACTCACCAGCAATTCATAAGAGTTTCAATTTCTCCATATTCTGTCCAGCATTTCGTATTTTCCATTAAAAAATAATTATAGCCTTTCTAAAGGATATGAAGTGGTATCTCACTGTGGTTTTGATTTGCATTTCTCCAATGACTAATGAAGTTGAGCGTCTTTCCAGGTGTGCTTATGGATCACTTGCATATCTTCTTTGCAGAAGTTTCTATTGAAGTCCTTTGAATTTTTGAATGGGATTGTGGTATTTTGTTGTTGTGGGGAAGAGAAAGAGAGATCACACTGTTACGGTGTCTCTGTAGAAAGAAGTAGACATAAGAAATTCCATTTTGTTCTGTACTAAGAGAAATTCTTCTGCCTTGAGACGCTCTTAATCTGTAACCCTAGCCCCAACCCTGTGCTTGCAGAGACATACGCTGTGTTGACTCAAGGTTTAATGGATTTAGGGCTGTGCAGGATGCGCTTTGTTAAAAAAGTGTTTGAAGGCAGTATGCTTGGTAAAAGTCATTGCCATTCTCTAATCTCGAGTACCCAGGGAAACAATACACTGTGGAAGGCTGCAGGGACCTCTGCCCAGGAAAGCCAGGTATTGTCCAAGATTTCTCCCCCCGTGATAGCCTGAGATATGGCCTCGTGGGAAGGGAAAGACCTGACTGTCCCCCAGCCCAACGCCCATAAAGGGTCTGTGCTGAGGAGGATTAGTGAAAGAGAAAGGCCTCTTTGCAGTTGAGATAAGAGCAAGGCATCTATCTCCTGCTTGTCCCTGGGAATGGAATGTCTCTGTGTAAAACCCGATTGTATGTTCTATTTACTGAGATAGGAGAAAACCACCTTAGGGCTGGAGGTGAGACATGCTGGTGACAACACTGCTCTTTATTGCACTGAGATGTTTGTGTATGTGCAAATCAAGGCACTGCACCTTTCCTTAAACTTATTTATGACACAGAGTCCTTTGCTCACATGTTTTCCTGCTGACCCTCTCCCCACCATTACCCTATAGTCCTGCCACATCCCCCTCACCGAGATGGTAGAGATAGTGATCAACAATACTGAGGGAACTCAGAGACCAGTGCTGGTGCGGGTCCTTTGTATGCTGAGTGCCGGTTCCCTGGGCCCACTGTTTTTTCTCTATACTTTGTCTCTGTGTCTTATTTCTTTTCTCAGTCTCTTGTCCCATCTGATGAGAAACACCCACAGGTGTGGAGGGACTGGCCCTCTTCAGTTGTTGTGTGTTGGAGTGCTTTATATGTTCTCATTTGATTTGTGAATATATTCTGCCATTCTGTGGGCTATCTTTCAACCCTTCTATCCATTTTTTTTTTTACTTTGTATATGGTGTATGTAAAAGTTCAACATCATTCTTTTACATAGAAATATTCAGATTCGCCTTCCTTGTGCACCTTCCCTATCTTTTTGATCACTCTGAGGTCTCCATCTCTCCAATTGCAATGAGACTTTCATTTACATGATTCACTTCCTCTTCCTCTTTTCAACCAGGTATTAGGGGTAGTAATGGGAGTGAGTGCCCACTATCCTGTGGTCTTTGAGCATGGCCAACATGAGCCCTTGTAAATCTCCTGATGCCAGGGGACTGGCTGGCCATTCTATCCATGATGTTCCCAGGTCACTCTTCTCTCCCAGTTTTTCCATCTCCCTCCACTTCTGGCTGATCACCTGCTGTCCAGCCCTCCCCTTTCCTGCCCATTCTCAGAGCAGGACTGAATTAATCCAATGACCTGGGAACTCAGGGGACTTGGAGGGAGGTCCTAGTTGTAGGCACAAACTAGAAGAGAAGCCCTTTCAGGGTCACAGAATGAGCTTTCAGACCTCAGGCAGAGGAAGTTCTCTGTATGGCATCCAAGGTCCTGGGCTAGGAATGGGCAATAGGTGGGAGGAACACCTGGGTTCAGATATAGGAAGGGAAGCACAGTCTGCATTGCGAGAGGCTGGGACAATCAGTGACACTAGCCCAGGGGTAGTACATGGGGCCTGGGTGCTGGAACAGGGCCCAGGGTCAGCAGTACCAGCACCCAGGCAGTCACCAAGTGCGGGCAGGGTTGAGGCTGCCCCTGCCCCATCACGGTGGCCAGCCAGAGAGGCAGAAGACGACCAAGAATTCGTGCTGTTGGGAAGGAGCTGCTTGGGGTCTGACAGCCTCTTCCACCAGCCGGACCCATTTGCCTGCCTGGGCTCCTCCCACCCCTGACTGGACAGCTGCCCACTCCATGAGCTTCCTGAGAAGCCTGCAGGTTCCATATGTGAGGGAGGTTGACAGGTGCCTGGTGACGTTGCTAGGCTGGGGTGTCTTTCTACACCTACTGGGACAGTGGAGAGAGCTGAGTTTACAAGGCCCTCATGCCAGACCAGGCCTTTGAGGCTTTCCTGCTCAGCTCAGTGCAGCTTCACTATGGCTGGGATGTGGGGTGTTCCTAACCAAACTCCTCCTGAAACCTTCATCCCCAACACAGCAGTGTTGGGAGGTGGGTCCCAGTGGGAGATATTTAGATCATGGGAACAGATCCTTTATGAAGAGATGAGTGCCCCCTTCCACCTCACGGGCTTGAGTTTTTGCTGTATCTGGAATGGACAAGTTTCCAAGACATTGGGACCAAAACAGAGTCTTGCTTCCTTAGTCTCTCTCTCATGCTTCCTCTGTCACCATGCAATCGTAGCACGTGCCACTCCCTTTTTGCTTTCTGCCACGAGTGGAAGCTGCATGAGGCCTGCATCTGACTGAGCTGCCTAAACTTAAACTTTTCAGCCACCAGATCATGAGCCAAAAAACCTCTTTTCTAGATCAATTACCCAGCTTTGGGTATTCGGTTACAGTAACACAAAACATAGCAAGACAGGCCCTTAGCTCAGCCTTGCTGTGATTCATCTTGAATCTAAATCTTGAATGGAGGCCTGCGGTCTTTTCCCTATGGGTGTGAGCTTCTCCCTCTGATCTCCTAGATAAATATCCTTTGTCTAAACTTAGCTACCATGGGAGCCTCAGGAGCTGGACAGGGTGTGGGCACCAGGGGAGACATGGTAGGAGGCTGTGTGCAGGGGGATGGGTCAAGTCAGGTCCTGCTTGGGTTCTGGCACCAATGGGCACACCTCATCTCCATTTTCCTTCCTCAGTAGGGATTTATCTCCCTGCCTTAGTGTCTCCTCTTCTAACCCTATCGCCTTCCATGTGAAGCTGGACAAAGCATGCAAGCTTGCAAACCTTATTCTAAAGAGGAGGGAAGATGGAGGGATTGTCTGACTGACAATCATGTACGTAGGTGGGTAGCATACAGGACAGGTTTAGATGGACACATCAGATGACAATCAGGTAGGGGCTGTGCTAGGATGAACAATGGGTCTCCATGTTGTCCACATCCTAATTCATGAAACCTGTGATTGTGGAACTGCATATGTCACAATGGACTTTTGAGTAAGTAATGGATCTTGAGGTGGTGACATTATCTTTGATTATCTTAATAAGCTTGATGTAACTAACCACAAGGGTCCTTATAAGAGAGAAAGAGATGTGAAGACAGTCAGAGAGAGCGAGAGATTTGAAGATGCCATTGGCTTTATAGAGGAAGGAGGGGACAGTACCAAGGAATGCAAAAAAGGCAGCTCTGGAGCTGAAACGCCAAGGGGCGGGGCTCTCCCTGAAGCCTTCTGGGGGTGGGGGTTTGGCCAACAAATTGGTCCAGAATTTGTTTTCATCCAGTGAAACTCATATCTGACTTTGACCTCCAGAACTATAAGAGAATAAAAAGCCGTTATTTAAAATCACTGAGATTGTGATAGTTTATTACAGCAGCAATAGGAAACTAACACCGAAACAGACAAGCAGGCAGGAAGAAGGAGATAGATGTATGGGCAGACAGTCTGGAGGGCAGGCAGGAGTTTGGGAGGTGAGTGGAGATTCAGGGATGTTGGAGTGATCAGAGCCAACACCAGGTCGTGGGGGTGACAAAGTCCGGCAGAGTCAAAGGAATGAGAAAAGACAGTTTGAAGGAGAAAGTGGGTCCAGGTTGCCAACGCTAAGTATGGAGGCTGTGAAGGCCCGGAGCTCTGGAAGCCCAGACTATTTATTGGTGATCGAACCAAGAAACAGGTGGTGAGAATGTGGGGGTCGAAAGAGCACATTGCATTAAGCACATGATTTACAACTGACGGTTTAGCATATGCTCTGCTACTTGAGATAATGGAGAGCAGGTTCTTTTAACTCAAGATACAATTGATCCTGGGAGAGCAAGAAGCAAGGAGCCAGCAGGTCCAGACACATTCCAGAGCCACGAGCCCTGGATTCTTTCCAAGTCATGAGGGGTTTTATGCCCTGGGCTTAGATGATGGTGCGTCAGGGTAGCCTTCCACCCTTTAGCACACAGTGTGGTGTTCCAAAGGCCACAAGGTGTTTTAGACACTGGACCCTCGACATGTTCCAAGACTCTTACATTATGTCAGACATGCAGAAGCCTCAGCTTCTCTCAACACCAAGTTTTTCTCCCAACAAGAGATACAGGTGGGTAGGAGACAGGTAGACAAGCAGGTAGGGAGCCTGGAGAAAGGTGAGAGAGAGAAGGGCAGGCAGACTGAGGGACAGGAGGCAGGACAGCAGGCAGGTGGGAAGAAGGGAAGGTGGGCAGATAGAAAGCAGGATATGGGCAGACAGACAGGAGACAGGAGCGGGGGTCAGGAAGACAGGATGGCAGGTGGAGGCCCTCAAAGCTGGTCCTTGTCCTCACAAGGGTTAGGGAGCCTCCTGAGACGCAGGTGGATTCCATTTTTGGACTTCAACACAAGTCGTGCCATGGGGATGGGGATCCTGGTGGGGTCAGGCAGCAGCTCGAAGCGGAGCAGGGTCAGGGCCGTGGCCACCTTCAGCTCGTTCATGGCAAATTGTTTCCCGATGCAGTTCCTAGGCCAGGCAGAGACAATGAATTGAGAAGAGGCCTCAGCTCCATTCTGATCTGAGCAGGTTTTGGCCCCTGACCCCAGCCCTGGGCTGGGCATTCAGTGCCCAACCTCATGTGTCCAGCCCCTGCACACTTACAGCCTATGGACACTTCTACCCCATCCTGGCTTCACACTATCCCAAACCTTGGACAGAGCCGTCTTCCTGGGCTAGCTCCTAACTTCCATCTTCTACCTCTGCTCTCAGCAGGCCTGAAACCCTCTATCAAGACAGGGCCAGGGCTCTAAGGCAGAGTCTAATCACATGAATAGATAAAGGGTTAATCAGTGGTTTGTTCACTCCTCCACAAACATTTCTTGTTCTTCAGTGTGGAGGTCAGTTCAGGTCCTGTAGGGTGAGGGTGGGCCACACTCTCAGGTGTGGGAAGCCCCATGTAGTGGGATGCACGGGGACCTGAATCCTCATAGGGGGCCCCCGATGGGTGGATTAAGGGAGTCAGAAGGGCAACGGGAGGCTTCTTGGAGGGGAACTGGGTGGGTGGTCCTCAGCTGTTGCCCCACCTGCCTCCCACTCCAGGGTCCGGGTTCCTGTCTAACCTCACTCCTCCATCCACCAGCCCCTGTAGCCTTCTAATTCTACCCCAGAAACGTCCTTCTTTGCCTTTCCTCAGTCTTCTCACCTGGACTTTCTGGATTTCTGCTTCCCCTCCCTGCACACTGAAGCCACAGCCCAGCTCAGACCCTCCCGCGCTCTGCATCATAGAGGGGACAGCATCCCAATGCCTCAGTTGGCAGACAAGCCCTCTGTGGGCTGTTAACTCACCCACATTTTACCTGTTCAGCCCATGTCCTAGGCCTGTTCATGTGGAGATGGCTGAGAATGTCCTCCCTCCACCTCTGCCTGCCACATCCTCAAGGCTAAAGTCAGAGCCCAGCTGCCTCTCACTCCCTGCCAGCTGTGACTCTCCCTCCCAGCCCCCCAGGTAGCATTCGCGATTTATCCATGAACACTCACAGTCTCAGACAGCACCAGGGACAGGGACACTCGACAAGCCACTCAGTGAGTGAATGAGTGAAAGGATGGATGATGGAATGATGTGTGTCTGGAGCACAGGATATATTTTTGTACAACACATTTTTGTACCTTTTATCTCTGTTTTCTTATCACGCTGCACAGGACTTGACCCACAGAGGTAGGCTTAAGAAATACTTTTATATTTGAATGATGTTATTTAAGTTTTAAAATGAATAAAATAGAAGGAAATACACTGAGAGTAAATATAGTTCTGAGCTAGAAATGGAGCTTAGGAATGCTCTCCGGTTTTCTAATGGCAGCGACATGATTTGCAGGCAATGTTTAGGAAGACTTTCTCATGCTGGGATAGACAGACCAGTGCTGGAGAAGGAGTTTCAGGAGGAAGCTTTTTCTTAAAGCCTGTTCTGTGAAAGTGAACTCACCATTTGAAGAAGTCACATAATTATTTCTTTGAACAAACTTTGTTTCTACTAAGAATTTGTATTGTTTTGCCTGTTTGTATGTCACAGGACAATTTCTGATGCCACGATGATTTCCACCGCAGCCATTCTGGAGTTTTCCTCTCCAGCTCAGCAGCTATTTCAAGTGTGTTTTATATTTCACATACCAGGAGTCTTCAAATGTTGTGCGTTATATAATAATTATTGTGCTTTTCTCTCCAAGACAGTGTACTGTTCACATTTTTGTGTTTTCGGCCAATATTGTGCTAAGTGGATTACAGGACTATGGCATAAAGATCCCAAGGTATGTACAGATTTGCCAAATGGGGAAATAGACATAAATATGTGAACACTATATAATGCAGTAACAATTTCATTGGGCAAGACAGAAAAATGTATGATATGACACACACTGTTGTAAAACTTTCTTCAAAGGGCTACCTTAACCTCTCCCTTATGTGGCTTGAAAGGTAGGACTTGCAGGTCATCTGTATTAGGAACAGACGCAAAAATTTCAATGATTCATCTCTATGGCAGACTGGTGAATTAAATAGGGAAAGTTGTGTGCAGCATTGAGGATGTGTGGGGAAAGAGAAATCTACTGTTTACTATTCGTGATAACTGAGAAAAGCAAACAGCTGAAGGTGAATTTACTGGAGAATATCTAATTTTGATAATTCATATCCCTAAAGTGAGGAAAATATGTGAATATACTGAAGGGTGGAACATGCACTGACAGTGAATTCAGGCTGCCTATTTGAGGAAGCAGAGGGAGCAAAGTCTCCATGGGGTGCTCTGGAATGCCACCTTCCTTTTGTACAGAGACACCCACACCAGGTGCCTGACTTTCCCACAAGTACCAACATTTAAGGGCACATCTGAAGACGCCACATATGAACATCTGGCTCTCAAAGATCAGAGGATTGACCAGAGACTTCCCTTATTTCTCTCTTCCAATTACCACACAGGACGTCTCACCTTGATCCTCCTGAGAAGGGCAGGAAAGCGTGGCTGTGTTGAGCAGAACCCGGTGCAAAACGGGAAGGGTCAAACACCTGCAGAGAGAGCACCAGAGCCAGGATAGGTAAGGATCCAGCCCCTACTTGCCACCCACGAGGGGACAGGACTCCCAGAGGTGGAAGCAGGAGAAGGTATTGGTCTTGAGAGATCACCCCACTTCCTCCTCTCAGGGACTACATACCTCTGGGTTGGGCCACACTTTTGGGTTGTGGTGAAGGCCATAAATGGAGAGCACGACCGTGATACCTGTGGTGCAGGTTGGAAACAGAGAGAAGACTGATCATTCTCCCGGGGTGGCCTGGTACTTCAGCCAGCAGGGGCAAAAGAAGGCCCAAAAGGCCTACTTTCCACAAATTGTCACTTTGACTGGGATGATTCTGCCATTATGCAGGTGGGTTAGGCTTGACAAAGCATGTGAGTTCAGATGATGAATAGACAACCATTTATGCAGGAATGAGAAGCAAGAAAGAATCAGAGCATTACTGTTTAGAGTAAGTTCAGGGACATTTCACATTCATCAAATATCCTCCAAGGTCCGTTGGAGAATATACATGAACTCACTCAATATAACAGCACTCCAAGGAAGACATTCTTTTGCTCTCAGTTTTCAGGGGAGATACCTGAGTCTCAAAGAGACCAATTGTCTTATCTATGTTCACACAACTAGGTTATGGCAGGACTGGGACCAGAACCGGGGAGGTTGTGCCTTGGTGGCCCCAGATCTGGTCATCAGCTGCTCTCTGCCATCAACCTGAGAGTTCCTCAGAGACTGGACAACAGCTGACCCGGGAAATGAGATTCCTGATCAGCATCTTTTGCACTGACCCCATGAGGAAAGAAACACATCCCTCTCTGCCCTTGTCTGATTCTCTTTCCAGCCCCGCACATCTCAAGGAGTAGAATTTTAGAGTTACTGACCCAAGGCCACATTCGGAGATTAACATTTATTTCTTGAACTTTTGGTGGGTTCAAGCTCTCGGCCAGACATTTCAAATTCTTAATCCTAAATACAAAGTATGTTTTTGATTTTTTTAATACAAAAGGGAGACCCAGAGATGTGCAGAACTCTGAAGCACACATGGATTTCTGACCCACCACATGTCCCTGTGGAGAGTTTAGGCGAGAGGGTGGGGGAAGTTCATACCTTTGGGCAAGGAGCGCCCATCAGGGAAAGTGACGGGAGTGCTGAGCTCTCTGCTAATGCCTGGCACCGGTGGGTAGAGTCTCAGTGCCTCCTTAATGCACATGGTGGTGTAGGGCATCTGGTCCAGGTGGTTCCTGAAACAAGCCCATCCTGAACATCAGCAAGGCCCGGGCAGACCAGGGGCTTCCCCTGTAGAGAAGGCATGGAACCCCATCTTTTGAGCCCTCACTCACCAGGTGATGGAGGCTCCATCACCCAGGAGGCCATGGATCTCTTCCCGGCACCTCTCCTGATGCTTGGGGTGTGTGGCCAGAGCATACAGAATCCAGGAGATCCCACTGGCTGTGGTGTCGTGGCCCTCGAACATGAATGTATCCACTTCGGCACGGAGGTCCTTGTCTGACAAGATGCTCCCATTCTCCATCTGGGAAGACCGTGGTGAAAGTGCAGGGCTGTACTTGCTCTGTACTTCTGGGCAAAGACTCAGGCCTCTCCTACACATACTCACTTTGGCCAAGAGGAGGATGTCCAGGAAATCCAAGTGCTTCTTCCTCTTGACCTTCTCCAGCTCCCCCTCCTTCTGTAGTTGAGCCTTCCTCAGTTGGATCACTTGGTCTGTACCAGAACAATGGTTACCAGGCAGAGCTGGGACCATCAGCAGCCCCCAGGAGGCCTAGCTGCCCAAGTGCCCCCATGTGGGTGTCTGGTAGATATCAGCATGAATGTGAGTGTGGGTGCAGGGTCAGGGGTAGAAGCTCTAGTACTGTGTGAGGCAGGGCACCCCTTCCTCCAGTGGCACAGTTCATGAAGGCCCCGTTTGAATGCCGTTTGGACAGGGTTTCATTCAGTTACTTCCATGTGGGGACATTGATAAACTAAGGCACAGAATCTGGCCCCTCACATCTCGGCTCCCAGCCCCTGAGCAAGGGAATTCCCCAGACTGAGTGTGTTCTGGCTTCTGCAGGGTTCCTAGGGGCCTTTTCTGCCTGAGGAGTCAGGGCAGGTTCTTCCACTGTGCCTGGGAATCGCCGGGAGACAAGAGGAAGAGACAGAACCTGTGTGCTGATGGGCGAGCTGGCAGGCGCGGTGTGTCCAGCGGCCAGTAGAGGTCAGGCTGTAGATGGTGTCATTCTGGTGAAAAACATTCCTCACACGGGAAAAAACCAGGTTGTTCAGGTCACTAATGGCCTGGATGTAGGACTGAGAATCCCTGCGGGAGAGTATGAGGAAGAGACCATAGTAGGGGTGGGCCCATTACCCGGAAGTAGAATGGGGTCTGAGAGGAGGCAGCCTCAGATAATGGGGACAAGCAGCCTTGAGGCAATGTTTCTTCTGTCTTACAGCCCTATTATCCTTTGGCCTTTATCAGATGGTATGAACAACCAGGGTCCACCTGTGCTAGGAATTAGGCATCTGTTCCTGAGACTTTGTTTGGTCTGGACTGGAATTAGAGTTTGGTCAGAGACTGACTCTTCCTTTGTGTGGAGGTGAGCCTTCACGCTCCCCCACCTGCCCCTCAGGTATGTGCACTCCGCTTGATAAGAACAAGGGCCCTGCAACTGGAGGGTTAGCACTGACCTGTCCACCTGGATGCTGCCCTGGTGGCTGAAGGCACACTTCATGATGGTGTCCAGGGTCATCAAGGAGACGTGCTGAAAGACCTCCAGAGGGGAATCCTGGCCAAGGAGCTTTTCCCATTTGTCCTGTGGTGGGAGGGGGCATGAACCTTCTTAATCTCCAAGAAGTGCTTTGCTAATAAGGCCTGGCTTTTTCCTGTACCTGCAGATATCTTGTTTTTTCCTGTAGCTTGCAGATATCTTGGTTGGGATTGTTCCTTTTACAGAGCAGATGCATTGTAGAAACTGGGACTGTAAAGCCAGTGTTGGTAAATTGACCCCTAATTCTTTTAATTCAACATTAAACAGATCCTCTCGCAATAGCATGGATTAAGTATTGAATTTTGAGATTCAGTTAGGACATATGGTTGTGAAAATTTTGTTGTTATTGTTGTTCTGGGATAAATAATGGGGGACTCTTCAGTGTTCTGAGAGCTGAGCTAGTTCTGAGGGACTAGTAGGAAAGTTTCAGTGCCAAAGATAGCTTAAGGGGCTAGTATGGGCATTCTGTTGTAGAGAAAACAGAGACTTCAATTCTTTTCCATTCATCAAAATTTGCTGGGCACAGTTGGGTGAGAAATCAGAGTCCTGATCGGAGATGATGCTATGGCAGATATTGCTCTGAGAACATAGACCTGGTGTTCATTTCCTTCCAAGGGTGGTTTAAATCTATGCAGAAACCTGGGGCCCCAGGCTAGAGCCCGGGTGGGTGACATCTTGGCCTGTCCATGCTGCCACTGAGGCTGCCATTGCCCAGGCCAGCCAGCATAGGAAGTCCTGCTGTCCAACAAGATTGCATACTCCTCCGGTCCCTTGTGCTGAAGGTTTCAAAGTGGGAGGAGAAGGGCCTTGTGTTCACCACGAATCTCTATTCCTATGGTGGGGACCAAAGTGTGGATCTGACCTGATGCCTGGGTGTTCTCCTACTTTATACAACTCTGGGGAACCCTCTACTCTCACAGCAATGACATGAGAGTGTTGTTCCATGTGTCTATGTCTACAGCCGCCTGTGGGACACAGGGTTGAGAGTGGAGTTCGTGAGAGTGTGTGCTGTGCGTGGGTGTGGGGAGAGCAGAGAGACATGGACTCACCAGCATCACTCGTACAGAGTCGGCCATGAGCGCCACGTAGGCCTTCAGGATGTCATAGTGGAAGGCTGGGGTCAGCATCCGTCGGTGCTGGAACCATGTCTGCCCATTCAACAGGAGCAAGCCGTACCCTAAGGTAGACATGAATGTGTGTATGTGTGTGTGTCGGGGGCTGCACAGACCTAGGGATGACTGGTGACAATTTGGGAGGGAGAAAGGTGGCTTCTTGGGGAGAGAACTATCCAGAAGAAGCCACATCATGGGCAAATGTAGGAAAAGGAGGTACGTTCCAGGCATGCGAATTTTCTGATTGAGCTGCTACATCCATGTGATTATGATGTGAGCTGTGAGATAAAGGTTGAAAAGGGTTGTGGGCAGATGTGAAATAAATGTGAGGCCAAGGATGTCTGGAGAGAACTGAGACATGAAATGGAAGAAGCTGAGCCTCAGGAAGGTTTGCACCAGCATTAGGAAGAGGTGAGGGTCTTGTTAGAAGAAGGAAATGAGGGCCGGGCGTGGTGGCTCAAGCCTGTAATCCCAGCACTTTGGGAGGCCGAGACGGGCGGATCACGAGGTCAGGAGATCGAGACCATCCTGGCTAACATGGTGAAACGCCGTCTCTACTAAAACATACAAAAAACTAGCCGGGCGAGGTGGCGAGCGCCTGTAGTCCCAGCTACGTGGGAGGCTGAGGCAGGAGAATGGCGTGAACCTGGGAGGCGGAGCTTGCAGTGAGCTGAGATCCGGCCACTGCACTCTAGCCTGGGTGACAAAGCGAGACTCCGTCTCAAAAAAAAAAAAAAAAAAAAAAGAAGAAGGAAATGAGGCTTGATTTGGGGATGGCCCCTAATCTGTTGTTTTCTGTGAGCCAAAGAAATAACTCAAACCTAACTAGGGAGTGGGCTGCAGCCCTAGTTTGCACACATACCAATCCATGGAGCCAGGAATCTGTAGGAACCATGGGATTTCGGGTCTGAAAGGTAAGAAAGGGCTTTATAGGAAACTAGGAGCTACTAAGCAAGGCAGTCTCAGAGGCAGCCATCAGTTCTTGGTGTCTGTCAGTTGGCAGTTTGACCCATGTCATCTCCCACTTCTATTTCTATCCTGAATGTCAGTGTGAGCTCAGGAAGACAGACTCAGTGTTCCATCAGGAAAACACCCAGAGGGCTAGGAAGGTGAACTGGTGAGACACATAGGCTAGGTCTTCAATGACAATGAATAATACAGAGCCATGGGATTTTCTACATTGATGTTTTCCTAGTCACCTGCATACCAGGACAGACAACAATTAGAGCTTCGAAACCCAAGTCAATGTGGGTATGAAATTTGTTTTACAGATCTGAGGCAATTTACATTTCAGAGAACCTCAATTTTCTTAATAGAGAAATAGAAAAAAGAATAGAAAATTCAGCCCCACATACTGTTTTAAACATTCACTATTCAGTAAATATTTTTGACTACAGCCTGGGCATGGTGGGCTTGGTGGATGCATGGGAGAGGTTTCAGATATTGATGTTTGAACAGCCATTCTCTTCTGGAATTTTACAGACCCAGGGGCATGTGTCAAGAGGGAAGAGACATTGCAGTTGGGATGGGAGTTCTATCTCACCTGATCTCCCCAGAATCACCTTCATATAGTCAGGGTCATGGAGCTGGACACGAGCTTTGCCTCCCCATAGCCAAAGAGGACAGGCACTTGGGAACATCTCCACCCATTTCCGAATCCTTTGTAGCTCCTGGTCCTGTTGGAACTGTCAATGAGGGTAGACAGATGAACACTTTCATTTACTTCTAGTCTTTGCAGCAGGAGTGAAGGGCAGGACAACCACAGGAGCCATGTAGCAGAGGTTAGGGATTTAGGTCAATTTCTGATGACTTGAGCTGTAATCCAGATTCTTGTTCTCTCCCCAGGACTTGACATTAGGCCAAGTGCTATGAGCCCTCACTCAATACTGCCAGCAGAAATTTAAGTCAGCCTTTGTCTTCATGTTGTGTAAAATCTCTGGAAGTCCTAAATACAACAATTTCCATGGGCTATGTGCATAACTCATATTACTTGATAAGTAGATTTGTAAAATGATTTAGTATATTTAGAGAATAAAATGAATTAATGCAAACATTTAAAATTACACAATAATTTTATATAATCATACTTGTTATATTTTCAATATTATCCCAGCATATATGGTAAATATTTGTTAAGATAAAATAGCATTTGGGATGTGTATGGCTAAGCAAAAAAAGACTAACTATAAAATTGTGTGCATAATAGTATTCTACATGTTGAAAATGTGCAGATTTATGGGATAGAGTCTGGGTATATGCATATGGTGCTGGTGTTGGACTATAATTTTGAGATTTGAGTTTCTTATTTGTATTTTCATTTATCAATGAATTATGAGCTCCCTGCTGCCTGCAGTCATCTTTCTAAACTCTTCGATGTGGATCACAAAGCCCTTGGCTTTCTGGCTTCAACTTCTCTTTTCTTGCCTCCAGCCCTGCTGGCAATTCCATCATCACCTGTTTGTTTCAGCTCCAATGCCAATGCCACCACTGCTGCTGATTCACACACCTGCTCACTCTTCTGGGCCCTGGCACTTGCTCTTTTCTCTACCGTAAATGCCCTTCCCCTCTGCCACAGAGCAGCCAGCTCTCCTCAGCTTCCAAGACTCAGCTTTGCTTTAATCTCATCTGGAACCCTCATAGACATTGGGTCCTAGTGATGTTCCATGTAGCCAACTCTTCTTTATTTCAACTGCTTCTAGTAACTCAAAGCAACTGTCTACCACATAAGTATCTAATGTCTGCCCACCTCCTTCTGACAATCATATTCTCCAGCTCTGAGGCAGTTTGCCCTACTGTGGGACAGGCTCCTTCATTCGGCACACGCTTACTGCGCACACACTATGTGCCCAGTGTGGTTCAGGCACTGCATTAGGACACAGCTGTGGTCCTTATCTGTGTGGAATTTTCAGTCTAGTTGGGGGGTAAGGAAGATTAGAGGCTGTGCAGTAGGGGATAATGGACATGAAATGGAAGGAAGGATAAGCATCTGGGGAAGCTTTGAAGAGGGACCTAACTCAGAACTGAACATTAGAAAACTCTTCCTCACTCATTGAGTCATCATCTACTGAGGGACTATTGGGTTACAAAGATAAATCTGAGATGGTCTCTCCCAGAAGAAGCCCACACTTATGACACTGCAGAAAAATAACCGAGTCAAGTTAACACTGCTCTGACCTCTTGAGAAGGATAGCCCATAGAAAAAAGAGTTGGCTCTTCACTACTGGGAGGCCCAGGAGGCCTTCTTGAAGGAGGTAGCTTGGTGCTGGGCCTTGACAGATAGATATGAGTGAGAAGATAATTCCAGGTAGCAAGCACAGTGTGATCAGAGGCCTAGAGGTTGAAATGTATAGGCAGGTAGTGAGGTAGTGAGTAACATATGGTGAAGGAGGAGAATGGGAAAGAAGGCAGAGTGGTATTGGGACCAGTCCATATAGGGCTTGAACACTGTCAGGTCCCCACATTGGTTCTGCTCTGCTGAGAACTATGTTGCCTCCTTTACTGAGAAACAACAGGCCTCAGCTCCCTGCAACCTCTATCTCCACTTAAGCATGTTCAATTCATAGCACCTTGGTGAGTCCCTCTCCATGCAGCCCCTTACCTTGCTCTGTTCCTACCTTCCCCCCTCCCCATGCAGGGATAGTAGTGCACAGGGGATGGGCTGTGTCCCTCCTCAGCCCTCTTGCTGCTCCTTTCTCTTTTTCCTCTGTTCCTCTACACTTGGCATGTCTAATCTTTTGGCTTTCCTAGGCCACATTGGAAGAAAAAGAATTGTCTTGGGCCAAACATAAAATACACTAACACTAATGATAGCTGATGAGCTCAAACAAATTGCAAAATAATCTCATAATGTTTTAAGAAAGTTTATGAATTTGTATTGGGCCACCTTCAAAGCCATCCTGAGCTACACGCAGCCCCATGGGGCATGGGTTGGACAAGCTTGCTCTACACACCTGAGCTGACCATCAAGGTGTGCCAGGATTTTGCTGATTGCTGGGGCACAGGGAGGGGATGACATGCTCACATCCAGGGAGCTCACAGTCCGGGTGTGTGGGAGGAGAGCCAGGAGGTCAACAGACACTGTTCAATGTGCAACTCAGACACCAGTCTCCTCACCTGGAGAACATTGTGCAGGCTGCCCCCTTCATGTGTACCCACAATTGTCAGGTTTTCAGGTCCTAAATCACGTGTTGTGGAAATTCCGTGAGTCTTGGGGAAACTTACTTAGCCAGTTGGTTCCCTACACCAGCAGATCTCTGCCTCGGATATCCACCCCAGCAGAGTGAGCTCTTTTCCTACAGTCTGGCACCTTCTCAAATTCCTGCCTGTATTCTTCACAGACCATGAACTCCTCACGGCACGGATTCCTCAGATGGGTGTCTGTGCTCCCAGGCAAACGCAGGGCCAGGCAGAGGGGATGGCATTGAGTGACTGGGCAGGGAGCATCTAGAAGCCTTGTTCTTTGAGAAAAGCCAAGACTCATGGGGTAATCAGCCTGGAGACAATCAGGCATTGCCCTCCACGTGCAGGACTGCCAAGACACACTTGATATCTGCAGAAGGAGGGCATGGGTATAGAGCTGAGGACCAGTAGGATGGGCTTCATGGGAGGAGTGAGCTCGTCATGACTGGGACAAGCTGACACTAGAGAGGTAGGCTGGGTGTTCCTTTGAGGCCTCATGTTTGTTACAAAACAAGGCTTTTCTCTATGGATTTTGTGACCAGGATCTCAGAGCCCCATCCCTCTTTGCCCTCCCACTCCCCCATTGAGTTCCTCCCTACCTTCTGGAAGTGCCCAAAGAACCAGTGGGAGGGAGGGCACGGGAACTGCTGGAGGGCTTTGAGCAGCCACTGCCTGTGCAGGTAGAGCTGAGCAGCCTTGATCAGCAGCAGAAGCAGAATGAGCAGGGAGGTCACTTGGAGGATCCCGGAGACACTACCCAGGAGTCTGCTGGGGCTCAGCACAGAGACACTCATGGTGTAGCACCTGCTGGATCTCTGAGTGCCCCTACCTCTCCCTGCCCACCCCTGTCCAACTGTGCTGAAGTCCTGGGAGGATTGTCCCGCCCACTTGTGGGGAGAGTGAAGGGGGAGGGCAGAACTTGGACCTCAGGGTTCATAATCGATTGACTATGGATCCTAGGAACTAGGATCCATATGTTCCTAGGGGAACAATGGAAGAAAAGCTTCATCAGCTGTCTACCACATTCCCCTGTCCATGTACCTCACAAATATTTAATGAGCATTTACTGTGTGCCAGGCACCGCTGTGAGGAAAACAGACTTGAATGCTGACCTCAAGGAATTTACATTCTGCTTTACTACATTGCAATAATGTTCATTCAGTAGCACTTTTTTCTGTTATACATTCAAAGAAAATTCTCAATATGATATGTACATTTAAACTTAACATTAACCAAGTCCTGAATCATTACTTTTATCTTATTTAAATCTAATTTTATTTACCATAAAAACCACTTCCATCTATATATTGAGTGAGGAGTGGGAATTACGTCTTTCTGTTAACTGGATGATGATATGGGCAAACAGATGCTAATATGGCAGCTGTTCAAGTACTTTATTTTATTCCATTGGGGAGATTGGTTTCATAACATCCATAGCATGATTTTTTTCTCAGTTCATATACATGACAATTAAAAAAATTCTACATAATGTTAGTTATGATTTTTTTCCCCCATTGATAGGTTTACTTTCTGTACCGGAGAAAGTCCTAGAGCAATTTTAGACCTACTTCAGTCTAGTACTATAGCCACAGCAGGAGCATGTTTATCAATTCTCTTTCATCTTAAATAGTATACAATTACACAATCAGAACTTTGCACTCTGTTCAGGAGCCCTGGCTACTTTGTTGAGAACAATCTGTAGTGAACAGAAATTAATATTTAAAAAATGATTGCTTTGCCAACCTCAAGTAAAGTAGGTTAAATAGTAACTATTGCTATGAATTAACCCTCCCTGGCATTTTTACATGCATATCTGTGCATGAGCATTCTTTTTTTTCATCTTTTTATAATTTAAACTTTTATATTAGATTCAGGTATGTATGCAGGTTTTTTACACTGGTATATTGTGTGATGCCAAGGGTTTGGATACAAATGATTCTGCCACTCAGGTAGTGAGTATGGCATATATTAGTCAAATTTTCAATGCTTACTCATATCTGTACCTACCCCTCTAGTAGTCTCCAGTGTCTATTGTTCCCATATTTATGTCCATAAGTACCCAACACGTAGTTCCCACTTATAAGTGAGAACATGTGGTATTTGGTTTTCTGTTGCCGTGTTAATTTGCTTAGGATGATTGCATCCCAATTCATCCATGTTGCTGCAAAGAACATGATTTCATTACTTTTTGCAGCTGCCTAGTATTCCACTCTGTATATGTATCACATTTTCTTTATCCAGTCCACCATTGATGGACACCAAGCTTGATTCCATGTCTTTACTATTGTGAATAATGCTGTGATGAATGTACAAGTAGAGGTATCTTTTTGGTAGAATAACTTATTTTCTTTTGGATATATAGCTAACATTGGGATTGCTGGGTCAAATAGTAGTTCTATTTCAAGTTCCTTGAGAACTCTCCAAACTACTTTCCACAGTGGCAGAACTAATTTACATTTCCAGGAAAAATGTATACACATTAAGTTTTTTTTCTGCAGCCTAGACAGCATATGTTGATTTGAAACTTTTTAAAAAATTTTTATTTTTTAAAATTATACTTTAAGTTCTAGGGTACATGTGCACAACGTGCAGCTTTGTTACATATGTATAAATGTGCCATGTTGGTGTGCTGCACCCATTAACTAGTCATTTACATTAGGTATATCTCTTAATGCTATCCTTCACCCGCCCCCTCCCCACAATGGGACCCAGTGTGTGATGTTGCCATTCCTGTGTCCCAGTGATCTCATTGTTCAATTCCCACCTATGAGTGAGAACACGCGGTATTTGGTTTTCTGTTCTTGCGATAGTTTGCTGAGAATGATGGTTTCCAGCTGCATCCATGTCCCTACGAAGGACACGAACTCATCCTGTTTTATGGCTGCATAGTATTCCATGGTGTATATGTGCCACATTTTCTTAATCCAGTCTGTCACTGATGGACATTTGGGTTGATTCCAAGTCTTTGCTATTGTAAATAGTGCTGCAATAAACATACATGTACATGTGTCTTTTTAGCAGCATGATTTATAATCCTTTGGGTATATACCCAGTAATGGGATGGCTAGGTCAAAAGGTATTTCTAGTTCTAGATCCTTGAGGAATCACCACGCTGTTTTCCACAATGGTTGAACTAGTTTACAGTCCCACCAACCATGTAGAAGTGTTCCTATTTCTCCACATCCTCTCCAGCACCTGTTGTTTCCTGATTTTTTAATGATTGCCATTCTAACTGGTGTGAGATGGTATCTCATTGTGGTTTTGATTTGCGTTTCTCTGATGGCGAGTGATGATGAGGATTTTTTCATGTGTCTGTTGGCTGTATGAATGTCTTGTTTTGAGAAGGGTCTGTTCACATCCTTTGCCCACTTTTTGATGGGGTTGTTTGTTTTTTTCTTGTAAATTTGATTGAGTTCTTTATAGGTTCTGGATATTAGCCCTTTGTCAGATGAGTAGATTGTAAAAATTTTCTCCCATTCTGTAGGTTGCCTGTTCACTCTGATGGTAGTTTCTTTTGCTGTGCAGAAGCTCTTTAGTTTAATTAGATCCCATTTGTCAATTTTGGCTTTTGTGGCCATTGCTTTTGGTGTTTTAGACATGAAGTCCTTGCCCATACCTGTGTCCTGAATGGTATTACCTAGGTTTTCTTCTAGGGTTTTTATGGCTTTACGTCTAACATTTAAGTCTCTAATCCATCTTCAATTAATTTTCGTATAAGGAGTAAGGAAAGGATCCAGTTTCAGCTTTCTACTTATGGCTAGCCACTTTTCCCAGCACCATTTATTAAATAGGGAATCCTTTCCCTATTTCTTGTTTTTGTCAGGTTTGTCAAAGATCAGATGGCTGTAGATGTGTGGTATTATTTCTGAGGGCTCTGTTCTGTTCCATTGGTCTATATCTCTATTTTGGTACCAGTACCATGCTGTTTTGGTTACTGTAGCCTTGTATAGTTTGAAGTCAGGTAGCATGATGCCTCCAGCTTTGTTCTTTTGGCTTAGGATTGTCTTGGCAATGCGGGCCCTTTTTTGGTTCCATATGAACTTTAAAGCAGTTTTTTCCAATTCTGTGAAGAAAGTCATTGGTAGCTTAAAGGGGATGGCATTGAATCTATAAATAACCTTGGGCAGTATGACCATTTTCACAATATTGATTCTTCCCATCCATGAGCATGGTATGTTCTTCCATTTGTTTGTGTCCTCTTTTATTTCACTGAGCAGTGGTTTGTAGTTCTCCTTGAAGAGGTCTTTTACATCCCTTGTAAGTTGGATTCCTAGGTATTTTATTCTCTTTGAAGCTATTGTGAATGGGAATTCATTCATGATATGGCTCTCTGTTTCTATGTTACTGGTTTATAAGGATGTTTGTGATTTTTGCACATTGATTTTGTATCCTGAGACTTGGCTGAAGTTTCTTATCAGCTTAAGGAGATTTTGGGCTGAGACCATGGGGTTTTCTAAATATACAATCATGTCATCTGCAAACAGGGACAATTTGACTTCTTCTTTTCCTAACTGAATATCCTTTATTTCTTTCTCTTGCCTGATTGTCCTGGCCAGAAATTCCAACACTATGTTGAATAGGAGTGGTGAGAGAGGGCATCCCTGTCTCGTGCCAGTTTTCAAAGGGAATGCTTCCAGTTTTTGCCCTTTCAGTATGATATTGGCTGTGGGTTTCTCATAAATAGCTCTTAATATTTTGAGATACATTCCATCAATACCGAATTTATTGAGAGTTTTTAGCATGAAGTTTGTTGAATTTTGTCAAAGGCCTTTTCTGCATCTATTGAGATAATCATGTTGTTTTTGTCTTTGGTTCTGTTTATATGCTGGATTGTGTTTATTGATTTGCAGATGATGAACCAGCCTTGCATCCCAGGGATGAATCCCACTTGATCATGGTGGATAAGCTTTTTGATGTGCTGCTGGATTCAGTTTGCCAGTATTTTATTGAGGATTTTTGCATTGATGTTCTTCAGAGATATTGGTCTAAAATTCTCTTTTTTGTTGTATCTCTGTCAGGCTTTGGTATCAGGATGATGTTGGCCTCGTAAAATGAGTTAGGGAGTATTCCCTCTTTTTCTATTGATTGGAATAGTTTCAGAAGGAATGGTACCAACTCCTCCTTGTACCTCTGGTATAATTTGTCTGTGAATCCATCTGGTCCTGGACTTTTTTTGGTCGGTAGGCTATTAATTATTGCCTCTATTTCAGAGCCTGCTATTGGTCTATTCAGGGATTCAACTTCTTGCCGGTTTAGTCTTGGGAGAGTGTAAATGTCCAGGAAATTATCCATTTCTTCTAGGTTTTCTAGTTTATTTATGTAGAGGTGTTTATAGTATTATCTGATGGTAGTTTGTATTTCTGTGGGGTCGGTGGTGATATCCCCTTTATCATTTTTTATTGTGTCTGTTTGATTCTTCTCTCTTTTCTTCTTTATAAGTCTTGCTAGTGGTCTATCACTTTTGTTGATCTTTTCAAAAAACCAGCTCCTGGATTCATTGATATTTTGGAGGGTTTTTTGTGTCTCTATCTCCTTCAGTTCTGCTCTGATCTTAGTTATTTCTTGCCTTCTGCTAGCTTTTGAATGTGCTTGCTCTCGCTTCTCGAGTTCTTTTAATCATGATGCTAGGGTGTCAATTTTAGATCTTTTCTGCTTTCTCTTGTGGGCATTTAGTGCTAGAAATCTCCCTCTACACACTGCTTTAAATGTGTCCCAGAGATTCTGCTATGTTGTATCTTTGTTCTCATTGTTTTCAAAGAATATCTGTATTTCTGCCTTCATTTTGTTATGTACCCAGTAGTCATTCAGGAGCAAGTTGTTCAGTTTTGATGTAGTTGGGCGGTTTTGATTGAGTTTCTTAGTCCTGAGTTCTAGTTTGATTGCACTGTTGTCTGAGAGACAGTTTGTTATAATTTCTGTTCTTTTACATTTGCTGAGGAGTCCTTTACTTCCAACTATGTGGTCAATTTTGGTGTAAGTGTGATGTGGTGCTGAGAAGAATGTATATTCTGTTGATTTGGGGTGGAGAGTTCTGTAGATGTCTATTAGGTCCGCTTGGTGCAGAGTTGAGTTCAATTCCTGGATATCCTTGTTGACTTTCTGTCTCATTGATCTGTCTAAGTTGACAGTGGGATGTTAAAGTCTCCCATTATTGTTGTATGGGAGTCTAAGTCTTTTTGTAAGTCTCTAAAGACTTGCTTTATGAATGTGGGTACTCCTGTATTGGGTGCATATATATTTAGGATAGTTAGCTCTTCCTGATGAATTGATCTCTTTACCACTATATAATGGTCTTCTTTGTCTCTTTTGATCTTTGATGGTTTAAAGTCTATTTTATCAGAGACTAGGATTGCAACCCCTGTTTTTTTTGTTTTCCATTTGCTTGGTAGATCTTCCGCCATCCTTTATTTTGAGCCTATGTGTGTCTCTGCATGTGAGATGGGTCTCCTGAATACAGCAAACTGATGGGTCTTGATTCTTTATCCAATTTGCCAGTCTGTGTCTTTTAATTGGACCATTTAGTCCATTTACATCTAAAGTTAATATTGTTATGTGTGAACTTGATCCTTTCATTATGATATTAGCTGGTTATTTTGCTCACTAGTTGATGCAGTTTCTTCCTAGCATCGATGGACTTTACATTTTGACATGTTTTTGCAATGGCTTGTACCTGTTGTTCCTTTCCATGTTTAGTGCTTCTTTCAGGATCTCTTATAGGGCAGGCCTGGTGGTGAGAAAATCTCTAAGCATTTGCTTGTCTGTAAAGGATTTTATTTCTCCTTCACTTATGAAACTTCGTTTGGCTGGATATGAAATTCTGGGTTGAAAATTTTTTTCTTTAAGTGTGTTGAATATTGGCCCCCACTCTTTTCTAGCTTGGAGAGATTCTGCCGAGAGATCTGCTGTTTATCTGATGGGCTTCCGTTTGTGTGTAACCTAACCTTTCTCTCTGGCTGCCCTTAACATTTTTTTTCTTCATTTCAACTTTGGAGAATCTGACAATTATGTGTCTTGGAGTTGCTCTTCTCAAGGAGTATCTTTGTGGCGTTCTCTGTATTTCTTGAATTTGAATGTTGGCCTGCCTTACAAGGTTGGGGAAGTTCTCCTGGATGATATCCTGCAGAGTGTTTTCCAACTTGGTTCCGTTTTCCCTGTCACTTTCAGGCACACCAATCAGACGTAGATTTGGTCTTTTCACATAATCCCGTATTTCTTGGAGGCTTTGTTCATTTCTTTTTACTCTTTTTTCTCTACACTTCTCTTCTCACTTCATTTCATTCATTTGATCTTCAATCACTGATACTCTTTCTTCCAGATGATCGAGTCAGTTATTGAAGCTTGTGCATTTGTCACGTAGTTCTCCTGTTATGGTTTTCATCTCTCTCAGTTCTTTTAAGGACTTCTCTACATTGGTTATTCTAGTTAGCCATTCTTCAAATCTTTTTTCAAGGTTTTTAGTTTCTTTGTGCTGGTTACGTAGTTCCTCCTTTAGCTCTGAGAAGCTTGATAGACTGAAGCCTTCCTCTCTCGACTCGTCAAAGTCATTCTCCATCCAGCTTTGTTCCATTGCTGGCAATGAGTTCCATTTCTTTGGAGGGGGAGATGCGCTCTGATTTTTTTGAATTTCCAGCTTTTCTGCACTGCTTTTTCCCCATCTTTGTGGTTTTATTTGTCTTTGGTCTTTGATGATGGTGACGTACTGATGGGGTTTTGGTGTGGGTATGCTTTCTGTTTGTTAGTTTTCCTTCTAACAATCAGGACCCTCAGCTGTAGGTCTGCTGGAGTTTGCTTGAGGTCCACTCCAGACCCTGTTTGCCTGGGTATCAGCAGCGGAGGCTGTAGAAGATAGAATATTGTTGAACAGCGAGTGTTGCTGTCTGATTCTTGCTCTGGAAGCTTCGTCTCAGGGTTGTACCCTGCCGTGTGAGGTGTGAGGTGTGAGGTGTGAGGTGTCAGTCTGCACCTAGTGGAGGATGTCTCCCAGTTAGGCTACTCAGGGGTCAGGGACCCACTTGAGCAGGCAGTCTGTCTGTTCTCAGATCTCAACCTCCATGCTGGGAGATCCACTGCTCTCTTCAAAGCTGTCTTCCTTTTGCTAAGAAAAGGAATTCCCTTCTCCCTTGCACTTTCCAGGTGAGGCGATGCCTCGCCCTGCTTCAGCTCTTGCTGGTTGGGCTGCACCCGTGGACCAGCGCCAACTGTCTGACACGACACAGTGAGATGAACCCAGTACCTCAGTTGAAAATGCAGAAATCACCCATCTTCTGTGTCGCTCACACTGGGAGCTGGAGGTTGGAGCTGTTCCTATTTGGCCATCTTAGGATTTTTAAATTAATCAAAACTTTTTAATAATAGCCATTCTGACTTGTGTGAGATGTGGTTTTGATTCACATTTCTGTTGATTAGTGATGTTGAGCATTTTTTAAAAAATATTTGTTTCCTGCCTATATGTCTTCTTTAGAGAAGTGTCTGTGTCTTTAATGGGGTTGTTTGTTTTTTGCTTGTATTGGAAATTCTGGCCAGGTAAGAAAAAGAAATAAAAGATATTCAAATAGGAAGAGAGGAAGTCAAATTGTCTCTGTTTGCAGATGACATGATTGTATATTTAGAAAACCCCATTGTTGGCCGGGCGCGGTGGCTCAAGCCTGTAATCCCAGCACTTTGGGAGGCCGAGACGGGCGGATCACGAGGTCATGAGATCGAGACCATCCTGGCTAACACTGTGAAACCCCGTCTCTACTAAAAAATACAAAAAACTAGCCGGGCATGGTGGCGGGCGCCTGTAGTCCCAGCCACTCGGGAGGCTGAGGCAGGAGAATGGCGTAAACCCGGGAGGCGGAGCTTGCAGTGAGCCGAGATCTGGCCACTGCACTCCAGCCTGGGCGACTGAGCAAGACTCTGTCTCAAAAAAAAAAATAATAATAAAATAAAAAAAAATAAAAAAATAAAAAAAAAGAAAGAAAACCCCATTGTCTCAGTTCCAAATCTCCTTAAGCTGATAAGAAACTTCAGCAAAGTCTCAGGATACAAAAATCAATGTGCAAAAATCACAAGCATTCCTACACACCAATAATAGACAAACAGAAAGCCAAATCATGAGTGAATTCCCATTCACAATTGCTACAAAGAAAATAAAATACCTAGGAATACCACTTACAAGGGATGTGAATGACCTCTATAAGGAGAACTACAAACCACTGCTCAACAAAATAAAAGAGGACACAAAAAATGGAAAAAAATTTCATGCTCATGGATAGGAAGAATCAATATAGTAAAAATGGCCAAACTACCCAAAGTAATTTATAGATTCAATGCTATTCTCATCAAGCTACCATTGACTTTCTTCACAGAATTAGAAAAAACTACTTTAAATTTCATATGGAACAAAAAAAGAGCCCACATTGTCAAGACAATCCTAAGCAAAAAGAACAAAGCTGGAGGCATCATGCTACCTGACTTCAAACCATACTACAAGGCTACGGTAACCAAAACAGCATGGTACTGGTACCAAAACAGATATGTAGACCAATGGAACAGAACAGAGGCCTCGGAAATAACACCACATATCTACAATTCTGATTTTTGACAAACCTAACAAAAACAAGCAATGGGGAAAGGATTCCCTATTTAATAAACGGTGTTGGGAAAATTGGCTAGCCATATGCAGAAAACTAAAACTGGGTCCCTTCCTTACACCTTATACAAAAATTAACTGAAGATGGATTAAAGACTTAAACTTAAGACGTAAAACCATAAAAACCCTAGAAGAAAACCTAGGCAATACCATTCAGGACATAGGCATGGGCAAGGACTTCATGTCCAAAACATCAAAAGCAATGGCAACAAAATCCAAAATTGACAAATGGAATCTAATTAAACTAAAGAGCTTCTGCACAGCAAAGAAACTATCATCAGAGTGAATAGGCAACCTACAGAATGGGAGATAATTTTTGTGATCTATCCATTTGACAAAGGGCTAATTTCGAGAATCTACAAAGAACCTAAACAAATTCACAAGAAAATAACAACCCCGCCAAAAAGTGAGCAAAGGATATGAACAGACACTTTGCAAGAGAAGACATTTATGCGGCCAACAAACATAGCAAAAAAAGCTCATTATCACTGGTTATTATAGAAATGCAAATCAAAACCACAATGAGATACCATCTCATGCCCGTTAGAATGGCAATCATTAAAACGTCAGGAAACCACAGATGCTGGAGAGGATGTGGAGAAATAGGAATGCTTTTACACTATTGGTGGGAGTGCAAATTAATTCAACCATTGTGGAAGGCAGTGTGGCGATTCCTCAAGGATCTAGAACCAGAAATACCATTTGACCCAGCAATCCCATTACTGGGTATATACCCAAAGGATTATAAATCATTCTACTATAAAGACACATGCACATGTATGTCCATTGTGACACTGTTCACAGTAGCAAAGACTTGGAACCAACCCAAATGTCCATCAATGATAGACTGGATAAAGAAAATGTGGCATATATACACCATGGAACACTATATAGCCATAGAAAGGATGAGTTCATGTCCTTTGCAGGGACATGGATGGAGCTGGAAACCATCATTCTCAGCAAACTAACCCAAGAACAGAAAACCAAACACCACATGTTCTCATAATTGGAAGTGGAAAAATGAGAACACATGGACACAGGGAGTGGAATATCACACACCGGGGCCTGTCGGGGGTGGGGGATTAGGGGAGGGATAGCATTAGGAGAAATACCTAATGGAGATGACGGGTTGATGGGTGCAGCAAACCACCATGGCACATGTATACCTATGTAACAAACCTGCACGTTCTGCACATGTATCTCAGAACTCAAAGTATAATAAAAAAATGAATTGTTTAATTTCTTTAAATTCTAAAAATGAATTTCTTTAATTTCTTTAGGGATTCTGGATATTAGACCTTTGTCAGATGCATAGTTTATGAATATTTTCTCCCATTCTGTAGGTTATCTGTTTACTCTGTTTATAGTTTCTTTTGCTGTGCAGAAGCATTTTAATTAAGTCCTACTTGTCAATTTTTCCTTTTCTGCAATTACTTTTGAGGACTTAGTTATAAATTATTTCTCAAGGCTGATGTACATCATCATGTTTCCTAGGTTTTCATCTAGGATTCTTATAGTTTGAGGTCTTACATTTAAACCTTTAATCCATCTTTTCTTTTTTTTTCTTTTTTTTTCCGATCTTGGCTCACTGCAAGCTCCACCTCCCGGGTTCATGCCATTCTCCTGCCTCAGCCTCCTGAGTAGCCGGGACTACAAGCGCCTGCCATCATTCCTGGCTAATTTTTTGTAGTTTTAGTAGAGATGGGGTTTCACTGTATTAGCCAGGATGATCTCGATCTCCTGACCTTGTGATCTGCCCGCTTAGGCCTCCCAAAGTGCTGAGATTACTGGCGTGAGCCACCTTGCCTGGCCCCTTTAATCCATCTTAAGTTAATTTTTATATGGTAAAAAGTCAGGGTCATTTCATTCTTTTGCATATGGTCACCCAGTTTTCCCAGTACAATTTATTGTATAGAGAGTCCTTTTCCCATTGCTTGTTTTTGTCGACTTTGCTGAGGATCAGATGGCTGTAGGTGCATAGCTTTATTTCTGAGTTCTCTGAACTGTTCCCTTGGTCTATGCATCTGCTTTTGTACCAGAACCATGCTGTTTTGGTAACTGCTTAGTATAGTTTGAAGTTGGGCAATGCGATACCTCCATTTTGTTTTTTGTTTTTTTTGTTTAGTGTGGCTTTGGCTATTTGGGCTATATGAGCATTCTTTAAAGCTTTATTATTGTTGTCCTCTGGATTCCTTATTCACACTTTAGATGATGAGCAATATCTTTGAAAATAGAACAATTTAAAGCTTTGTCTTCTATCATATTCTCACTAAATACTGGAAGCCTTGCAGTAACAGAGATACCATTCCTGACTGGCCTCTTTTCCAAAGAAAGGACAACAGAAACAGGGCCAAATTTTCAATGTCACCATATATTAAATAGATGACACAATCTTGAAGTAAATAATAAACATTAAGTTAACGCCAACAGGACTTGTTAAGGTGACAGTCTGGATTTGTGTCAAACTTAGGCATTTGTAATTAGAGGTTCAAATCCTCTTCTTACCAACATATTCATTATTAATAAAATATTATTAGTTATTCCTGATTAATTAGCGATAGCATTCTTAACATGAATTGCCCAAAAACTTTTAAGACATACACAGTTTTGAAAAGAACCTAGTGTTACTGCTCCCTATAAACTGCTACAACCAATTGCCAATGCTTTCAATTGTTTATTCAAGACTCATTATAACCATCAGCTTCCTCTATATTATTACTTATCAATTCAATCTCTTACCTTGACATTAATAATACAGTTCTTTTCCCTATGCCACATCTAGTAATTAATATAAACTTGGGGACATTATTTATTTTATCAGTATCAAGTCTAGGTGTATATTCCATGCTAAGATATAAATGAGCTTCAAATTCAAAATATATTTTCTTCAATTAGGGCATGAGGAGCAACAGCACAATTTCATATGAAGTAAGTTTAGCAATCATTTTACTATCAATTATATTAATAAGTGTGTCCTTTACACTATCTACCCTTACAATTACCCAATAATATTTGTGATTAATTTTTACATCATGGTCACTTACCATAAGGGGATTTATTTCAGCTTCAGAAGAAACTACTTGAGTGCTCTAGTCAGTTTAACTGAGGGGGAAACATAGCTTGTGTCAGGGTTTAATGTTAAATATGCAGCAGGACCATGTGCTTATTCTTATCTGAATAAGAAGAATACTGCTAAAATAACTTTATTTTCAGGGTCATTATTTTATAATCTTTATATTCCAGAAACCACACAATTTATTTTTATTATTAAGGCTTTACTGCTAAAAGTTTTATTTCTGTAAGTATGGCCATAATACCCACCATTTCATATGGCCAACTCATACATTTCTTACGAATAAAATTATTACCACTAACCTTACCCCTATATATGTGACATGTGACGTGTCAATCTCCATTATATCATCAAGTATTCCACTAGGGACATGAAAAAGAGTTTTAAGCTTATGATACATAGATGAGATCTTGCACTTGAGCTGGTGCTGTAATGGGTTGAGGCTTTTGGAATGTTGGGATGAGGCAAATGCATTTTGATGGGGGGTGGCCATTTTTGAGGGTCAGCAGGAAGATTATTGTATGCTGGGTGATGACCTCCAAAGATATCAAGTTTGAATATCTAGAACCTGTAAAGGATATCTTATTTGGGAAGTGATGTGATGAAATTAAGGACTGAGATGGGGGGATTATCCTGGATTATCAAAGTGAGCTCTAAACGTAAAAGGAGATACGACACACACAGGGAAGGTCATGCAAAGATAAGATGGAAAAAGATTTGAAGATGCTGACCTTGAAGATGGGAAGGATGCAGCCATAAACCTTGAAATGCTGGCAGCCAGCAGTGGGTAGGAGGCAGGGAATGGATTCTGCCTTAGAACTCTGGAGGGAGCACAGCCCTGCTGACACTTTGATTTTAGCCAGGATATTGATTTTGGACTTCAGGCCTCCAGAACAGTGAAATAATGAATTTCTATTTTTATTCTCTCTCTCTCTCTGTTTTATGGACAGGGTCTTCTTTAAGTTGCTGAGACTGGTCTGAAACTCCTGGGCTCAAACAGTCCTCCTGCTTCAGCTATCAGAGTAGCTAGTATTACAGACTCGCACCACTGTGCCTGACTCTGTCATTTTAAATCACCACATTTGTGGTCATTTGTTACAGGAGACAAATAATTATGGTAGTAGAGGTGAGGTGTGCTGTAATAAGTAGTCAAAATGTACAATTGGGTTTGGAATTGAAGAATAGGTAGAGACTGGAAGATTTTTGAAGTGCATTGATAAGAAAAGCACAGACTGCCTTAAACTCACTATTGGCAGATACATGGACATTAAAATGCTTCTCATGAGGGCTTCAAAGGAACTGAGAAGCATGGATGAAAAAGCTTCTAATGGTTTGGAGAATATTTACATTATCATACCAGAATGTTAGTAGGAAAAGTAACATTAAAAGTACTTCTGATGAGAACTCACAAGGAAATGAGGAACATGTTATTTGAAACTAGAAGAAGGCAACCCTTTTACATATGTTGGATTTTACTTTCACAGCTCCAGAATTTTAGAGGAATTTTATTCAAGGATGGCTTATACCCAGCACCTCACAGGTACCTAAGTTAGATAACTTAGGAGATAAAATGATACTTTTGAGCTTGGATATTTAGATGACATTTTGGAATTGATGCTTAAAGAAGTGAGGCTTTTGGGTTGTTGGGAAGAGATGAATATATTTTGCATGTGGTTGGATGTGAGTCTTTGGGAAATAGAAGGCAGACTGTGCAAAGCTGAGTAGTGATTCCAAAAGGTATCAGGTGCTAATTTCTGAACCTTGTCTATGTTATCTTATTAGAAAAGTAGTCTTTGAGGATATGATTATACTAAAGATTGTGAGATTAACCTGGATTATTAAGATGAGCCCTTAATGAAATCATTTATTTCTCTTCATAAGAGGGAACAGAGGAATGTCTGACATACATGGGTGAAGGCCATGTGGAGACAGAGGAAAAAGACATTTGAAGATGTTGACTTTGAAGAATAGAGTGATGTGGCCACAAAGCAAGGAATGCCAGCAGCCACCAGGAGCCAGAAGTGGAAGGGAATGAATTTGCCCCTAGAAGTGGAAGGGAATGAAATTGCCCTAGAGATTCCAGAAAGAGCAGGGCTCTTCTACTACTGTGATTTTGGCCCTGTAAATCTGATTTCAGACTCTGGCCTCTAGAACTATGAGAGAATAGATTTGCACTGTTTTAATCCACCAACTTTCTGGTATTTTTTCACAATAGCCCTAGAAAACTAAAATGGGTGGGATAACAATCACTTCTCTGAATATCTCGATTTCCTGACCTCGTGATCCACATGCCTTGGCCTCCCAAAGTGCTGGGATTACAGGCACTTCTCTGAATATCTCATAGAATTATTCATTTATTCACTTATTTATTTATTCAAAAACAAAGGTGTTTTTACCCTCACCGTTTAGTAGCAAAAGGAAGAAAAATAAATTATTGTGTTAAAACATTATAGATGGTGTACTGAAGGAATAAATTGTAGACTTGGGCCACTCAGAGAAACAGAAAATAAATAAGTAAAGAGGTCTTTAAGGATGAACAGGAATTTACCAGTGGGTAAATACTAGAACAAGGAAAAAGCACTGACAGATTCATGGAGATCATACGTGGAAGAGCAGAAATGGGACAAGCTCATCTTCAAATTGCCACTCCTCTTACTTTTTGTCATAATTATCTCCACAAGGTCATACCAAAGGTCGTCAATTCAGAACATAAATCAAAGTAGATTTCAGAAAGAATTCCTTGGAAGTCAGCTCTCCCAGGGGCCCCATTTCCTCCTGCTCCCTAATCCATGTAAACTCTTATGCCCAACACCTTCCTCCTTTGCCCCACTCATGGCAGGTGATTGATTACAGAACTCAGAGAGTCAGAGTTCTTTTCTTTCTGCTTCAAATCCTGGGCTCCTATCCAAACCAAACAGTAGGGACATGTAACCGTTTACCCTTCATTCCACCCGACCTCCCCTAGTTCTGTGGCTACCTTCCACCACCCATCACTGCCTCCCTAACCCCCACTGGGGACCCTTGGACCCTGACTCTTTCCCTACTTGGCTCAGCACCTGTTTTTCTCCCATAGCATGAGCAACAGTAGCTCTGAAGTCAGAGATTTTGGCTTTGAATTCTCGTTGTGCTTTTTTTTTCCCTCCCTAAATTCTCAATTTCTTTAGAGTTGGGCTCATAATGTGGTAATGGCCAACATTTAGTGAGCACTTGTTATGTTCTGGCCATGAAGCCAAAACTTTACATGCTTTCTTCACAAAAACTCTACAAAAGAGGTTTTTAAAAAAATCTTCATATTATAGGTGGGAAAGCTAAGGTACAATCAGGGTAGCTCCCTGTCCAGAATCCCCCAGTTGGTAAGAGGTACAGCCAGGATTGTAACCCAGGCAGTCAGGCTCCAGAGACTTTGCTGTTAATCATTCATTTAAAGGAGGTCATGATTAAGTTGAGCCTCCAGTCCAGATAGCAGTCCCTGAAATTTCCAGGGGGGCATTTCATGTTTGCTATGTTTTATTCAGCGCTTCCAAATAGCAGGAAGATGTGTCACATTATGAACTCCACATATTGGCATAAATGCAAGTCTCACTATCCAGGGCAGCTCCTCCACAAAACCTCCTGAAAGTTCATAACTCAGCTGCTATGTCCTTTGCTTCCCATCGCATCAAGAAGATGACACTCTGTTGATGATGCCCAAGAAATACCTACTGATTGAATCAATGAGTCACAGTTGGAAAAAGCAAAACTTTGAACTGGTTATATCACCATCCTGAAGAGACTCATTGCAGTTTTGAGTGCCATATTGTAAAGATGAAACTGATATTTGTGTTGCTGGATATTTTCTCATTCAGTGTTTAGGCAAGCCAAGGCAGAGGAGGGAACAGGAAGATGCCCCTTGGTGGCGTCTTGAAGCAGTTACTCCTGTGGGTAGATCAGTCCAGGGACTTGATTTCTAGGTTTTGCTAAAGGTGAGTTTGATGCTGATATAACTTTACATTTCTTGTTTACTTTTACTGCTCTACAAAAACTATATCTTCCAGGCACAAACCTTTAAAACTTAAATATTTGCTGCTTTTCTAGTCTGATGAAAGGCAAAGAAATCTGTTTAGTCTTAGCTGAGGACCTTCTGTATCATCACTTCCTACCTGGAATGAGAGGCAGAGGTGATTCCGAGAAAGGCAGGTTTTCTTACCTCAGGACCTTGCACAGTGCCGGCATGCCATTAAGTCTCAATGTCTCTTCTGTATTTGCTGAGTGCTTAACCTTTGCTAAGCACAGTCACAGCTACTCCTTAATTTACTAGGTGTCATTAATATTAACCTTATTTTACAGACAGGTGAACCGAGGCCCAGAGATGTTAAGTGACTTTCAGATTATAAAGCATGTAAGTGTGAGTGTCAGGATCATCATTTCAAATTTCTAACTTCAGTTTTGCTAGTATCTGAGTATCATTTCCTTAGGATAATACTTGCTAGGTCCTGGGCATGGAGCAAAGTGTTTTTAGCCATTATCCTTCTGCATTTTGATCATACCCTGATATAGAGCACATGTCACCATCCGTGTGATCTCTTCAGCCTCTTCTGAGGCGATTGTCTCACCGTGGGGCGGCTCCTAAAATATACCATGATCTTTTCCACCCCAGAGCCTTTTTGCTTGCTGTTCTTCCCGCACTGAATGTTCCTCCCTTGTGCTTCACACAGCCAGAGTCTCACCATCCTTCGAGTTTCACCATGAGTCTTGTCTATGAGAAGAGGCCTGCCCAGATCACCTATTTAAGCAGGTCCTTCCCTTTAGTGTCTCTCATAGCACTGTCTTTATTCTCAGCACTCATTGCTGTCTGTGATTATTTTACTCAATTGTCTGTCTATTATCTGTATTTCCCATAGAATGAAAGGGCAGAATGATTTCTGTCTCTGTCCTCTGAGATGTCTGGAACAGAGCCCTGCACATGCAGGTCCTCAACGAAAATGTTTTAAACACAATAAAGGCCATTAACAGAAAACCTGTGGCTAACAAACTGATTGGGAAAAAGCTGAAAGTTTTTCCTTTAAGAACTACAACAAGACAAGAATGCCCTATCTCACCATTCATATTCAACATAGTATTGGAATCACTAGCTAGAGCAATTAGGCAAAAGTAGAAATAAAGGACATCTAAATTAAGAAGGAAGAAGTCAAATTGTCCTTGTTTGCGGATGACATAATATTGTATATTGAAAAAACCTGGCAACCCCCTTTGGGTCCCCTCCCATTTTTATGGGAGCTCTGTTTTCAATGTATTAAATCTTGAAACTGCATACTCTTCTGGTTTATGTTTGTTATGACTTGAGCTGAGCTTTTCCTCGCCATCCATCACTGCTGTTGGCCACCGTTCCAGTCCTGACACTGACTTCCACACCTCTGGATCTGGCAGGGTGTCCATGGCACTCCTGATCCAGGGAGGCACCCCTTGCCACTCCCAATCGGACTAAAGACTCGCCATTGTTCCTGCATGGTTAAGTGCCCGAGTTCATCCTAATCTAGCTGAACACTAGTCGCTGTGTTCCACGGTTCTCTTCCGTGACCCATGGCTTCTAGTAGAGCTATAACACTCACTGCATGTCTGAAGATTCCATTCCCTGGAATCGGTGAGGCCAAGGACCCCAAGTCAGAGAACAAGAGGCTTGCCGCAATCTTGGAAGTGGCCCACCACCAACTTGCGAGCTCTAAGAACAAAGAAACCCCCAGTAACATTTTGGTGATCACGAAGGGACCTCGAAAGTGGTGAGTAATATTGGACCACTTTCTCTTGCTAGTCTGTCCTATCCTTCCTTAGAATTGGAGGAAAATACCAGGCACCTGTCTTCCAGTTAAAAACAATTAGCGTGGCCACCAGACTTGAGACTCAGGTGTGAGGCTGTCTGGGAAAGGACTTTCTAACAAGCCCCAACTTTTTCTGGGTTGGGAGCATTGGTTTGCCTGGAACCAGCTTCCCCTTTCAGTTTTCCTGGGGAAGCTGAGGTCCGACTAGAGGCAGAAAGCTCTTGTCCTGAACTCCTGGCATTAGCTGCTTGAGATCATGGGGCAGCCAGAAGTCTCTACTCAACAGTCGCCCATGCATGCGCCCCTACCTTTCCTTCTGACCCATACCTCCTGGGTCCTGACTATGAATTTCTTGAATGTGTAGCCCCAAAATTCTCCTTACTTCTGAATCTATTTCCTCTGATCTCTGCCTCCTAGATACTAATGCTTCAGGTTTTCACTTCGTCCTCCAAGTATTAGTGCAGGCTGTATCTCCAAAGAGATATGAGGAAGCTCTACGCTGCTTCGTTAGGCCCCTAGGCTATGAACCCAGGGCGTCTTGTCCCTGATGTCCCTCCCTATTTAGTCATACAGTTCTCTACATGGACAATTATGTGGGACCCATTCCCCACCACCCTTGCCAGGGCCTTAGAACTGATAACCTAGTACTTTAACAACTGGAACTGGGTCTACAACAACATAATAGATCAGGATGAAAGCAAATTGAGTAAATAAAAGGGAGGTGCATATTCCTATAGTGGCAAATGGGGACAATGAGTGAACATCCTTCCACTGTGTTTCCAAAATCCATCTACAAAGACAGAAAGGAGAAAGAAAGAGAGAAAGAGAAAGATAGAAGTAGTAAGAAGTGGTATAAATTTTTTTAAAAAAATACACTGTTTCTTTAAAAGCCAGGGTAAATTAAAAACCTATAGTTGATAATTGAAGGTTTTCTCCATGACCCTATAACACTCCAATACCACTTTGTTGTCAGCGTAAACAGGGCATAACCCAAAAGCACTGAGGCCACTGACAACCAGTAGACTTCCTATCAAAAATCCTTAACCCAGGAACCTGCGGATGGCCCATATGCATTCAATCTGTAGCGGCAACCGCTTTGATAACTGAAGGAAGTAAAAAATTAGCCTTTAGAGGAAACCTCATTGTAAGCCCATCTCACCAGGTCAGAACTATCCTAAGTCAAAACAGCAAGAAGTGTAGTTTACTAACTCAAAAGTCTTAAAGTATGGGATTATTCTGTTAGAAAAAGATAATTTAACATTAACCAGTGAAAATTCCCTTAATCCAGCAGATTTCCTAACAGGGGATTTAAGTCTTAGTTACCATACGAAAGTCCAACCAGACCTAAGAGGAACTCCCTTCAGGACAGGACAATAGATGTTTCCTCCCAGGTGACTGAGGAAAAAACACAATGGGTATTCAATATTTGAGGGAAACTCCTGTAGAAGCAGAGTTAAGAAAATTCCCTAATAATTGGTCTGCTCAAACATGAGAGCCGTTTGCACTCAGCCAAGCCTTAAAGTACTTACAGAATCCAAAACTCTATCTCATTCCTGACCCAAAAGGCTATCCATACCCTCTGTCAAACGAATTTGCATAAGAGAGAACAGTTGTCTGTAGGAATGCATCTTGATGCGGCAACTTCGTTATTATGGAATACTCAGGAACCCAGCCCAGCTCTAGAACACACCCTTGAGAGCAAAGGCAATGTCGGACGTGCTGGTAAAGGACCACTAGAATCTAGCAGCCTGGACCCCTTTCTTTGTGGTCAGGGAACGTGGGAAAACTGGTGCAGGACTGCTCCACTGGTGAGCGTAACTAATCTGATAAGCAGAGTTCCACAGGTTGTTACACACCCTAGAATGGAACCCACTTCTGAGCACAATGGCAATGTTGGGCATGCTGGTAAAGGACCTCTAGAATCCAGTAGCCCAGACCCCTTTCTTTGTGGTCAGGAAAGGCAAGAAAATAGGTGGAGGACTGCTACGTCATTGAAAGTAACTAATCCAATAAGCAGAGGTCCCTGGGTGGTTATGTACCTTGGAAAGGAATAAGCATTAGGACTATAGAGGATGCTCTAGGACTAATGCTCATCAGAAAATGACTAGGGGTGCTGGCATCCCTGTGTTTTATTTTCAGATGGGAAAAATCACCCCAAGGCAAAATCGCCCCTATGATGTATTCTGGAAAATTTGTCCCAGTCAGAGTATACGTAACTTTTTCCCTGTCAGACTTGAAGCAAATTAAAATAGACCTAGGTAAATTCTCAGATAACGCTGATGGCTATATATATTTTTTAATTGAAATTTTTTGTCTTTTTTATTATACTTTAAATTCTAGGATACATGTCCACAATGTGCAGATTTGTTACATATGTATACATGTGCCATGTTGGTGTGCTGCACCCATTAACTCGTCATTTACATTAGGTATATCTCCTAATGCTATCCTCCCCCCCTCCCCCAATCCCACAACAGGCCCTGGTGTGTGATGTTCCCCTTCCTGGGTCCAAGTGTTCTCATTGTTCAGTTCCCACCTATGACTTAGAAAATGTGGTGTTCGGTTTTCTGTTCTTGCAATAGTTTGCTGAGAATGATGGTTTCCAGCTGCATCCATGTCCCTACAAAGGACATGAATTCATCCTTTTTTATGGCTGCATAGTATTCCATGGTGTATATGTGCCACATTCTCTTAATCCAGTCTGTCACTGATGGACATTTGGGTGATTCCAAGTCTTTGCTATTGTGAATAGTGCCACAATAAACATATGTGTGCATGTGTCTTTATAGCAGCATGATTTATAATCCTTTGGGTATATACCCAGTAATGGGATGGCTGGGTCAAATGGTATTTCTAGTTCTAGATCCTTGAGGAATCGCCACACTGTTTTCCACAATGGCTGAACTAGTTTACAGTCCCACCAACAGTGTAAAAGTGTTCCTATTTCTCCACATCCTCTCCAGCACCTGTTGTTTCCTGATTTTTTAATGATTGCCATTCTAACTGGTGTGAGATGGTATCTCATTGTGGTTTTGATTTGCATTTCTCTGATGGCGAGTGATGATGAGCATTTTTTCATGTGTCTGTTAGCTGCATAAATGTCTTCTTTTGAGAAGTGTCTGTTCATGTCCTTTGCCCACTTTTTGATGGGGTTGTTTGTTTTTTTCTTGTAAATTTGATTGAGTTCTTTGTAGGTTCTGGATATTAGCCCTTTGTCAGATGAGTAGATTGCAAAAGTTTTCTCCCATTCTGTAGGTTGCCTGTTCACTCTGATGGTAGTTTCTTTTGTTATGCAGAAGCTCTTTAGTTTAATTAGATCCCATTTGTCAATTTTGACTTTTGTTGCCATTGCTTTTGGTGTTTTAGACATGAAGTCCTTGCCCATGCCTATGTCCTGAATGGTATTGCCTAGGTTTTCTTGCAGGGCTTTTATGGTTTTAGGTCTAACATTTCAGACTCTAATCCATCTTGAATTAATTATTGTATAAGGAGTAAGGAAGGGATCCAGTTTCAGCTTTCTACTTATGGCTATCCAGTTTTCCCAGCACCATTAATTAAATAGGGAATCCTTTCCCCATTCCTTGTTTTTGTCAGATTTGTCAAAGATGAGATGGCTGTAGATGTGTGGTTATTTCTCAGGGCTCTGTTCTGTTCCATTGGTCTATATCTCTGTTTTGGTACCAGTACCATGCTGTTTGGTTACTGTAGCCTTGTAGTACAGTTTGAAGTCAGGTAGTGTGATGCCTCCAGATTTGTTCTTTTGGGTTAGGACTGTTTTGGTAATGTGGGCTCTTTTTTGGTTCCATACGAACTTTAAACTAGTTTTTTCCAATTCTGTGAAGAAAGTCATTGGTAGCTTAATGGGGATGGCACTGAATCTGTAAATTACCTTGGGCAGTATGGCCATTTTCACAATATTAATTCTTTCTATCCATGGGCATGAAATGTTCTTCCATTTGTTTGTGCCCTCTTTTATTTCATTGAGCAGTGGTTTGTAGTTCTCCTTGAAGAGGTCCTTCACATCCCTTGTAAGTTGAATTGCTAGGTATTTTATTCTCTTTGAAGCAATTGTGAATGGGAGTTCACTCATGATTTGGCTCTCTGTTTGTCTGTTATTGGTGTATAAGAATGTTTGTGACTTTTGCACATTGATTTTGTATCCTGAGACCTTGCTGAAGTTGTTTATCAGCTTAAGGAGATTTTGGGCTGAGACCATGAGGTTTTCTAAATATACAATCATGTCATCTGCAAACAGGGACAATTTGACTTCCTCTTTTCCTAATTGAATACCCTTTATTTCTTTCTCTTGCCTGATTGCCCTGGCCAAAACTTCTAACACCATGTTGAACAGGAGTGGTGAGAGACTGCATCCCTGTCTTGTGGCAGTTTTCAAGGGGAATGCTTCCAGTTTTTGCCCTTTCAGTATGATATTGGCTGTGGGTTTCTCATAAGTAGCTCTTATTATTTTGAGATACGTTCCATCAATACCAAATTTATTGAGAGCTTTTAGCATGAAGGGCTGTTGAATTTTGTCAAAGGCCTTTTCTGCATCTATTGAGATAATCATGTTGTTTTTGTCTTTGGTTCTGTTTATATGCTGGATTGCATTTATTGATTTGCATATGTTGAACCAGCCTTGCATCCCAGGGATGAAGCCCACTTGATCATGGTGGATAAGCTTTTTGATGTGCTGCTGGATTTGGTTTGCCAGTATTTTATTGAGGATTTTTGCATCGATGTTCATCAGGGATATTGGTCTAAAATTCTCTTTTTTTGTTGTATCTCTGCCAGGCATTGGCATCAGTATGATGTTGGCTTCATAAAATGAGTTAGGGAGTATTCCCTCTTTATTTATTGATTGGAATAGTTTCAGAAGGAATGGTAGCATCTCCTCCTTGTACCTCTGGTAGAATTTGGCTGTGAATCCATCTGGTGCTGGACTTTTTTTGAATGGCAGGCTATTAATTATTGCCTCTATTTCAGAGCCTGTTATTAGTCTAATCAGGGATTCAACTTCTTCCTGGTTTAGTCTTGGGAGAGTGTATGTGTCCAGGGATTTATCCATTTCTACTAGGTTTTCTAGTTTATTCGTGTAGAGGTGTTTATAGTATTCTCTGATGGTAGTTTGTATTTCTGTGGGGTTGGTGGTGATATCCCCTTTATCATTTTTTATTGCATCTATTTGATTCTTCTCTCTTTTCTTCTTTATTAGTCTTGCTAGTGATCTATCAATTTTGTTATCTCTTCAAAAAACCAGCTCCTGGATTCATTGAGTTTTTGGAGGGCTTTTGTGTCTCTATCTCCTTCAGTTCTGCTCTGATCTTAGTTATTTCTTGCCTTCTGCTAGCTTTTCAATGTGTTTGCTCTTGTTTCTCGAGTTCTTTTATTTGTGATGTTAGGGTGCTGATTTTAGATCTTTCGTTCTTTGTCTATCGGGCATTTATTGCTATAAATTTCCCTCTACACGCTGCTTTAAATGTGTCTCAGAGATTCTGGTATGTTGTATCTTTGTTTTCATTGGTTTCAAAGAACATGTTTATTTCCGCCTTCATTTCGTTATGTACCCAGTAGTCATTCAGGAGCAGGTTGTTCAGTTTCCATGTAGTTGTGCGGTTTTGTTTGAGTTTCTTAATCCTGAGTTCTAGTTTCATTTCACTGTGGTCTGAGAGACAGTTTGTTGTAATTTCTGTTCTTTTACATTTGCTGAAGAGTGCTTTACTTCCAACTATGTGGTCAATTTTGGAATAAGTGTGATGTGGTGCTGAGAAGAATGTATATTATGTTGATTTGAGGTGGAGAGTTTTGTAGATGTCTATTAGGTCTGCTTGGTGTGGAGTTGAGTTCAATTCATGGATATTCTTGTTAAGTTTCTGTCTTGTTGGTCTGTCTAATGTTGACAGTGGGGTGTTAAAATCTCCCATTATTATTGTATGGGAGTCTAAGTCTCTAAGGACTTGCTTTATGAATCTAGATGCTCCTGTATTGGGTGCATATATATTTAGGATAGTTAGCTCTTCTTGTTGGATTGATCCCTTTGCCATTATGTAATGGCCTTCTTTGTCTCTTTTGATCTTTGTTGGTTGAAAGTCTGTTTTATCAAAGACTAGAATTGCAACCCCTGCCTTTTTTTGTTTTCCGTTTGCTTGGTAGATCTTTCTCCATCCCTTTATTTTAAGCCTATGTGTGTCTCTGCATGTGAGATGGATCTTCTGAATGCAGCAAACTGATAGGTCTTGACTCTTTATCCAATTTACCTGTCTGTGTCTTTTAATTGGAGCATTTAGCCCATTTACATTTAAGGTTAATATTGTTATGTGTGAACTTCATCCTGTCATTATCATGTTAGCTGGTTATTTTGCTAGTTAGTTGATGCAGTTTCTTCCTAGCATCAATGGTCTTTACATTTTGGCATGTTTTGTAGTGGCTGGTACCTGTTGTTCCTTTCCATGTTTAGTGCTTCCTTCAGGAGCTCTTGTGGGGCAGGTCTGGTGTTGACAAAAATCTCTCAGCATTTGTTTGTCTGTATTGATGTTTTACAAGGGTTAGGACAATCCTTTGATCTGACATGGAGAGATATAATGTTACTGCTAGATCAGACACTAACCCCAAATGAGAGAAATGATGCCATAACTGTAGCCCAAGAGTTTGGTCATCTCTGGTATCTCAGTCAGGTCAATGATAGGATGACAACAGAGGAAAGAGAACAATTCCCAACAGGTCTGCAGGCAGTTCCCAGTGTAGACCCTCACTGGGATGCAGAATCAGAACATGGGGATTGGTGCCGCCGACATTTACTAACTTGTGTTCTAGAAGGACTAAGGAAAACTAGGAAGAAGCCCAAAAATTATTCTATGATGTCCACTATAACACAGGGAAAGGAAGAAAATCCTACTGTCTTTCTGGAGAAACTAAGGGAGGCATTGAAGAAGCACACCTCTCTGTCACCTGACTCTATTGAAGGCCAACTAATCTTAAAGGATAAGTTTATCATTCAGTCCACTGCTGACATTAGAAAAAAACTTCAAGAGTCTACCTTAGGCCTGGAGCAAAACTTAGTTACTGGCTTCATAGCCCCATGACCCATGGCTTCTAATAGAGCTATTAGAACTATTGAACACGGCAACCTTGTTTTTTTATAATAGAGATCAGGCAGAGCAAGCGGAATGGGAGAAACGAGATAAGAAATAGGCCACTGCTTTAGTCATGGCCCTCAGGTAAGCAGACTTTGGAGGCTCTGGAACACGGAAAGCCTGGAAAAATCAAGTGTCTAATAGGGCTTGCTTCTAGTGCATTCTACAAGAACACTTTTAAAAAGATTGTCCAAATAGAAATAAGCTGCCCCCTTGTCCATGCCCCTTATGTCAAGGGAATCACTGGAAGGCCCACCGCCCCAGGGAATGAAGGTCCTCTGAGTCAGAAGCCACTAACCAGGTGATCCAGCAGCAGGACTGAGGGTGCCCGGGGTAAGCACCAGTCCATGCCATCACCCTCACAGAGCCCTGGGTATGTTTGACCATTGAGGGCCAGGGGGTTAACTGTCTCCTGGACACTGGCATGGCCTTCTCAGTCTTACTCTCCTGTCCCGGACAACTGTCCTCCAGATCTGTCACTATCTGAGGGGTCCTAGGACAGCCAGTCACGAGATACTTCTCCCAGCCACTAAGTTGTGACTGAGGAACTTTACTCTTTTCACATGCATTTCCAATTATGCCTGAAAGCCCCACTCCCTTGTTAGGAAGAGATATTCTAGCAAAAGCAGGGGCCATCATATACCTGAACATAGGAGAAGGAACACCCATTTGTTGTCCCCTGCTTGAGGAAGGAATTAATCCTGAAGTCTGGGCAACAGAAGGACAATATGGATGAGCAAAGAATGCCTGCCCTGTTCAAATTAAACTAAAAGATTCCACCTCCTTTTCCTACCAAAGCCAGTACTCCCTTAGACCCAAGGCCCAACAAGGGCTCCAAAGGATTAAGAACCTAAAAGCCCAAGGCCTAGTAAAACCATGCAATAGCCCCTGCAATACTGCAATTGTAGGAGTACAGAAACCCAATGGGCAGTGGAGGTTAGTGCAAGATCTCAGGATTATCAATGAGGCCGTTGTCCCTCTATACCCAGCTGTATGTAACCCTTATACTCTGCTTTCCCAAATACCAGATGAAGCAGAGTTGTTTATAGTCCTGGACCTTAACGATGTCTTTTTCTTCATCCCTGTACATCCTGACTCTCAATTCTTGTTTGCCTTTGAAGATCCTTCGAACACAACGTCTCAACTTACCTGGACTGTTTTACCCCAAGGGTTCAGGGAGAGCCCCCATCTATTTGGCCAGACATTAGCCCAAGACTTGAGCCAGTTCTCATACCTGGACACTCTTGTCCTTTGGCACTTGGATGATTTACTTTTAGGCACCTGTCCAGAAACCTTGTGCCATCAAGCCACCTAAGCATGCTTTAATTTCCTCTCCACCTGTGGCTATAAGATTTCCAAACCAAAGGCTCAGCTCTGCTCACAGCAGGTTAAATGCTTAGTGCTAAAATTATCCAAAGGCACCAGGGCCCTCAGAGAGGAATGTAGCCAGCCTATTCTGGCTTATCCTCATCCCAAAACCCTAAAGCAACTAAGAGGGTTCCTTGGCATAACAGGCTTCTGCTGAATATGGATTCCCAGGTACTGTGAAATAGCCAGGCCGTTATATGCACTAATTAAGGAAACTCAGAAAGCCAATGTCCATTTAGTAAGATGGACACCTGAAGCAGAAGCGGCTTTCCAGGCCTAAAGAAGGCCCTAGCCTAAGCCCCAGTGTTAAGCTTGCCAACATGGCAAGACTTTTCCTTATAAGTCACAGAAAAAAACAGGAATAGCTCTAGGAGTCCTTACACAGGTCCGAGGGACGAGCTTGCAACATGTGGCATGCCTGAGTAAGGAAATTGATGTAGTGGCAAAGGGTTGGCCTCATTGTTTAGGGGTAGTGGCAGCAGTAGCAGTCTTAGTATCTGAAGCAGTTAAAATGATACAGGGAAGAGATCTTACTGTGTGGACATCTCATGATGTGAACAGCTTACTCACTGCTAAAGGAGACTTGTGGCTGTCAGACAACCATTTGCTTAAATATCAGGCTCTATTACTTGAAGGACCAGTGTTGTAACTGTGCACTTGTGCAACTCAATCCAGTCACATTTCTTCCAGACAATGAAGAAAAAATAGAACACAACTGTCAACAAGTAATTGCTCAAACCTATGCCACTCGAGGGGACTTTCTAGAGGTTACCTGACTGATCCCGACCTCAGCTTGTATACTAATGGGAGTTCCTTTGTAGAAAAAGGACTTTGAAAAGTGGAGTACGCAGTGGTTAGTGATAATGGAATACTTGAAAGTAATCCCTTCACTCCGGGAATTAGCACTCAGCTGGCAGAACTAATAGCCCTCACTCGGGCTAGAATTAGGAGAAGGAAAAAGGGTAAATATGCACACAGACTCTAAGTCTGCTTACCTAGTCCTCCATGCCCATGCAGCAATATGGAGAGAAAGGGAATTCCTAACTTCCGAGGGAACACCTATCGAACATCAGGAAGCCATTAGGAGATTATTATTGGTGGTACAGGAACCTAAAGAGGTGGCAGTCTTACACTGCCAGGGTCATCAGAAAGGAAAGGAAAGGAAAGGGAAATAGAAGGGAACAATCAAGTGGATATTGAAGCCAAAAGGGCCACAAAGTGGGCCCCTCCATTAGAAATGCTTATAGAAGGACCCCTAGTATGGGATAATCCCCTCCGGGAAACCAAGCCCCAGTACTCAGCAGAAGTAGAATGGGGAACCTCACAAGGACATAGTTTCCTCTCCTCAGAATGGCTAGCCACTGAAGCAGGAAAAATACTTTTGCCTGCAGGTAACCAATGGAAATTACTTAAAACCCTTCACCAAACCTTTCACTTAGGCATTGATAGCACCCATCAGATGGCCAAATTACTATTTACTAGACCAGGCTTTTTCAAAACTATCAAGCAGATAGTCAGGGCCTGTGAAGTGTGCCAAAGAAATAATCCCCTGCACTGCAGGCCATACATTTCAATCCCTGTATCTTTAACCTCCTTGTTAAGTTTGTCTCTTCCAGAATCAAAGCTGTAAAACTACAAATATTTCTTCAAATGGAGCCCTACATGCAGTCCATGACTAAGATCTACCACAGACCCCTGGACCAGCCTGCTAGCCCATGCTCCGATGTTGATGACATCAAAGGCACCTCTCCTGAGGAAATCTCAACTGCATGACCTCTACTATGCCCCAATTCAGCAGGAAGCAGTTACAGTGGTCATCGGCCAACCTCTCCAACAGCACTTGAGTTTTCCTGTTGAGAAGGGGGACCGAGAGACAGGACTAGCTGGATTTCCTAGGCCAACTAAGAATCCCTAAGCCTAGCTGGGAAGGTGACCACATCCACCTTTAAACACAGGGCTTGCAAGTTAACTCACACTGGACAAATCAGGTAGTAAAGAGAGTTCACTAAAATGCTAATTAGGCAAAAACAGGAGGTAAATAAATAGCTAATCATCTATTGTCTGAGAGCACAGTGAGAGGGACAATGATCAGAATATAAACCCAGGTGTTTGAGCCGGCAATGGCAATCCCCTTTGGGTCACCTCCCATTTTATGGGAGCTCTGTTTTCCCTCTATTAAATCTCACAACTGAAAAAAAAAAAAAGGCTCTACCAAAAAACAAAAAACCTGTTACAACCAATAAACAAATTCAGTGAAGTTGCACAATACAAATCAAAATACAAAAACCTGTAGCATTTACATACATGAATAATAAATTAGTTGAAAATAAAACTAAGAAAGGAATTCCATTTAAAATAGCTACAAAAAACACCTAAGAATAAATTTAACCAAGGAGGTGAAAAATATATATACTGAGAACTATAAAACATTGATAAAAGAAATTAAAGAGGGCACACATTAAAAGTGGAAAGGCATCCCATGTTCATGAACTTGAACAATTAATATTGTTAAAATAAGCACACTGCACAAAGCAATCTACAGGGTCAATACAATCCTTATCGAAATACCAGTGACATTCTTCACAGAAATAGAAAAAATTTCAAACATTCAGAGAGAACCACAAAAGACCCTAATAGTCAAAGCAATGCTGAGAAAAAGAACAAAACTGGAGGTATCACACTTTCAGACTTCAAAATATATACAAAGCTATAATAACCAAAACAGAATAGTCCTGGCATAAAACAGACATAAAACAATGCAAGAGAATAGAAAACACAGAAATTACTTTACATATCCATTGTCAGCTGATTTTTGACAAAGGTGCCAAGAACAGTCATTGCAAAAGTACAGTCTCTTTAATAAATGGTGCTGGGCAAACTGGATATCCATAAGTAGTTGAATGAAACTAGACCCCTATTTCTCACCCCTATTTTTCATGCAAAAATCAACTCAAAATGGATTCATGACACAAATTTAAGGCCCTGAAACCATAAAACTACTAGAATAAAACATGGTGGAAATGCTTCAGGACACTGGTCTGGGAAAAAATTTTATGAATAACACCTCAAAAGCAATGGCAACCAAAGGAAAAATGAACAAATGAGATTATATCAAGCTAAGAAGTTTCTGCATATCAAAGAAAATAATCAATAAAGTGAAAAGATAGCCAGGAGAAAAGATTTGCAAATTATTAATCAGACAGCAGATTAATATCCACAGTATACAAGAAACTCAAACATGTCACCTCAGAAAAAAATCTGATTAAAAATAAGAAAATGATCTGAACAGATATTTCTCAAAAGAGGACATACAAATGGTCAACAGGTATGTGAAAACATGTTCAACATCACTAATCATTAAGGAAATGTAAATCAAAACCACAATGACAGACCATATCCCAGTTAGTATAGTTGTTATCAACAAGACAAAACAACAACAACGACAAAAACAACACTGGGAAGGATGCCAAAAAAAGGAAACTCATATACACTGTTGGTGGGAATGTATAGTAGTACAACCACTATGGAGAATGACATGGAGGTTTCTCAGAAACCTACAAATAGAACTCACACATGATCCAGCAGTTTTCCTACTGGGTATTTATCAAAAGAAAAGGAAAGAAAAGGAAGGAAAATCAGTGTACTGAAAGGCTATCTGTACCTTCATGCTTATTGCATGCTTATTGCAGCATGATTCACAATAGTCAACATACGAAATCAATCCAGTGTTCAACAACAGGTGACTGGATGAAGAAAGTGTAGTATATACACACAATGGACTACTGTTCAGCTATTAAAAAATGCTGTCATTGGTGGCAACATGGAAGGAAGTAATGATATTATATTAATTGAAATAAGCCAGGAACAGAAACTACGTATTGTCACCCTTATGCAGAGGCTAAAAATAGTTGACCTCATAGATGTAAAAGGTAGAACAAAGGTTACTAGAGTCTGGGAAAGGAGGAATAGTGAGAGATTTTTTTTAAAGGACACAAAATTACAGCTAGACAGGAGGAATAAGTTTTCATGTATATAGCACTATATGATGACTATAGCTAAAAACAATACATATTTTCAGATAGAAGAGAGCATATTGAATGTTCCTAACACAAAGAAATGACAAATGTTTGAGATGATGGCTATGCTAATTGCCAATGATCACTATACATTGTATGTATGAAAACATCACAAAGTACCTCTAAATATGTACAATTATTATGTGTCAATTTGAAAAATATTTTTTAAATGTGTTGAATGATACAACAAGGGTGGAATCGAGGTGATTTATTGCACAACAAGCAACTATTACTTTTATAATGAAAATGCTTTAATGTGGACAAGAAAGTGCTTTCTGGCTGCAGCGCAGTACAGAGTTGGTGGCAGGTGTGAGGTGGAAACAAGTTGGCTGATTTGGAGGTTGCTGAGCTAACCCCAGTGTGAGAAGAGGGTGGCTTGGACTTAGAACAGTGGATGTGGGGCTGGAGTGGGCACTGAAACCGGAAATGTTTAGGAGAGGGGGGTATAGGAGGAGGGAGGGAAGCTCCCACAGATTGCCTGGGCAGTCTCCTCCCCTGCCCTCCCAGAGACTTCGGGCCTTACTGGTGATACTGGATTCCTAAGTGGCCTTGGCCTTCTGTCATTTCAGATCCAGCAGATGGGGAGCCTGAACAAAGTGGTGTCGTGGGCCCACCAGTTTTTCTACACTCACCCACTCTGGTTTGAATAGTTCACTGGCTTCCAGAACATTTATGAGCCCAACTATGTCAAAGCGGTGTGTAGCCCCAGGAGTGAGGTGTTCTTGGGAGAGTTGCTCTTCCTGAGAACAAAGAGCTCAGGCTATGATGTGGGGAGGAGGCCTGGACCTGCGTTCTATGCCTGGACATCTGAGGTTCTCACTTTACTTATCAAGGTGCCTCTTCTGGGAATCCCCTAGTCTCTATTTGACCCAACCAACTTCTTCACCTGCAGAGCCTCAGGCCCCAATGTGTATGAATTCTTCCTCCAGTGGATTGGTGAATGAGCACCTGCCTTTCTTGCCTTGCCCACCCCAGACCCTTGGTGCTGAGTGACCAGGATTCTGCCCTGCCCTATTGAGTTGGTTACCCCATCAAACAGGCAGCCTGGCCTCTTTGTGCCTGTCTTAGGATCAGTTGCTTTTTGGGGAGTCAGAGAAGGGGGCAGGAGAGCTTCTGGCTGGCTGGCAGGGGACATGGACCCAGGCACTTTCTCTTGCCAGGTTGTCTTCTACCCTGGATAGACATCTCTTCCACTGGTCATGTTTCTCTGGTATATCCCTGATTAAGACCCATTTTGGTCTAAGGACTGATTCTGGAGACACTGAATCTTAAGTATGAGCTTTCTTTCTTTTTTTCTTTCTTTCTTTTTTTTTTTTTTTTTTTTTTGAGATGGAGTTTCACTCTTTTTTCCCAGGCTGGAGTGCAATGGCCTGATCTCAGCTCACTGCAACCTCCACCTCCCAGGTTCAAGCGATTCTCCTGCCTCAGCCTCCCGAGTAGCTGGGATTACAGGTGCACACCACTACGCCTGGCTAATTTTTTGTATTTTTAGTAGAGAAGGGGTTTCACCATTTTGGTCAGGCTGGTCTCAAATTCCTGACCTCAAGTGATCTGCCTAGCTCAGCCTCCCAAAGTGTTGGAATTACAGGCATGAGCCACCGTGCCAGGTCAAGCATGAGTTTTCTGAATTGATTCTGGGTTTCCTGGAATTTGTTCCCTAATCTGACTAGTTAAAAAGTAACCAATTACTGGTTTCAGTGGTAAAGAGGACACTGGTAGTCCATGGCATGATGTCTCAATAGAGATTAGCAAAATATCATGGGATACTACACATCAAATGCCTTATAAAAGGCAACCTCATAGAAGGGAAGATTCTGGGTGACCACATATTTGATACCTTATAACATTTTAGTAAAATTAAGGAACATATTAAGATTGGCTGGTTGTGAGCTTCAACTCATTGAAAAAAAGAAAAAAAAAAATTGTCTGGTTTCTCTTAACTTCACTAGATAAAGTGGGGAAAGAAAAAGATGAGATCAGCATTCAAATTTCCAGTGCAAATGACCTGAAAGTTTCTGTGTTTGTCATGAAAGAAACCCTCCTTATGTTATGTAACTGCAGACTGAAGTATCTGAAAACTAAATGCAGACTCTTATCCTACCAGTGCCTGAATTAAAACGCGAATTAAATTCTAAACCTTGGAGGGTGTCTTCTATTAAAATGAGAGCATTGATGAAAGTAATGGGATCTTGAAAATTGGAATGAGGACATATGGGAAGATTCGAATGAAGCGGGGGATATCAAACTTCTAAATTCTGTTTAATCTTTTTTGTCAATTGCTGAGTCTATCTTTTCCATTTATGCATTTCAGATCCAGAGAAATAACTTCAGAAACAACTGCAGTTTTGTGGCAATACCTTGTAAGACTGGCATAAGGTTCTTCAGCAGGCTGTGTATGCTATCAATTAATGTCCAATATCTGGTATTGTGTCTTTCACAGCCAAGATTCATGGATCCAGCAATCCAGGGATGGAAATAGGAATGGAACAACTCACCATTGCCACTACTGCTTTAATAGCAAAAAAAAAAATTTCTGCCCTACAAAATTGTCCACTGTGTGCCTAGAGGTCTCAGTTCTGAAGAGAGGAATGTTTCCACCCAGAGACACACCAGTTACACTCTTGAACTTGAAGTTAAAATGGCTCCCTAACCACTTTGGGTTTCTCATGTCTCTGAATCAAAGAGAGTTATGAGTCTAACTGGGGTGATTGACATTGATTATCTATGTGAAATTGGTAGGTCTTTTACCAATGAACTTAAGGAAGAGTGTGCCTGGAATATAGGAGATACCACAGGGCATGTCTTAGTAGTGTAGTGCCCTGTGATTAAAGTAAATGGAAAAATATAACAATCCAATTGAGGCAGGACTACTAATGACCTAAATCCTGCAACAATGAAGGTTTGGATCACTATAGCAGGCAAAAAAAGCATAACTGATTAAGGTGCTTGCTGAAGGCAAAGGGCATATGGAATGTATCATGGCGCAAGATGGTTATAAATGAGAGCTGTGACCATGAGATCATTGATACAAACAAGGACTGTAATTGTTATGATTATTTCTTATTTTGTTATATGTTTGTGTTTGTATTGATTTTTTTCTTCTCTCTTTTATCCCATTTACGATTTTTATTTTTTATTGTTTTTATATTTTTTCTTCAACTTTTAAGTTCAGGAGTACATGTGCAGAATGTGCAGGTTTGTTACATAGGTAAATGTGTGCCATGGTGCTTTACTGCACAGATCATCTCATCACCTAGGTATTAAGCCGAGCATCAGTTAACTATTCTTCCTGATGCTCTCCCTCCTCCTAACCCACCCCCAACAGGGCCCAGTATGTGTTGTTCTCCCAACATGTGTTCTCATCATTCAGCTCCCACTTATAAGTGAGAACATGCAGTTTTTGTTTTTCTGTTTCTGAATTAGCTTGCTGAGGATAATGGCTTCCAACTCCGTTCATGTCCCTGAAAAGGACATGAGATCATTTCTTTTTATGGCTGCATAGTATTCCATGATGTGCACATACCACTGTAGCAGGATCCTTGGGGTGTCATTTTTCCAGCTGGAAATCTCTATGGCCAGTGGCACCTTGGCCTGAGTTTTGCATGGACCCACTGGGCTTGTTCTGCCCACTCGGCCTGGCAGGCTGTGCTCTGCTTATGCTACCAGCCTGGGTTCATGCCTGTCAAGGGCAAGCCAGATGCAGAGTGGTGAGGGGTGTGTGAGTGAGCATGGGGTCTGGCAACTGCACATAGCTGCTGGGTATGGTGGCTGTGGCGGGGTGAGCAGCTCCAGGCACCAGTACAGGCACTGGCTCCATGCAAGGCTGTAGCTGGACCAGGCATACTACAAGCAGCTTCCCCTGCAGGCATTGGGGAATGCAGTGGTGCCTGGAAGCTTGGGGATGTCAGGAATCGCAGAGCCCCAAAGAGGGTGTCACAGCCCTGGCTCAGAGAGGCCCTAGGTCTGGGCTTCCCAAAGGGCTGCAGCTCATCTCTCCCCATCACCTGCAATGTGGCAAGTGGGGGGCATGTTTCAGCCCTGTTTGTGTTACAGTTCTTTCAGTCCCACCATTTGGTGGGTCCTAAGTTCTTGTTCCATGTCCAGGAAGAATGAGGTACGCTTACAACTAGAGGGTGAGCAAAGCAGAGAGGAGCTTCATTGAGCAACAGAACAGCTCTCAGGAGACCCAAAGTGGGAAGCTCCTTTCTGCAGACAGGTTGTCCCAATGAGTGTCCAGCTCTCAGTGGAGAGGAGACCTGCAGTGGATAGCTCCTTTCCACAGGCAGGCCATCTGACCAGTGTCCAGCTGTCAGCAGAGAGGAGACCCACAGTGCATATAACTCCTTTCCACAGGCAAGTCATCCCTATGAGTTGAGGAGACCCAAAATGGGTATCTCATTCACACAGCTGGTAGTCTCAACATTTGTCTGAGCCTGGCTGACTTCAAGGTTTTTATTGACTCAGAAGAGAGAAGTGCATGCTGATTGGTCCGTGGGTGGCCATGGGTGGGCCCAAAAAATGCACCATAAGTTCTAAGTCTGGGCCATGAACTCAACGTAGAATTGGGAGCCTGGCCTCCTGGCTTGAAGGTAGGGTTTCACCAGGACCCTCCCCTTTGTGTGCAAGAGCCTGTTGGCCTCCTGCCATCATCAACGTGCTGTCCATGGAGCCCAGGTTGTTTGTGCTAAGGTGTGCCTGGAGGCCTACACTGAGCCACCCTTACTCACCCTTCAGCCTCCCCCCACAATATTCATTGGCACCCTTGGCACCCAAAGTCCAGAGGGGGCCAAGGCAGCAGGGGGCTAGCATGTCAGTGCCCCCTCAGTGCTTGCACACCTGACTGGGTTGCAACAGCACTTAGGCTTGGCCACAACTTTGCTCTGCACCAGAGTGGGCACCAGGAGTGGGGAGAGGCCAGACAGTGGGAGCAGGCCCTTCCAAGCCTGCAGGGACAGGGGTTTTCTGGGCCCCTGAGAGCACAGGGATTCTCAGGTCTAGGGTCATGGTTAGGTGGCTGCAGTTGCATCCGGGAGACTGGGGCTCCCGCCCCACTAACTTGGCAAAGGTTGGGGCTCCCACCTGTTCCTGAGTCCCACCAGACTGGCAGAGTTTACAACCCCAGCCATGCCTCCCACGCTGCAGCTGGTGTTTTTGCAGTGGCAACTCCAGATGAGCCACCACTGCCATCACTACATTTACTTTATCCAGTCTATCACTGATGGACATTTAGGTTGATTCCAGGTCTTTGCTATCGTAAAATAGCACTGCAATGAATATACACGTGCATGTATCTTTATAATAGAATGATTTATATTCCTTTGGGTATATATTCAGTAATGAGAATCCTGGGTCAAATGGCATTTTTGCCTCTAGGTCTTTGAGGAATTGCCACTGTCTTCTACAATCGTTGAACTAATTTATACTCCCACCAACAAAGTAAAAACATTCATTCTTTCTCTGCAACCTTGCCAGCATCTGCTGTTTTTTTAACTTTTTAATAATAGCTATTCTGATTGGCATGAGATGGTATCTCATTGTGATTATGATTTGCATATCTCTAATGATGTTGAGTTTTTTTGAAAAATACGTTTGTTAGGTGCATGTATATCCTCTTTTGAGAAGTATCTGTTCATGTCCTTTGCTCACTTTTTAATGGGATTGTTTGCTTTTTTCTTGTAAACTTAAGTTCCTTGTAGACTCCGAATATTAGACCTTTGTCAGATGGATAGATTGCAAACATTTTCTCCCATTCTGTAGGTTGTCTGTTCACTCTGATGATAGTTTATTTTGCTGTGCATATGCTCTTTAATTAGATCCCAGTTGTCAATTTTTGCCTTTTTTGCCATTGCTTTTTGTAATTTCATCATGAAATCTTTGCTCCTGGCTATGTCCTGATTGGCATTGCCTAGATTTTCTTTTAGGGTTTTTACAGTTTTGGGTTTTATATTTAAGCCCTTTAATCTATCTTGAGTTAATTTTTGCATGTGGTGCAAGGAAGGGATCCAGTTTCAATGTTCTTCATATGGCTAGCCAGCTCTCCCAGCATCATTATTAAATAGAAAATCCTTTCCCCATTGCTTGCTTTTCTCAGGTTTGTCAAAGATCAGATTGTTGTAGGTGTGTGGTCTTATTTCTGATTCTCTATTCCATTCCATTAGTCAATGTGTCTATTCTTGTACTAGTACCCTGCTGTTTTGATTACTGTAGCCTTATGGTATAGTTTGAAGTGGGGGAGCATGATGTCTCCATCTTTGTTCTTTGTTATAATAGTCTTGGCTATTCAGGCCCTTTCTTGGTTCCATATGAAATTTTAAATAGTTTTTTTTCTAGTTTCATGAAGAAGGTCAATGATGGATTAATGGGAACAGCATTGAATCAATGAATTACTTTGGGAAGTATGGCCGTTTTTATAATATTTATTCTTTTTATCCATGAACATGGAATGTTTTTCCATTTGTGTCCTCTCTGATTTCTTTGAGCAGTGGTTTTTATTTCTCCTTGAAGAGGTTCTTCACTTCCTTTGTTAGCTGTATTCCTAGGTTGTCTTTTTTTTTTTTTTTTTTTTTTTAAATAATTGTGAATGAGAGTTCATTCATGATTTGGATCTCTGCTTGCCTGTTGTTGGTGTATAGGAATGCTAGCTATTTTTGCATGTGAATTTTATACTCTGAGACTTTGCTAATGTTGTTTATCAGCTGAAAAAGCTTTTGGGCTGAGACAATGGGGTTTTCTAGATATAGGATCATGTCATCTGCAAACAACGATAATTTGACTTCCTCTCTTCCTATTCAAATACGCTTTATTTCTTCCTCTTGGCTGATTGCCATAGCCAGAATTTCCAATACTATGTTGAATGGGAGTGGTGAGAGAGAGCATTCTTATCTTGTGCTGGTTTTCAAGGGTAATGCTTCCAGCTTTTTCTCATTCAGTATGATATTTGCTGTGTGTTTGTCATGTATAGCTTTTATTATTATGAGGTATGTTCCTTCAATACCTAGTGTATGGAGTTTTTTTAAATTATCATACTTTAAGTTCTAGGGTACATGTGCACAATGTGCGGGTTTGTTACATATGTATACATGAGCCATGTTGGTGTGCTGGACCCATTAACTCATCACTTGCATTAGTTATATCTCCTAATGCTATCCCAACCCCTTCCCCCCTCCCCACAATAGGACCCAGTGTGTGATGTTCCCCTTCCTGTGTCCAAGTGATCTCATTGTTCAATTCCCACCTATGAGTGAGAACTTGCAGTATTTGGTTTTGTGTTCTTGTGATAGTTTGCTGAGAATGATGGTTTCCAGCTGCATCCATGTCCCTACAAAGGACACAAACTCATCCTTTTTTATGGCTGCATAGTATTCCATGGTGTATATGTGCCACATTTTCTTAATCCACTCTGTCACTGATGGACATTTGGGTTGATTCCAAGTCTTTGCTATTGTGAATAGTACCACAATAAACATATGTGTGCATGTGTCTTTATAGCAACATGACTTATAATCCTTTGGGTATATACCCAGTAATGGGATGGCTGGGTCAAATGGTATTTCTAATTCTAGATCCTTGAGGAATCACCACACTGTTTTCCACAATGGTTGAACTAGTTTATAGTCCCACCAACAGTGTAAAAGTGTTCCTATTTCTCCACATCCTCTCCAGCACCTGTTGTTTCCTGATTTTTTAATGATTGCCATTCTAACTGGTGTGAGATGGTATCTCATTGTGGTTTTGATTTGCATTTCTCTGATGGCGAGTGATGATGAGCATTTTTTCATGTGTCTGTGGCTGTATGAATATCTTCTTTTGAGAAGTGTCTGTTCATATCCTTTGCCCATTTTTTGATGGGGTTGTTTGTTTTTTTCTTGTAAATTTGTTTGAGTTCTTTGTAGGTTCTGGATATTAGCCCTTTGTCAGATGAGTAGATTGCAAAAATTTTCTCCCATTCTGTAGGTTACCTGTTCACTCTGAGGGTAGTTTCTTTTGCTGTGCAGAAGCTCTTTAGTTTAATTAGATCCCATTTGTCAATTTTGGCTTTTGTGGCCATTGCTTTTGGTGTTTTAGACATGAAGTCCTTGCCCATGCCTATGTCCTGAATGGTATTACCTAGGTTTTCTTCTAGGGTTTTTATGGTTTTCCATCTAACATTTAAGTCTCTAATCCATCTTCAATTAATTTTCATATAAGGAGTAAGGAAAGGATCCAGTTTCAGCTTTCTACTTATGGCTAGCCACTTTTCCCAGCACCATTTATTAAATAGGGAATCCTTTCCCTATTTCTTGTTTTTGTCAGGTTTGTCAAAGATCAGATGGCTGGTAGATGTGTGGTATTATTTCTGAGGGCTCTGTTCTGTTCCATTGGTCTATATCTCTGTTTCAGTACTGGTACCATGCTGTTTTGGTTACTGTAGCCTTGTAGTATAGTTTGAAGTCAGGTAGCGTGATGCCTCCAGCTTGTTCTTTTGGCTTAGGATTGTCTTGGCAATGTGGGCTCTTTTTTGGTTCCATATGAACTTTAAAGCAGTTTTTTCCAATTCTGTGAAGAAAGTCATTGGTAGCTTAAAGGGGATGGCATTGAATCTATAAATTACCTTGGGCAGTATGGCCATTTTCATGATATTGATTCTTCCTATCCATGAGCATGGTATGTTCTTCCATTTGTTTGTGTCCTCTTTTATTTCACTGAGCAGTGGTTTGTAGTTCTCCTTGAAGAGATTCTTTACATCCCTTGTAAGTTGGATTCCTAGATATTTTATTCTCTTTGAAGCAATTGTGAATGGGAGTTCATTCATGATTTTGCTCTCTGTTTGTCTGTTATTGGTGTATAAGAATGCTTGTGATTTTTGCACATTGATTTTGTATCCTGAGACTTGGCTGAAGTTGCTTATCAGTTTAAGGAGATTTTGGGCTGAGACAATGGGGTTTTCTAAATATACAATCATGTCATCTGCAAACACGGACAATTTGACTTCTTTTCCTTACTGAATACCCTTTATTTCTTTCTCTTGCCTGATTGCCCTGGCCAAAATTTCTAACACCATGTTGAATAGGAGTGGTGAGAGACTGCATCCCTGTCTTGTGGCAGTTTTCAAGGGGAATGCTTTCAGTTTTTGCCCATTCACTATGATATTGGCTGTGGGTTTCTCATAAATAGCTCTTAATATTTTGAGATACATGCCATCAATACCGAATTTATTGAGAGTTTTTAGCATGAAGGTTGTTGAATTTTGTCAAAGGCCTTTTCTGCATCTATTGAGATAATCATGTTGTTTTTGTCCTTGGTTCTATTTATATGCTGGATTACGTTTATTGATTAGCATATATTGAACCAGCCTTGCATCCCAGGGATGAATCCCACTTGATCATGGTGGATAAGCTTTTTGATGTGCTGCTGGATTTGGTTTGCCAGTATTTTATTGAGGATTTTTGCATTGATGTTCATCAAGGATATTGGTCTAAAATTCTCTTTTTTTGTTGTATCTCTGTCAGGCTTTGGTATCAGGATGATGTTGGCCTCATAAAATGAGTTAGGGAGGATTCCCTCTTTTACTATTGATTGGAATAGTTTCAGAAGGAATGGTACCAGCTGCTCCTTGTACCTGTGGTAGAATTCGGCTGTGAATCCATCTGGTCCTAGACTTTTTTTGGTTGGTAGGCTATTATTTGTTGCCTCAATTTCAGAGTCTGCTATTGGTCTATTCAGGGATTCAACTTCTTCCTGGTTTAGTCTTGGGAGAGTGTAAGTGTCCAGGAAATTATCCATTTCTTCTAGGTTTTCTAGTTTATTTCCATAGAGGTGTTTGTAGTATTCTGTGATGGTAGTTTGTATTTCTGTGGGGTCGGTGGTGATATCCCCTTTATCATTTTTTATTGCGTCTATTTGATTCTTCTCTCTTTTTTTCTTTATTAGTCTTGCTAGTGGTCTATCAATTTTGTTGATCTTTTCAAGAAACCAGCTCCTGGATTCACTGAGTTTTTGGAGGGTTTTTTGTGTCTCTATCTCCTTCAGTTCTGCTCTGATCTTAGTTATTTCTTGCCTTCTGCTAGCTTTTGAATGTGTTTGCTCTTGCTTCTCTAGTTCTTTTAATTGTGATGCTAGGGTGTCAATGTTTCTTGTGGGCATTTAGTGCTATAATTTCCCTCTACACACTACTTTAAATGTGTCCCAGAGATTCTGCTATGTTGTATCTTTGTTCTCATTGGTTTCAAAGAACATCTTTATTTCTGCCTTCATTTCGTTATGTACCCAGTAGTCATTCAGGAGCAGGTTGTGCCGTTTCCATGTAGTTGAGCAGTTTTCATTGAGCTTCTTAGTCCTGAGTCCTAGTTTGATTGCACTGTGGTCTGAGAGACAGTTTGTTATAATTTCTGTTCTTTTACATTTGCTGAGGAGTGCTTTACTTCCAACTATTGGTCAATTTTGGAATAAGTGTGATGTGGTGCTGAGAAGAATGTATTTTCTGTTGATTTGGGGTGGAGAGTTCTGTAGATGTCTATTAGGTCCACTTGGTGCAGAGTTGAGTTCAATTCCTGGATATCCTTGTTAATTTTCTGTCTCGTTGATCTGTCTAATGTTGACAGTGGGGTGTTGAAGTCTCCCATTATTATTGTATGGGAGTCTAAGTCTCTTTGTAAGTCTCTAAGGACTTGCTTTATGAATCTGGGTGTTCCTGTACTGGGTGCATGTATATTTAGGATAGTTAGCTCTTCCTGATGAATTGATCCCTTTACCATTATGTAACGGCCTTCCTTGTCTCTTTTGATCTTTGATGGTTTAAAGTCTGCTTTATCAGAGACTAGGATTGCAACCCCTGCTTTTTTTTGTTTTCCATTTGCTTGGTAGATCTTCCTCTATCCCTTTATTTTGAGCCAACATTCATATTCAAGAAAAACAGAGAACACCACAAAGATACTCCTTGGGAAGAGCAACTCAAAGACACATAATCATCAGATTCACCAAGGTTGAAATGAAGGAAAGAATGTTAAGGGCTGCTAGAGAGAAAGGTCGGGTTATCCACAAAGGGAAACCCAACAGACTAACAGTGGATCTCTCTGCAGAAATCTTACAAGCTAGAATAAAGTGGGGGCCAATATTCAACATGCTTAAAGAAAAGAATTTTTAACCCAGAACATCATCTCCAGCCAAATTAAGCTTCAGAAGTGATGGAGAAATAAAATTATTTACAGACAAGCAAATGCTGAGAGATTTTGTCACCACCAGGTCTGCCCGACAAGAGCTACTGAAGGAAGCACTACACATGAAAAAAAAAAAACCAGTACCAGCCACTGCAAAAACCTACCAAATTGTAAAGACCATTGACACTATGAAGAAACTGCATTAACTAATGAGAAAAATAACCAGATAGTATCATAATGAAAATATAAAATTCACACATAAAAATATTAATCTTAAATGTAAATGGGCTAAATGCCCCATTAAAAGACACAGACTGGCAAATTGGATAAAGAGTCAAGATCCATTGGTGTGCTGTATTCAGGAGACCCATCACACGTGCAAAGACACACATAGGCTCAAAACAAATAAAGGGATAGAGGAATATTTACCAAGCAAATGAAAGCAAAAAAGAAAAAACAAAAAGCAGGGGTCACAATCCTGGTCTCTGATAAAATAGACTTTAAGCCAACAAAGATCAAAAGATACAAAGAAAGGCATTACATAATGGCAAAGGGATCAATGCATCAAGAAGAGTTAACTATCCTAAATATATATGCACCCAATACAGGAGCACCCAGATTCATAAAGCAAGTTCTTAGAGACCTATAAAGAGACTTAGACTCCCATATAATAATTGTGTGAGATTTTAACACCTCACCGTCAATATTAGACAGATCATCTAGACAGAAAGTTAGCAAGGATATTCAGGACTTGAACTCAGCTCTGCACCAAGCAGACCTAATAGACAGCTACAGAACTCTCCACCCCAAATCAACAGAATATACATTCTTCTCAGCACCACGTCACACTTATTCTAAAATTGACCACATAATTGGAAATAAAACACTCCTCAACAAATGCAAAAGAATGGAAATCATAACAGTCTCTCAGACCACAGTGCAATCAAATTAGAACTCGGGATTAAGAAACTCACTCAAAACCACACAACTACATGGAAACGGAAAAAACTGCTCCTGAATGACTGCTAGGTACATAATAAAATTAAGGCATAAACAAAAAAGTTCTTTGAAACCAATGAGAATAAATACACAATGTACCAGAATAGCTGGAACACAGCTAAAGCAGTGTTTAGAGGGAAATTTATAGCACTAAATGTCCACAAGAGGAAGCAGGAAAGATCTAAAATTGACACTCTAACTTTGCAATTAAAAGATCTAGAGAAGCAAGAGCAAAAACATTCAAAAGCTAGCAGAAGGCAAGAAATAACTAAGATCAGAGCAGAACTGAAGGAGATAGAGACATTAAAAAGCCATTCAAAAATTGATGAATCCAGGAGCTGGGTTTTTGAAAAGATCAATAAAATATATAGACCACTAGCCAGACTAATAAAGAAGAAAAGAGAGAAGAATCAAACAGATGCAATAAAAAATGATAAAGGAGATATCACCACTGATCCCACAGAAATACAAGATACCATCAGAGAGTACTATAAACACCTCTACATAAATAAACTAGAAAATATAGAAGAAATGGATAAATTCCTGGACACATACACCCTCCCAAGTCTAAACCAGGAAGAAGTCGAATATCTGAATGGACCAATAACAAGTTCAGAAATTGAGGCAGTAATTAATAGCCTACCAACCAAAAAAAGTCCAGGACCAGATGGATTCACAGCCAAATTCTACCAGAGGTACAAACAGGAATGATACCATTCCTTCTGAAACTATTCCCAACAACAGAAAAACAGGGACTCCTTGGTAAGTCTTTTTATGAGACCAGTATCATCTTGATATCAAAACCTGGCAGAGACACAACAAAAAAAGAAAATTTCAGGCCAATATCCCCTGATGAACATCGATGGGAAAATCCTCAATAAAATGCTGGCAAACTGAATCCAGGAGCACATCAAAAAACTTATCCACCATGTTCAATTTGGCTTCCTCCCTGGGATGCAAGACTGGTTTAACATATGCAAATCAATAAATGTAATCCATCACATAAACAGAACCAATGACAGAAACCACATGATTATCTCAATAGATTATCTCAGTAGATGCAGGAAAAGGCCTATGATAAAATTTGACACCCCTTCATGCTAAAAACTCTCAGTAAACTAAGTATTGATGGAACGTATCTCAAAATAAGAGCTATTTATGACAAACCCACAGCCAATATTTTACTAAATGGGCAAAAGCTGGAAATATTCCCTTGGAAAACTGGCACAAGACAAGGATGCCCTCTCTCACCACTCCTATTCAATGCAGTATTGGCAGTTCTGGCCAGGACAATCATGCAAGAGAAAGAAATAAAAGGTATTCAAGCAGGAGGAGAGGAAGTCAAATTGTTTCTGTTTGCAGATGACATGATTGTATATTTAGAAAACCCCATTGTCTCAACCCAAAACTCTCCTTACATTGATGAAACACTTCAGCAAAGTTTCAGGATACAAAATCAATGTGCAAAAATCACAAGCATTTCTATACACCAATAATCGCAAACAGAGAGCCAAATCATGAGTGAACTCCCATTCACAATTGCTACAAAGAGAATGAAATACCTAGGAATACCACTTACAAGGGATGTGAAGGACCTCTTCAAGGAGAACTACAAACCACTGCTCAACGAAATAAGACAGGACACAAACAAATGGAAGAACATTCCATACTAATGGATAGGAAGAATCAATATCGTGAAAATGGCCATACTGCCCAAGGTAATTTATAGATTCAATACTAACCCCCGTCAAGCTACCACTGACTTTCTTTACAGAATTAGAAAAAGCTACTTTAAAGTTCATATGGAACTGAAAAAGAGCCTACATAGACCAGACAATCCTAAGCAAAAAGAGCAGAGCTGGAGGCATCACGGTATTTGACTTCAAACTATACTACAAGGCTACAGTAACCAAAACAGCATAGTAGTGGTACCAAAACACATATATAGACCAATGGAACAGAACAGAGGCCTCAGAAATAACACCACATATCTACAACCCATCTGATTTTTGACAAACCAGACAAAAACAAGCAATGGGGAAAGGATTCCCTATATAATAAATAGTGTTGGGAAAATTGGCTAGCCATATGCGGAAAGCTGAAACTGGATCCCTTCCTTACACTTTATACAAAAATTAACTCAAGATGGATTAAAGACTTAAACGTAAGACTTAAAACCATAAAAACCCTAGAATAGAACCTAGGCAATACCACTCAGGACATAGGCATGGACAAAGACTTTATGACTAAAACACCAAAAGCAATGGCAACAAAAGCCAAAATTGACAAATGGGATCTAACTAAACTAAAGAGCTTCTGCACAGCAAAAGAAACTATCATCAGAATGAACAAGCATCCTACAGAATGGGAGAAAATTTTTGCAATCTGTCCATCTGACAAAGGGTCAATATCCAGAATCTACAAAGAACATAAACAGATTTACAAGGAAAAAAAAAACCACCAAAAAGTGGGTCAAGGATATGAACAGACACTTCTCAAAAGAAGACATTTATGCAGCCAACAAATGTATTGAAAAAAAGCTCATCATCAGTGGCCGTTAGAGAAATGCAAATCAAAACCACAATGAGATGCCACCACAAGTCAGTTAGAATGGCAATCATTAAAAAGGCAGGAAGCAACAGATGCTGGAGAGGATGTGAAGAAATAGGAACACTTTTACACTATTGATGGGACTGTAAATTAGTTCAATCATTGTGGAAGACAGTGTGGCGATTCCTCGAGGATCTAGAACTAGAAATACCATTTGATCCAGCAATCTCACTACTGGGTATATACCCAAAGGATTATAAATCATTCTACTATAAAGACACATGCACACGTGTTTATTGTGGCACTGTTCACAATAGCAAAGACTTGGAACCAACTCAAATGCCCATGAATGATAGACTTGATAAAGAAGATGTGGCACATATATACCATGGAATACTATGCAGCCATAAAAAAGGATGAGTTCACGTCCTTTGCAGGGACATGGATGAAGCTGGAAACCGTCATCCTCAGCAAACTAACACAAGAACGGAAAACCAAACATTGCATGTTCTCACTCATAAGTGGGAGCTGAACAATGAGAACACGTGGACACAGTGAGGGGAACATCACACACTGGGGCCTCTTAGGTGTGGGGGGTTAGGGAAGGGATAGCATTAGGAGAAATACCTAATGTAGATGACGGGTTGATGGGTGCAGCAAACCACCATGTAACACACCTGCACATTCTGCACATGTATCCCAGAACTTAACAGAGTCAGGAGAGGCATCCCATTAGTGGATCTGCTAATTGCACCTCAATCAGCACTGGATTCACAGAAAGGTTCCCCCTCTTGCTCCCAGAAGCAACCTTCCAGACTGCTTTTAATGTGTTCTCTCAAGGTTCAAAGAAGCCCTACACGGCCTCATTTCTGTTGACTTATTGCCACCTACTGGCCTAAATTAAATTTTATTAAGAAACAAAAGCCTGGAGTTTAATGACCAGTTGACATCATGGATTTGTAGTTTTCCAGGGAGGCTTAGCAGGGCTGTCACAAGGGGTCTCATTAATTCTCCACAGTAAGCCCCAGAGGGTTGAATATTTAGTTTGTTCTTAAAGGCTTCTCAAAGGGAATTCCACACTTACCTCCCCTAGCTCATTCCTACAACTTAGCATCTCTCACTGAGCAGAAGTCCTATCCCAGAGCTAATCCCAGTTCCTTCTGCTGCAGTTAAAGCACCCTGGTTTGATTTTCATCCATGGAGCTGGATACACTTAACTGCCATCATCTGACCTCTGTATTTTCTAGCTCAGAAGCCTCCACAGGGAGGGGTAGGTGAAAATCCACTTAAGGCAATGGACACAGATACGTTCCAAGAGGCTCAGGCTTCCCCTATCTGAGGGCCAAAGCAAGCACAGAGCAAACTTAAAGCAGCCTCGGGAGTGACAGGAGGACAAGCCTGTTGGTGAGGAATACGCTGGCCGGTCACTCGGAGAGCACACCTCTCAGCACATTAGAGGCATTGTGATGCGTAGGAAAGAGGAGGCTTTGGAGTCTTATCGATCAGATTCTCCTCTGCAAAATAGTGACAATAATCTTAATCTTAATAAAGAGCTGGGAAGATGAAATGATCTGGCTTTACAAAGTGCCTGGTATGAAACAGATCCCTCCCAACAGATGTTATCATCTGCTCCTCTCCCCGCTCCCAGGACTGTCATTAAGAAAATTCAATTCAGGCCAGGTGTGGTGGCTCACGCTTGTAATCCCAGCACTTTGGGAGGCCATGGTGGGTGGATCACCTGAGGTTAGGAGTTCAAGACCAGCCTTTTCAACATGGTGAAACCCTGTGTCTACTAAAAATAAAAAAAAAAAATTAAATTAGGTGAGTGTGGTGGCCCATGCCTGTAATCTCAGCTACTTGGGAGACTGAGGCATGAGAATCCCTTGAACCCGGGAGGCGGAGGTTGCAGAATATAAAAGTAGACACTTTAACCAATTTAAATTGTACAGTTCAGTGGCTTTAATGAAATTCATGATGATTTAGAAGCCTGATTACTACCTATTTCCAAAACATTTTCTTCACTCCAACAGAAACTGTAACCATTAAGCAACACTTCCCCAATCTGACTTTCCCCAGTCCCCGGTTATTTCTAATCGACTTTAGGATCTATGAATTTGCCTATTCCTCTACCTATCAGCAGACTTATTACAATATTTGTCTTTTTATGTCTGGTTATTTTCACTGAGCACACTGTTCTCAAGGTCATTCCTGCTGTTGTATGAATCAGAACCTTACTCCTGTTTCTTGTTTGTTTCTTTGTTTGTTGTTTTTTAATAAGAAATATTCACATCAAACCAATGGTGCAAAATTAATGTGTAGGGATATGTATATTTTAATATTTTATACTTTATGTTCTAGGGTACATGTGCACAACATGCAGGTTTGTTACATATGTATACATGTGCCATGTTGGTGTGCTGCACCCATTAACTCATCATTTACATTAGGTATATCTCCTAATGCTATCCCTCCCTGCTACCCCCACCCCACAACAGGCCCCGTGTGTGATGTTCCCCTTCCTGTGTCCAAGTGTTCTCATTGTTCAATTCCCATCTATGAGTGAGAATATGCGGTGTTTGGTTTTCTGTTCTTGTGATAGTTTGCTGAGAATGATGGTATCCAGCTGCATCCATGTCCCTACAAAGGACACAAACTCATCCTTTTTTATGGCTGCATAGTATTCCATGGTATATAGGTGCCACATTTTCTTAATCCAGTCTGTCATTGATGGACATTTGGGTTGATTCCAAGTCTTTGGTATTGTGAATAGTGCCGCAAAAAACATACGTGTGCATGTGTCTTTATAGCAGCATGATTTGTAATTCTTTGGGTATATACCCAGTAATGGGATGGCTGGGTCAAATGGTATTTCTAATTCTAGATCCTTGAGGAATCGCCACACTGTTTTCCACAATGGTTGAACTAGTTTACAGTCCCACCAACAGTGTAAAAGTGTTCCTATTTTTCCACATCCTCTCCAACACCTATTGTTTCCTGACTTTTTAAAGATTGCCATTCTAACTGGTGTGAGATGGTATCTCATTGTGGTTTTGATTTGCATTTCTCTGATGGCGAGTGATGATGAGCATTTTCTCATGTGTCTGTTGGCTGCATAAATGTCTTCTTTTGAGAAATGTCTGTTCATATCCTTTGCCCATTTTTTGATGGGGTTGTTTGTTTTTTTCTTGTAAATTTGTTTGAGTTCTTTGTAGGTTCTGGATATTAGCCCTTTGTCAGATGAGTAGATTGCAAAAATTTTCTCCCATTCTGTAGGTTGCCTGTTCACTCTGAGGGTAGTTTCTTTTGCTGTGCAGAAGCTCTTTAGTTTAATTAGATCCCATTTGTCAATTTTGACTTTTGTTGCCATTGCTTTTGGTGTTTTAGACATGAAGTCCTTGCCCATGCCTATGTCCTGAATGGTATTGCCTAGGTTTTCTTCTAGGGTTTTTATAGTTTTAGGTCTAACACTTCAGTCTGTAATCTATCTTGAATTAATTTTTGTATAAGGTGTAAGGAAGGGATCCAGTTTTAGCTTTCTACTTATGGCTATCCAGTTTTCCCAGCACCATTTATTAAATAGGGAATCCTTTCCCCATTTCTTGTTTTTGTCACGTTTGTCAAAGATCAGATGGTTGTAGATGTGTGGTGTTATTTCTGAGGGCTCTGTTCTGTTCCATTGGTCTATATCTCTGTTTTGGTACCAGTACCATGAAATAATATTGTATTGTATGTATATGGGACATTCTGTGTACCCATTTGTCCGTTGATGGACATTTGAGTTCTTTCTTACATCTGTTGTGAATAATGGTGCCATGAACATTCGCTCACAAGTATCTGTTCAAATCCCTGTTTTCAATTCTTTTAGTTATATAGCCAGGATATACAGGGTATATATATATATATAGCCTGGATACTATGGTACTTGTGCTTTTATCTTTTTCGGGAACCACAAATCTGCTTTCCAAATTGATATGCCAATTTATGTTCACCAGCAATTTGTAAGAGTTCCAATTTTTCCACATCCTGTTAAATATTTGTTATTTTCTACTAAAAATAATTTCAGACTTCCTAAAGGGTATGAAGTGGCATCTCATTGTGGGTTTCATTTCCATTTCCATAATGATTAATGAAGTTGAGCATCTTTTCAGGTGCTTATTGACCATTTGCATATATTCTTTACAGAAGTGTCTATTGAAGTCCTTTGCTGATTGTTGAATGGGGTTGTAGTATTTTGGTGTTGAGTGTTGGGAGTTCTTCATATATTCTCATTTGGATTGTGAATACATTCTTCCATTCTGTAGGCTGTCTTTTAGCTTTTCTATCCTTTTTTTTACTTTATATATGGTGTAGGTAAGGGTCTACCTTCATTATTTTACAAGTGGATATTCAGTGTCCCCCTCCTTGTCCACCTTCCTCTCTCCTTGGTCATGCTCCAGTCTCCATCTCTCCCATCCAAATGAGGCTTTCACTTTTATTCTTCACCTCTCTCTTTTCACCCAGGTACTAGGGGTAGTCATGAGAGTGAGTGCCCAGTGCCTTGTGCTCTGTGAGCATGGCCGGCATTAGCCCTTGTGTACCACCTAATTCTGGGGGATCTGCTAAGCATCGTGTTCAGGAGGTTCCCAACTCACTATCCTGGCCCAATCCTTCCTCTCCCTCTAACCAGAGCTGATCACTGACTGTTCAGATTTTCCCTTTTCTGCCCCTTCTCAGAGCATGGCTGAACTATCCTGGTAACCCAGGAGCCCAGAAGGCTTGGAGGGAGGTCCTGGCTGCAGGCACCAACTGGGAGAGAAGCCCATCAGGGTACATCAGAATGAGATGTCACATCTCAGGCAGAGGAAGATCTGTCTATGGCATCCAGGGCCCTGGGCTGGGAATGGGGAGGAGTTGAAGGGACACCTGTGCTCAGATCCAGCAAGAGAAGCAAGGTCTGGATTGAGAGAGTCTGGTGCAAACAGGGCCACCAACCCAGTGAAGCTGGTGGAAGTGCATAGAGGCCAGGTGGTGAAGCAGAGCTGAGGGTTAGGAACACCAGCATTCAGGCAGTTGCCAAGTATGAACCGGGTTAAGGATGCTCCTGCTCCCTCAGGGTAGCCAGTCAGAGAGGCAGGGGACTACTGAGAGGTTGTGCTATGGGGAGGAGGGCTTGGAGTCTGACAACCTCTTTGCCTACCTGGGCTCCTCCTAGTGCTTGCTGAACAACTGTGTACTCTGTGAGCCTCCTCAGGAGCATGCAGGTCTCATATATGAGGGACGTTGACAGGTGCCTGGTCATGTGGTTGGGATGGCTGCCTCCTCAGTCTCATTTGAGCTGTGAAAAGCTGGGTGCCAGAAGCCCTCATGCTAGACCAGCCCTCTGAGGCTTTCCTGCTAAGCTCACTGCAGCCCCACTATGGCTGGGATTGTGTCATTGATCAAACTCTTGTTGGAAATTTCATCCCCAGTGTGACACCATTTGGAGATGCATCATAGTGAGGAGGTGTTTGGATCATGGGGATGGATCCTTCATAAATAAATTATTGTCCCCAGCCGGGCATGGTGGCTCATGTCTGTAATCCCAGCACTTTGGGAGGCTGAGGCAGGTATACCACCTGAGGTCAGGAGTTAGAGACCAGTCTGACCTACATGGAGAAACCCCGTCCCTACTAAATATACAAAATTAGCCAGGTGTGGTGTGGTGGCACATGCCTATAATCCCAGCTACTTGGGAGGCTGAGGCAGGAGAATCACTTGAACCCAGAAGGTGGAGGTTGTGGTGAGCCGAGATCATGCCATTGCACTCCAGCTTGGGCAACAAGAGTGAAACTCCATCTCAGAAAATGATAATAATAATAAAATAAATAAATAAATTACTGTCCCCTTCCTGCTTTGCAGGTGTGAGTGAGTTCTCACTCTAGGTGGGATGGTTGTATTCCCAGGAGAGTGGCTCCTGAAAACAGTGCGGCTTTCTTGGTGTCTCTTTCTTGTTTCCTCTCTCACCACGTGATCTGTGTGCATGGCTGCTTCTCATTCTTTCTATCATGGGTGAAAGCAGCATGAGGACTACACCAGATTCAGCTGCCAAATCTTGGGCCCTCCAGCCGTCAGAATCAGGAGCCAAAGAAATTTGTAAATTACCCAGCCTCAGGTACTCTGTTATAGGAAAACAAAGCACACTAAGATAGGTCCTTAGCTCAGCCCTGCTCTGATTCATCTCATATGAGGAAAGCTAAATCTTGAATGGAATAGAGGTCTGGAATCTTTCCCCTATAGATGTGAGCTTCTCCCTCTGATCTCCTGGAGAAAAATCCTTTATCTAAACTGCCAAGAAAGCCTCAGGAGCTGGGTATGGTGTGGGCATCATGGGTCACAGGCATGCAATTGTATGAAGCAGGGTAAGCTGGGTTAATCCCTTCTGGGGTCCTTACACCACAGGGAAGATATCAACTCTCTTTTTCCTCCTCTGAAGAGACTTGTCTCCACTATATTTCCTCCCCCTTGGTGTCTTCTCTCCTGTCTCTCTCCTTTGAAGGAAATGCAGACACATACACCTTGTGCACTTTATTCCATAGAAGAGTGAAGACAGAGGGGTTCTGTGAATAGCAATCAGATTGCCAGCTACCTTACAAGACAAATGTAGATGAACATATAGAATGACAATCAGACAAGAACTGTGCTAGGCTGAATCAAGACCCTAGATGATGTCCACATCCTAATACATGGAATCCATTATCATGTGATGGCATATATCAAAATGGACTTTGAAGTAGTAAGCAATGGATTTTGAGTTGGTGAAATTATTCTGGATTATCTGAATGAACTAGATGGAACCACAAAAGTCCTTACTAGAAGGAAAGAGATGTGAGGACAGTAAGAGAGAGAAAGAGATTTGAAATGCTGTTGGCTTCAAAGACGGAGAGGGGCCAATACCAAGGAAAAAAAAGGCAGCTCTGGAACTGAAAGAGTAAGGGGTAAGACTCTTCCCTAGACCCCTGGAAAGGGGTTGACCCTGTCTGCAACTTGTTTTCATCCAGTGAAACCCATTTCTGACTTTGACTTACTGAACTATAAGATAATACATTTCTATTATTTAAAATTACTAAAGTGTAGTAGTTTATTTCAGCAGCAATAGAAAATGCCTACATGGTACAGACAAGCAGACAGGAGATAGACAGGTGTAGTGGCAGACAGGCTGGAGGGCAGGCAGAAGACTGGGTGTTGGATGGAAAGCCAATGATGTAGGTGGGTAGGAGATAGATAGACAAGCACGTAGGGAGCCTGGAGAAAGGTGAATGAGAAATGGGAAGACAGACTGGAAGACAGAAATAGGACAGCAAACAGGTGAGAAGAAGGGCACGTGGCCAGATAGAAAGCAGGATGTGGGCAGACAGGCAGGGGACAGCAGCAGAGGTCAGGAAGAGAGGATGGCAGGTGAAGGCCCTCAGAGCTGGCCCTTGTCCCCACAGGGGTTAGGGAGCTTCCTGAGATTCAGGTGAATCCCACTGCTGGACTTCAACACAACTCGTGGTATGGGGATGGGGATCCTGGTGGGATCAGGCAGCAGCTCAAAGCAGAGCAGGGTCAGGGCCGTGGCCACCTTCAGCTAGTTCATGGCAAATTGTTTCCCGATGCAGTTCCTGGGCCAGGCAGAGACAATGAATTGAAAAATGGCCTCAGGCCCTATTGTGAGCTAGGCAGGCTTTGATCTCTGAGCTCCACCCTTGAACTGGGGATTTAGGGTCTTCCTCTATGTGCCCAGCCCCAAAATCCTTTCCCTAAAGCCCACATGCCCCTCTACCCAGGCCTCGATTCACTCTTTTCCTTGACTTTAGACAGAGTCTGCCAATCTTCCAGGGCTAGCTCCTAATTCCTGTCTCTGCTCTGAGCAGGCCTGTAACCCTCTGTCAGGAGGTCCAGGGCTCTAAGGCAGAGTTTAATTACATGAATTGTCATAGAGTTAATCAATGGTTTGTTCACTCTTCCACAGACAGTGTGTGGTTCCCCAGTATACAGCCCAGTTCAGGTCCCTGTAAGGTAGGGGAGGCACACTCTCCAGTGCTCTCCATGTAGGGGTACACAGAGACCTGGATTCTTAGAGAGAGACCCAGATGGGTGGGAGAGGGGAGTCAGATGGGTAGTGGGAAGGCTTCCTGGGAGGACACTAGGTAGGTGGCCCTCGACTGTTACCCCACCTTCCTCCTACTCCATGGTCCAGGCTTACCCATCTGCCTACCAGCACCTGTAGCCTTCTAATTGTACTCCAGAAATGTCCCTCCTTGTTGTCCCTCAGTCTTCTCACCTGGACTTTCTGGGTCCCTGCTTGCCCTTCCTCCACACTGAAGCCACAGACCAGCTCAGATTGTCCCACACTCCTCAAAGAGGGGACAGCATCCCAGGTAGCAGCCAAGCCCTCCATAGCTGTTGCCTCACCCAACTCTTACCAGGAGCCTGGACCATGGACATCCAGCCCACGTCCTAGCCCTGTTCATGTGGAGATGGCTGGGAGCATCCTCACTCCACCTATGCCTGCCACATCCTCAAGGCTAAGGCCAGGACCCAGCTGCCTCTCACTCCCTGCCAACTGTGCCTCTCCCACCTCAAGCCCCCAGTTGGCATCTGTGCTCCATCCATAAACAGTCCAGTGCCTAGGACAGTGCCAGAAACAGGAACACTCAATGAGTCACTTGTGGGGAAAAGAAAGATCAGACTGTTACTGTGTCTATGTAGAAAGTAGATATAAGAGACTCCATTTTGTTCTGTACTAAGAACAATTCTTCTGCCTTGAGATGCTGTTAATCTGTAACCCTACCCCCAACCCTGTGCTTGCAAAGACATGTGCTGTGGTGACTCAAGGTTTAATGGATTTGGGGCTATGCAGGATGCGCTTTGTTAAACAAGTGCCTGAAGGCAGTATGCTTGGTAAAAGTCATCACCATTCTCTAATCTCAAGTACCCAGGGACACAAACACTGTGGAAGGCCTCAGGGACCTCTGCCTAGGAAAGCTAGGTATTGTCCAAGGTTTCTCCCCATGTGATAGTCTGAAATATGGCCTCATGGGAAGGGAAAGACCTGACTGTCCCCCAGCCTGACACCCATAAAGGGTATGTGCTGAGGAGGATTAGTAAAAGAGGAAGGCCTCTTTGCAGTTGAGATAGAGGAAGGCATCTGTCTCCTGCCCGTCCCTGGGTAATGGAATGTCTCAATGTAAAACCCAATTGTATGTTCTATTTACTGAGATAGGAGAAAACCACCTTAGGGCTGGATGGAGGGGAGACATGCTAGCGCTAGCGGCAATGCTGCTCTTTAATGCACGGAAATGTTTATGGAGATGTTTGCATACATGCATATCAAAGCACAGCACTTTTCCTTAAACTTATTCATGACACAGAGATCTTTATTCATATGTCTTCCTGCTTACCCTCTCCCTACTATTACCCTGTTGTCCTGCCACTTCCCCCTCCCTCTCTGAGATGGTAAAGATAATGATCAATAAATACTGAGGGAACTGAGAGACCGGTGCTGGTGCGGGTCCTCCATATGCTGAGAGCCGGTCCCCTGGGCCCACTTGTCTTTCTCTATACTTTGTCTCTGTGTCTCTTTCTTTTCCCAAGTCTCTCCTTCCACCTGACAAGAAATGCCCACAGGTGTGGAGGGGCAGGCCAGTCCTTCAGTCACTCAGTGACTGAATAAGTGAAAGGATGGATGAGGGAGTGATGTGTGCCTGGAGCATACAATGTGTTTCTACATAACAACACATTTTTGTTCTTGACTATGAACTCCTAGAGGCAGGGACAGTACCTTTTTCCTGTTTTCCCATCATGCTGCACAGGGCCTAACCCACAGAGGTAGGCTTAATAAATACTTATATATTTGAATGAAGTTAATTAAGTTTAAAAAGAATAAAATAGAATGAAATACACTGAGAGAAAATATTAGTTCTGGACTAGAAATGGAGCTTGGGGATGCTCTCCTGTCCTCTAGTGGCAGCAACATGATTAAGAGCCACTGTTTAGGAGGAAGCTGGCATCCTGGGATAAAACAGTGCTGGAGAAGGACTTTCTGGAACATCTGCTTAACAACCATTGTGTGAAAGTGGACTCACCATTGGGAGAATTCACATAATTACTCATTTAGAAAAACTATGTTTCTACTAACAATTTACTTAGTTCTTGGCATTTGCTTTTCAAACGATGTTTCCTGTAGCCCTGAGGATTTCCACAGCAGTTATTTTGGAGTGCATATGTCCAACTCAGCAACTATTTCAAGTGTGTTTCATAATCCACACACATAAGTCTTCAAATGTTATTTGTCATATACTGAAAGGAGGGTTTTCCTCAAAGGCAGTTTATTGTTCTCATTTTCATGTGTTTGTCAACATTTTGCTATGTGGCCTATGGGATCGTGGCATAGAGAACCCACTGCACAAAAACAATGTTGCCAAATGGGAAAGGAGACACAAATATGTGAACACTATAACACAGTGGACATTTGTTGGACAAGACAGCAAAATATTTGAGACAATGCATATGGGTATAAAACTTTCTGCAAAGGGTTGTTTTAACCGTTCACTTTTTTGGCTTGTAAGGGAGGACTAGCAAGGCACCTTAATTCTAAATATATGCAAATATTTCAGTTTTTTCACATAACACACGGGTGAATTAAGTAGAAATGGTAGTGTGCTGCAATGGCAATATGTAGGGGAGAGAGAAATTGACTTTAATATCTCTGAAAATTGAGAAATGCTAATATATACAATTTAATTGACTGAACAAGTCTAATATTGAAAATTCATGCTCCTCAAATGAGGAAAACACCAGAATACATGAAAGTTCAGAACACACACACTCAGTGAATTTTGGCTGGACATTGGAAAAAGCAGAGGGAGTGAGGTCGCCATCCTGTGCCCTGAAATGCCGTCTTCCTTTTGTACACAGACACATCAGCGTCAGACTTCCTTCCCACAAACACCAGCATCCAAAGGTGTAGGTGAAGATGGCACATATGAATTAGGGAGCCATAAGCATCAGCTGTGTGCCCAGAGCCTCCCCCTGTTTCTCAACCTCCACCTCCACCTCCATTACCAGCATTATGGCGCCTCACCTCGATCCTCCTGAGAAGGGCAGGAAAGCATGGCTGTGTCAAGCAGAACCCGATACAAAGCGGGAAGGGTCAAACTCCTGCAGAGAGAGCACCAGGGCAGGACAGATAAGAGTCCAACCTCTGTTATCTACCCATAAGGAGACAGGATCCCCTGAGCAGGAGAATGTGTTGGGCCTGAGAGATCATCCTCCTCCAAGGCCTTCTTACCTCTGGGTTTGACCACATCTTTGGGTTGTGGTGAAGGCCACAAATGGAAAGAGTGACTTTCAATCCTGTGGGGAGGGTGTGGAAGAGAGAGAGAAGATGGATCATATCCATGAGGTGGCCTGGTGCCTCACGCAGCAGGGGACAAGTTTTGCCTCAAATAATCACTTTGAGCAGGATGATACAGGGGTGCTGAACTTGGTTAAGCATGTGAGCTCAAAGGATGAGTAGAAAACCATGAATCCAGGAATAAGCAGCAAGAAAGCATTGGTGTTTTACTGTTTGTAGTAAGTGCACTGCGAACCTACCTTCATCAAATGCCTCCAAGGGCCACTGGAGAATATACATGAACCCACTCAATACCCACAACAATGATCCAAGGAAGACATTCCTTTATTCCCAAATTTCAGAGGAGCTACCTCAGTCTCAGAGGCTGATTGTCTTGCCTGTGGTCACACAGCTAGAATATGACAAGACTGAGACCAGACCCAATGGGGGTTGAGCCTTGGTGGATTCTGTCCACTGTAGTGGTCTCAAATATGGTCATCAGTGGCTCTGTGTCATCAATCTGAGGGCTCCTCAAAAGCTGGACAACAGCTGACCCATGACTTATGATTCCTGATCTCCCTCATTTGCCTTAACCCGATCAGGAAAGAACCACATCTCCCTGTGCCTGTGTCTGATTCTTTCTAGCCCTCCACATCTCATGGGATAGAATTTTAGGGCTTTTGTTCCCAAGGCCACATGCAGAGGCTAACATTTATTTATCAGACTTTTGGTGGTTCAAGCTCTTTGCCAGGCATTTCAAATTCTTCATCCTAACTATAAAATATGTTTCATTTTTTGACAAGGAAAGGGAGGCTCAGAGAGGTTTGCAATTGCTGAAGCACAGGTGCATTCCTGACCCTCCACATCTCCCTGTGGAGAGCTTAGGTGAGTGGATGGGGGAAGTTCGTACCTTTGGGCAAGGAGCGCCCATCAGGGAAGGTGATGGGGGTGCTGAGCTCTCTGCCAATGCCTGGCACCAGTGGGTGGAGTCTGAGCACCTCCTTGATGCCCATGGTGGTGTAGGGCATCTTGTCCAGGCAGTCCCTGAAACAAAGTCCATCCTGAACATCAGCAGGGCCTGGGAAGACCAGGTGAATCCACCCTACAGAGAGAGCATGACTCCTGCATCTCTTGAACCCTCACTCACCAGGTGATGGAGGCTCCATCCCCCAGGAAGCTCTGGATCTCCTCCTGGCACCTCTGCTGAACCTTGGGGTGTGTGGTCAGAGCATAGAGGATCCAGGAGATGCCACTGGCTGTGGTGTCATGGCCTCCAAACATAAATGTGTCTGCCTCAGAACGGAGGTCCTTGTCTGACAAGCTGCTCTCATTCTCCATCTGGGGAGGCCGAGGTAAGAGTGCAGGGTTAGTCTCTTGCTCTGTGCTTTGGGAAAAGCCTCTGGCCTCTCCTACACACACTCACTTTGGCCAAGAGAAGGATGTCCAGGAAATCCAAGTGCCTCTTCCTCCTGACCTTCTCCAGCTCCCCCTCCTCTTTCAGGTGAGCCTTCCTCAGTTGGATCGCTCGATCTGTTCCAGAACAGTGGTTACTATACAGAGCCGAGAGTGTCAGCAGCCCCCAGGAGGCCCAGCGGTTCACCTGCCCCCATGTGGGTGCCCTGTAGACCTCAGCATGAGTGTGGGTGTGGATGCATGTTCAGGAGTAAAAATTCTAGTGCTGTGTGAGGCAGGGCAGGCCTCCCTGCAATGGCACAACCCACGGGGCTGCTGCTTGAATGCTGCTTGGATGGGGTCTCAGGTAACCATCCCCATGTGGGGACACAGGGAAATGCCTGCACAGTGCCTGCCCCTAACATCTCAGCTCCCAGCCCCCGCTTTATGGAAATCTCCGTCATGGGTGTGTCCCAGTTTCTGCAGGGGCCACAGGGGGCCTGGCTGTGTGTGATGAGTCAGGGCAGCCTCTTTTAGCTGTGCCTGTTGAAGGGAGGAGACAAGAAGAGGAATGGACAAGCTGGCAGGCACGGTGGTTCCAGCAGCTAGTAGGGGTCAGGCTGTAGATAGTGTCATTCTGATGAAAGACATTGCTCGTGCGGGAAACAGCTTTTTAAGGTCCCCAATGGCCTGGATGTAGGATTGGATATCCCTGAGGGAAAGGATTCAGAAGAGACCAAAGTCAAAGGGGCCTCTGGTTTGGAGGCAATGTGGAATCTGGATGGAGATAGCTTCAAACACGGGACAGGCATCACTGAGGCACTTGTTTCTTCTGTCTTAGAGCTCTGTGATCCTGAGGTTTTTATAAGATATTGTGAACAGCCAGGGTCTACCTGTGCTAGGGATAAGGAATCCTTAGCTGAAGCATGGTTTGGTCTGGTCTGGGATTAGAGCTTTGTCATAGGCTGAGTCTTTCTTCCTGTGGAGGTGAGCCCACAAACTGCCCCACCTGCCTCTCAGGTATGTCCATGCAGTTGATAAGAATATGAATCCCACAGCTGGAGAGTTATCACTGACCGGTCCAGCTGGATGTTGAGGGCACACTTCATGATGGTGTCCAGGGTCATCAAGGAGACGTGCTGAAAGACCTCCAGAGGGGAGTCCTGGCCAATGAGCTCTTCCCATTTGTCCTGTAGTGGGAGAGGGCATGGACCTTCTTAATTCCCCAGAAGTCTTTTGCTAATAGGGCTTGGCTTTTCCCTTTATCTCCAGATATCATGGTTGGGATCCCTCATTTTAAGAGCAGATGTAGTGCTGATATTCGTATTGTGAATCAATATGTGTAAACCAATACCTAGTTTTCAAAGTTTTAATGCAGCATTAACCATGTTTGCTCACAATAGCCTGAAGTAAGTTTTGTATTCTTAGATTCAGTTATACCCTATAGTTGGCTGGAAACATTTTTTGTTGTTGTTTATGAATAAATAATAGGAGTACTCTTCAGTGTTCTGAAAACTGAGCTTGTTCGGAGAGACTGATTGCATCTCAACTTTAGGGGGACAAGTGTCAAAACAAAAGGAAGTCTAAAAGGCCCATATACATGGTAAAACCCCTTCTCTACTAAAAATACAAAAATTGGCTGGGCATAGTGGCGGGCACCTGTAGTCCCAGCTACTTGGGAGGCTGAGGCAGGAGAATGGGGTGAACCTGGAAGGCGGAGTTTGCAGAGAGCCGAGATTGCGCCACCACACTCCAGCCTGGATGACAAGCGAGACTACGCGTCTCAAAAAAAAAAAAAGTCTCATATAGGTGCCTAATGGAGGCACATCAGGGACTTCAATTAATTTTCATTCGTGAAATATTTGCTGAGCACAGTTGAGTGAGAAATCAGAGTCTGGAAAGGAGAGAAGGGTATGGCAGCTCTGGCTCTGAGAATGAAGAGTTGGTGTCCCTTTCACTGCATGCACGGCTCAAATCCATGCAGAAAGCTCTGGGTCCCAGGCCAGAGCCTCAGTGAGTGACATCCTGGCCTGTCCATCCTGACACTGGAGATGACATTGTCAAGGCCATCAGGGGTAGGGTGTCCTGATGTCCATCAGATTGACCATCTCTCCAGTCCCCTGCGCTGAAGATTTCAAAGTGGGAGGCAGAATTTATCCACTGTGATCCTCATTGCCTGTGACAATGAGCAAAGTGTGGATGCAACTTGATGCCTGGGTGCTCTGCTATCACATCACTTTTGGGGAACCCTACTCTCACAGTAATGGTCTGAGTGTGTTATTCTGTTTGGCTGTGTCTATGGCTGTCTGTGGGACACAGAGTTGAGAGTGAAATTGGTGAGAGTGCATGCTGTGATTGGATGTCTGGAGGGGAGAAAGATGGACTCACCAGTATCATGTGTATGGAGTCTGCCATGAGCCCCATGTAGGACTTCAAGATGTCATAATGGAATGCTGGGGTCAGCATCCGCCAGTGCTGGTGCCACTTCTGCCCATTCAGCAGGGACAAACCGTACCCTGGGCCAAGAGATGGGTGTGTGTATGTGTGTTGGGGAGAGGCGGGCTGAAAGGGATCTCTTGGGAAGGAGACAAGGTGGTTTCTGAGGGGAGAAAACCTAGAAGGTACTTCGTGGGCTATGGCAGGGAAAGCAGGTGCATTTCAGGTATGGGAATGTCCTAATCGGGCTGATACATCCCTGAGATTAGGACAGTTGTGAGATGAAGTTTGGAAAGAGTTGTGGGCAGGTGTTAAATAAATATCAGGCTGAGGATGTCTGGAGAGAACTGAGAAGTGAAGTGGAAGAAGCTGAGCCTGAGGAGGGCTCACACCAGCATTAGGACAGGGTGAGGGTCTTGTTAAAAGAAGGGACATGAAACTGGATTAGGGATGGGTCATGACAGTGGTGGCCCCTCACCTTTTGTTCTCTGTGAGCCAAAGAGTTTGCTCTTGGCAAATCTAACTGGGGAGCAGATGGGGAACTGGGGAGCGGTCCTAGTTTACATGTACATACCAATCCAGGGAGCCAGGAATCTGCAGTTTTCTGGAATTTTGGAGTCTGAGAGATAAGACAAGGCTTTACAGGAAACTGGGAGCTACTACTACTAAATTTGGCATCCCCAGAGGCAGCTGTGGTTCAGACCACGGGCTTCTATCAGTTGATAATGTCTGTGTGTTGGCAGTTTGACCTGTGTCATTTCCCATTTTGCCTCCTGTCCCTTTCCATGTCTGCCATGAAGATCAATGTGGGCTCAGGAAGTCAGATTCAGTGTTCCAGCAGCAGAACACCCACAGATCTAGGAAGGAGTTGGTAAGAAACATAGGCAATGTCCTCCAGGCCAGAGGGTAAGACAGAGCCATTGGTGGTGGCTTAGTCTACCAGTGACCCAGGACTGGAAGGAGTTATAGTTACCAAATCCGTGTCATAATTCATTGATGAGTGAAAATGAGAATAAGAACCAAAATCTCAAAATTATAGATCAACACCAGTACCATATGCATATACCCACATATCTATGAGACATGTGGCAATGTACATTTCAGATTAACTCTATTAGCTTAAAACAGCAAGAAAGAAAAGGAAAAACAGCAAATTTACCCCCACACAGTTGTTTTAAACATTCAATACTCAGTAAATACTTCTGGCTGTAGCCTAGACTGTGGGCTTTGTGGATGGTTGGAACAGGGTTTAGACATTAACGTTTGAACTGCCACTTTCTACTGGGTTTTTACAGACCCAGGGGCATGTATCAGCAGGGAAGAGCTGATGCAGTCAGGATGAAGTTTCAATCTCACTTGATGTCCCCAGAATCACCTTCATGTAGTCAGGGTCATAGAGCTGGACACGAACTTTGCCTCCCCATAGACAATGAGGACAGGCACTTGGGAATGTCTCCACCCATTTTTGAGTCTGTTGTAGCTCTTGGTCCTGTTGGAACTATCAACGAGAGTAGACAGATGAATGCTTTCATTTAGTTGTAGTCTTTGCAGTGGGAGCGAAGGGCAGGACAACCACAGAGACCATGTAGTTCTGGAGGTACCAGTACAAGTTAGGAATTTGGAACTGTTTCTGATGACCTGGGCTCTGATCCAGATTCTTGTTCTCTCCCCAAGACTTGACCTAAGGTCAGATTCTGTCTCTCTGCTGTGTAGAGCTATGGGCACAATACTGCCTGCAGAAACTTCAGTCGGTTATTGTTTCCACATTGTGTAAAATCTCTGGAAGTCATAAATACAACAATTTCCATGGACAATGTGCATAACTTGTATCACCCAGTAAGCAGATTTGCAAAATAATTTAGTATATTTACAGAATAAAATGAATTAATGTAAACATTTTAAATTACACAATAATTTTATATAATCATATTCATTATATTTTCAGTATTAATCTAGCATATATGGTAAGCATGTGTTAAGATAAAACAGTGATCAAAGGATTGTTCAGGGGGGTGCTGAAGATGGCTGAATAGGAACAGCTCCAGCCTCCAGCTCCCAGCATGAGCGACACAGAAGCTGGGTGATTTCTGCATTTTCAACTAAGGTATTGGATTCATCTCACTGGGGCGTGTCGAACAGTTGGTGCTGGTGAGTGGGTGCAGCCCAACCAGTGAGAGCTGAAGCACAGCGAGGCATCACCTCACCTGGGAAGTGCAAGGGGGAAGGAAATTCCTTTTCCTAGCCAAGGGAAACTCAGACACACAACACTTGGAAAATCGGGTAACTCCCACCCTAATACTGTGCTTTACCAAGGGTCTTAGCAAAAGGCACACCAGGAGATTATATCCCAAGCCTGGCCTGGAGGGTCCCACGCCCACAGAGCCTCCCTCATTGCTAGCACAGCAGTCTGAGATCTAACTGCAAGGCAGCAGCAAGGCTGGGGGAGGGGCATCCACCGTTGCTAAAGCTTAAGTAGGTAAACAAAGCTGCCGGGAAGCTCAAACTGGGTGGAGCCCACCACATCTCAAGGAGGCCTGCCTGTCTTTGTAGACTCTACCTCTGGGGACAGGGCATAGCTAAACAAAAAGCAGCAGAAACCTCTGCATATGTAAATGTCCCTGTCTGACAGCTTTGAAGAGAGCAGTGGTTCTCCTAGCACAGAGCTTGAGATCTGAGAATGGGCAGACTGCCTGCTCAAGTGAGTCCCTGATCCCTGAGTAGCCTAACTGGGAGACATCCCCCACTAGGTGCAGACTGACACCTCATACCTCACATGGCTGGGTACACCTCTGAGACAAAGCTTCCAGAGCAAGAATCAGACAGCAACACTTGCTGTTCAGCAATATTCTATCTTCTGCAGCCTCCACTGCTGATACCCAGGCAAGCACGGTCTGGAGTGGACCTCAAGCAAACTCCAACAAACCTGCAGCTGAGGGTCCTGACTATTAGAAGGAAAACTAACAAACAGAAAGGACACCCACACCAAAACCCCATCAGTACGTCACCATCATCAAAGACCAAAGGCAGATAAAACCACAAAGATGGGGAAAAAGCGGTGCAGAAAGGCTGGAAATTCAAAAAATCAGAGCGCATCTCCCCCTCCAAAGGAACGCAGCTTATTGCCAGCAATGGAACAAAGCTGGACGGAGAATGACTTTGACGAGTTGAGAGAAGGCTTCAGTTGATCAAACTTCTCAGAGCTAAAGGGGGAACTATGTACCCAGTGCAAAGAAACTAAAAACTTTGAAAAAAGAATGGAAGAATGGATAACTAGAATAACCAATGCAGAGAAGTCCATAAACGAACTGATAGAGATGAAAACCATGACACGAGAACTACGTGACAAATGCACAAGCTTCAGTTACCGACTTGATCAACTGGAGGAAAGAGTATCAGTGATTGAAGAGCAAATGAACGAAATGAAGTGAGAAGAGAAGTTTAGAGAAAAAAGAGTAAAAACAAATGAACAAAGCTTCCAAGAAATATGGGATCATGTGAAAAGTCCAAATCTATGTCTGATTGGTGTGCCTGAAAGTGACGGGGAGAATGGAACCAAGTTGGAAAACACTCTGCAGAATATTATCAAGGAGAACTTCTCCAACCTAGCAAAGCAGGCCAACATTCAAATTCAGGAAATACAGAGAATGCCACAAAGATACTCCTCAAGAAGAGCAACTCCAAGACACATAATTGTCAGATTCACCAAAGTTGAAATGAAGGAAAAAATGTTAAGGGCAGCCAGAGAGAAAGGTAGGTTTACCCACAAAGGGAAGCCCATCAGACTAACAGCAGATCTCTCCGCAGAAACTCTCCAAGTCAGAAGAGAGTGGGGGCCAATATTCAACATTCTTAAAGAAAAGAATTTTCAACCCAGAATTTCATATCCAGCCAAACTAAGTTTCATAAATGAAGGAGAAAAAAAATCCTTTACAGATAAGCAAGTGCTGAGAGATCTTGTCACCACCAGGCCCGCCCTACAAGAGATCCTGAAGGAAGCACTGAACATGGAAAGGAACAACTGGTACCTGCCATTGCAAAAACATGCCAAAATGTAAAGACCATCAAAGCTAGGAAGACACTGCATCAACTAGCGAGCAAAATAACCAGCTAATATCATAATGACAGGATCAAGTTCACACGTAACAATATTAACCTTAAATGTAAATGGACTAAATGGCCCAATTAAAAGACACAGACTGGCAAACTGGATAAAGAGTCAAGACCCATCAGTTTGCTGTATTCAGGAGACCCACTTCACATGCAGAGACATACATAGACTCAAAATAAAGGGATGGAGGAAGATCTACCAAGCAAATGGAAAACAAAAAAAAAAAAGGGGCTGCAATCCTAGTCTCTGATAAAACAGACTTTAACCAACAAAGATCAAAAGAGACAAAGAAGGCCATTACATAATGGTAAAGGGATCAATCCAACAAGAAGAGCTAACTATCCTAAATATATATGCACCCAATACAGGAGCACCCAGATGCATAAAGCAAGTCCTTAGAGACTTACAAAGAAACTTTGACTCCCATACAATAATAATGGGAGACTTTAACACCCCACTGTCAACATTAGACAGATCAAAGAGACAGAAAGTTAACAAGGATATCCAGGAATTGAACTCAACTCTGCACCAAGCAGACCTAATAGACATCTGTAAAACTCTCCACCCCAAATCAACAGAACATACATTCTTCTCAGCACCACATTGCACTTATTCCAAAATTGACCACATAGTTGGAAGTAAAGCACTTCTCAGCAAATGTAGAAGAATAGAAATTATAACAAACTGTCTCTCAGACCACAGTGCAATCAAACGAGAACTCAGGACTAAGGAGCTCAATGAAAACTGCTCCACTACATGGAAATGGCACAACCTGCTCCTGAATGACTACTGGGTGCATAATGAAATGAAGGCAGAAATAAAGATGTTCTTTGAAACCAATGAGAAAACAGATACAACATATCAGAATCTCTGGGACACATTTAAAGCAGTGTGTAGAGTGAAATTTCTAGCACTAAATGCCCACAAGAGAAAGCAGGAAAGATCGAAAATAGACACCCCAACATCACAATTAAAAGAACTAGAGAAGCAAGAGCAAACACATTCAAAAGCTAGCAGAAGGCAAGAAATAACTAAGATCAGAGCAGAACTGAAGGAGATAGAGACACAAAAGTGCCTTCAAACAATCATTGAATCCAGGAGCTGGTTTTTTGAAAAGATCAACAAAATTGATAGACCGCTAGCAAGACTAATAAAGAAGAAAAGAGAGAAGAATCAAATAGACGCAATAAAAATTGATAAAGTGATATCACCACCAACCCCACAGAAATACAATCTACTATCAGAGAATACTATAAACACCTCTACACAAATAAACTAGAAAACCTAGAAGACATGGATAAATTCCTGGACACGTACACTCTCCCAAGACTAAACCAGGAAGAAGTTGAATCCCTGAGCAGACCAATAGCAGGCTCTGAAATAGAGGCAATAATTAATAGCCTATCGACCAAAAAAGTCCAGGACCAGATGGATTCACAGACAAATTCTACCAGAGGTATAAGGAGGAGCTGGTACCATTCCTTCTGAAACTATTCCAATCAATAGAAAAAGAGGGAATCCTCCTTAACTCATTTTATGAGGCCAACATCATCCTGATAGTAAAGCCTAGCAGAGACACAACAAAAAGAGAGAATTTTAGACCAATATCCCTGATGAACATTGATGCAAAAATCTTCAATAAAATACTGTCAAACTGAATCCAGCAGCACATCAAAAAGCTTATCCACCATGATCAAGTGGGCTTCATCTCTGGAATGCAAGGCTGGTTCAACATATGCAAATCAATAAACGTAATCCAGCATATAAACAGAACCAAAGACAAAAACAACATGATTATCTCAATAGATGCAGAAAAGGCCTTTGACAAAATTCAACAACCTTCATGCTAAAAACGCTCAATAAATTCGGCATTGATGGAATGTATCCCAAAATAATAAGAGCTATTTATGACAAACCCACAGCCAATATCATACTGAATGGGCAAAACCTGGAAGCATTCCCTTTGAAAACTGGCACAAGACAGGGATGCCCTCTCTCACCACTCCTATTCAACATAGTCTTGGAAGTTCTGGCTAGGGCAATCAGGCAAGAGAAAGAAATAAAGGGTATTCAATTCGGAAAAGAAGAAGTCAAATTGTCCCTGTTTGCAGATGACATGATTGTATATTTAGAAAACCCCATGGTCTCAGCCCAAAATCTCCTTAAACTGATAAGCAACTTCAGCAAAGTCTCAGGATGCAAAATCAATGTGCAGAAATCACAAGCATTTTAATACAGCAATAACAGACAAACAGAGAGCCAAATCATAAATGAACTCTCATTCACAATTGCTTCAAAGAGAATAAAATACCTAGGAATCCAACTTACAAGGGATGTGAAGGACCTCTTCAAGGAGAACCACAAACCACTGCTCAGTGAAATAAAACAGGACAGAAACAAATGGAACAACATACCATGCTCATGGATAGGAAGAATAAATATTGTGAAAATGGCCATACTGCCTAAGGTAATTTATAGATTCAATGCCATCCCCGTTAAGCTACCAATGACTTTCTTCATATAATTGGAAAAAACTGCTTTAAAGTTCATATGGAACCAAAAAACAGCCCGCATTGCCAAGACAATCCTAAGCCAAAAGAACAAAACTGGAGGCATCACCCTACCTGACTTCAAACTATACTACAAGGCTATAGTAACCAAAACAGCATGGGACTGGTACCAAAACAGACATGTAGACCAATGGAACAGAACAGAGCCCTCAGAAATAATACCACACATCTACAGCCATCTGATCTTTGACAAATCTGACAAAAACAAGAAATGGGGAAAGGATTCCCTATTTATTAAATAGTGCTGGGAAAATTGGCTAGCCATAAGTAGAAAGCTGAAACTGGATCCTTTACTTACTCCTTATACAAAAATTAATTCAAGATGGATTAGAGACTGAAATGTTAGACTTAAAACCATAAAAACCTTAGAAGATAACCTAGGTAATACCATTCAGGACATAGGCATGGGCAAGAGCTTCATATCTAAAACACCAAAAGCAATGGCAACAAAAGCCAAAATTGACAAATGGAAAGAAAATTTTTGCAATCTACTCATCTGACAAAGGGCTAATATCCAGAACCTACAAAGAACTCAATCAAATTTACAAGAAAAAAACAAACAACCCCATCAAAAAGTGGGCAAAGGACATGAACAGGCAATTCTCAAAAGAAGACATTTATGCAGCTAACAGACACATGAAAAAATGCTCATCATCACTCGCCATCAGAGAAATGCAAATCAAAACCACAATGAGATACCATCTCACACCAGTTAGAATGGCAATCATTAAAAAGTCAAGAAACAACAGGTGCTGGAGAAGATGTGGAGAAATAGGAAGTTTTACACTGTTGGTGGGACTGTAAACTAGTTCAACCGCTGTGGAAAACAGTGTGGCGATTCCTCAAGGATCTAGAACTAGAAATACCATTTGACCCAGCCATCCCATTACTGGGTATATACCCAAAGGATTATAAATCATGCTGCCATAAAGACACACGAACATGTGTGTTTATTGGGGCACTATTCACAATAGCAAAGATTTGGAACCAATCCAAATGCCCATTAATTATAGACTGGATTAAGAAAATGTGGCACATATACACCATGGAATACTATGCAGCCATAAAACAGGATGAGTTCATGTCCTTTGTAGGGACATGGATGATGCTGGAAACCATTATTCTGAGTAAACTATCGCAAGGAGAGAAAACCAAACACCACATGTTCTCACTCATAGGTGGGAACTGAACAACGAGAACACTTAGACACAGGGTGGGGAACATCACACACTGGGGCCTGTCGTAGGGTGGGAGGAGCAGGGAGGGATAGTATTAGGAGAAATACGTAAGGTAAATGAGTTAATGGGTGCAGCACACCAACATGGCCCATGTATACATATGTAACGAACCTGCAGGCTGTGCACATGTACCCTAGAACTTAAAATATAATAATAATAAAAAAAAAACTATCGATATTAAAAAAAAAAAAACCAGACTGGAAAAATAAAAAGGTGTGGCATAGATGTGAAATAATACACATGCCATCCCTTTGCAACAGCACCCAAGAGCCCACTGAACCAGGGACCAGGGTTTTTTTAGCTTATTTGTCCTTATTTGTGCAATGAGGCTTATACTGTCCTGCATTTCACAGAGTGGTCTGGAGGACTGAAGGATAAAATATATATAAAAGTGACATAGTAGGTAAGCTCTTATAGTTTCCACTTCCTGGTACTTGGGAGTGAATGTTTGAAAAATTACAAGTCTAAGAATCAGTTTGCCCAAAGTCCCATTGTCTCTAACAAAAAATAAAGTCCTTTGCTTAGTCTTCCTAGTTAACTTGTTTCTATACATTTAAACATTTTTTTCCTACATTTTGTTGTTGTTGTTCTGTATCAGCACATAAGTAAGTAGTCACCAGCTCTCAGTTTCATTCTAGGGGAAAGGGCACCATGCCATCTTCTCAATGGTAGGTTGTTGTGGCTGGTTCACTCAGAGTTTGTTGTTGGTGGTGTTTGTTTATTTTTAAAGTGAAAGCAAGTTTATTGGGAAGGTAAAGGAATAAAGAATGGCTACTGAATAGACAGAGCAGCCCCAAGAGCTGCTGGTTGCCATAAATTTTGGCAAATTTATGACTCACTATATAAGTCTGTATAATGTCAAAAAGTGGTAGGGGAGAGGTCTTAGGATGCATTGCAGGCACGATACGATACAGAAGACAGACTTCAGGAGCCACATATGACTAAGGTCAAGTTATTTCATTTCTCAGCCTTCAACTTGCTCACTTGTAAAGTGAAAATAGTGAGGCCTACTTGAGAGAACGGAGATAGCATATGTAAGATGCCTGGCACATAGTAAGAGTTCAGGGTTATTTGATATTATTATTATTATTCCAGATAAGAGTCTAACTTGGCAGAAGGTGATGTGTTGGTTACACCATAAATTACGTTACTTACGTGATGTTCAAACAATATTATTATTTTTGAAATATGCCCAAGTTGGACAAATATGAGAATTGCTTAAGGCATTTGACTTACTATTAAGTCAGTCAATTGTTTAACTTATTATCCAAAATAGCAATTTATTTAATTTGATATTAAGCAAATAAACTCTTTCATCAGATGGGGAAGGTTAAGTTTAAATGACTTTAGTTGACCTCAATATGCTCTTTTTTTTTTTTTTTTTTCTGAGATGGAGTCTTGCTCTGTCAACCAGGCTGGAGTGCAGTGGCACAATCTCAGTTCACTGCACTCTCTGCCTCCCAGGTTCAAGCAATTCTCCTGCCTCAGCCTCCCAAGTAGCTGGGATTACAGGCACCTGTCCCCATGTCTGGCTAATTTTTGTATTTTTAGTAGAGATGGGGTTTCGCCAAGTTGGCCAGGCTGGTCTCAAACTCCTGACCTCAGGTGATCTGCCCACCTCGGCCTCCCAAAGTGCTGGGATTACAAGTGTGAGCCACTCCACCAGGCCCTCAATGTACTCTTAAATTTAATAATTTTGAGTTGGCCTATTTATATTTAATAAGGAAAATAGATACTGCATATTAACATTGTAAAATTAAATAGTATTAGTATCATTCAAAACTGTCTATGACTGGAGATTTTTAATGGGATTTTATGCGATTTGCATTTTGTGTTATACTGTGTTGTGGCTTAAAGTACTACAAAATATGAAACTCTACGTCTGCCCCAACCTTTTCTTCTTCCTCCTACCTTCAAAGCCAGTGACTGCACTCTGAATCCCAACCTCACTTACTAGGAATTGGGGGTGAGGTTGGGATAGGAAATAGAGAGAGGAAGAGAGACTTTAACCTTCTTTCACTCTCAAATCCCTGAGATCCCCATCCAGAAGCATTCCAACTCTCCTTTCACAGTCAAACTCTTCAAAGTGGTTGACACTTCTCCACAGCTCCTTACTTCCCTCCTAATTTCTTCTCAACCCACTTTATTTTGATTTCTGTTTCTATCATTTCAACACCTCTTCCCAAGTTTACAACTGACTTCCATGATATGAATTCCAATAAACACATTTTAAACTTTGTCTTTGTTTTGTAACTCATCATTCATCTTTCGTTTCAAGTGTCTCAGCCTCTCTCTTTGTATCTCACACTGGATGATCCTGGTTTCCTTCACACCTCTCTGCTTGCCTCTTTTCCGTCTCCTCTAGAGGTTCACACTTCTCCACCCAACATTTTAAAAACTGGGTGGAGAAGTATGAGCCTTCAGAGGAGATGAAACAGAGTAACACTGTTGGATACATTTAAGGTTTCACTGCCCTGTCCTTCAAAGGAACTGGAAAGACCAGCACAGGTGGTATAGCTCACAGGTCACATGGAGAAAGGAAAGGTGACCTTGGAATTCTCAGTCTGGAGAGAAGGAGGTTAGGGGTAGCCTTTTTTTGTTTTTTGTTTTTACTTTTGGACTTCATTTCCTTATCTGTATGATAGGACTAGATCCAGATAACCCATGTGGGTCTGTGCAGTTGTAGCATGAATCCGTTTTACCATAACACTGCTTTCCATATCTATCTGTCCTCTCCACCAGATTGTGTGTTGGCCTACCTTTGATACATTTTTGTATCCTGGTATTTCCCAGCATTGGCAGAGGGACAGTGCAACACAGTGAGAGTAAGAACTGGCTCTGTGCTTCCTTACTGAAACTTTCCATTCTCTTACTTCCAGGCTGTTGACTGGAGAAAATGATGGAACCATGTGCCAGTGGCCTTTTGCATGGAACTTATTATGTAAATTCTACTGGTTCCAAAGTCTTTTAACAGCTTGCTTGTCAATGCCCCCAGCAATAACCATAGCAGCTGTTCTGAATCCCTGCCCCTGCCATGGCAGAAGAGGCCTTAGGATTCTCTAAAAAAACCTCAGGTTATCCAGCATCGGAGATATAATCTGCCTGTTTCCTCCTCCCATTCTTTCTCTTATGATTATGTGTTTGTGTTCCCAGTTGAATCCCTTCAAAACCAAAACTACTGTGTTAATTAGGGGCAGAATGAAGTGATCACTTTCCAACCTTGATGCTTCCATAAAAATATCTAGGACTACTCAGGAGGCTGAGGTGGGAGGATTGCTTGAGCCCAAGAGGTCAAGGCTTTAATAAGCTGTGATAGCACCCCTGTACTCCAACCTGGGTGACACAACAAGACAGTCTAAAAAAAAATAGCTAGGACTGACCATCTATGAAGTTTCTGTGCCTCCTCCCTTCTGGCTCATCCATTCTATTCAATGCCCCATTCATCCCCTTCAGCCTCCCCGGCCATGTGTTTTTTCTCTCTTACTGCCCCTCTCAGAACCTTCCATCCTTCCTATTAGTGCTACCTCCATGAGGAACAAGCACCAGGCTCACTCTCTTGAGAATAACCATTATTTGACTTTACTCATTTTCTATTTACCAACCTTCCCACCCTCTAGCTTAAAACTTATTCTCTTAATAGACAAAACTCTTGACCTGGGATATCTCCATTTCTTCATTGCCCACTTGCTTTGTAGGTCATTGCTCTACATTTCTCACCCTGCTGTTTCTTCAACCTCCCTCACCCCTGGTATGTCTCCTTAGTTCAAGTGAAATAAATGTTTATAAAACATTTATTGTGTGCCCAGCTCAAAGACGGGCACCAGGCAGAATTCAAGAAATAAAAACAAAAAACAAAAAACAACAAAAAAAAACGTTTAAACCATCATGGTGTTTTAAAGACTAATTAGGAAGATAAGCTGAATATGCAAAGAGATAAGGTAGAAAGCTGTACAGGATTTTTTTTTAAATTTTTTTTTTGAGACAGTCTCACTCTGTCACCCAGGTTGGAGTGCAGTGGCACAACCTCGGCTCACTGCAAGCTCTGCCTCCAGGGTTCATGCCATTCTCCTGCCTCAGCCTCCTGATTAGCTAGGACTACAGGTGCCCGCCACCACGCCCGGCTGATTTTTTGTATTTTTAGTAGAGATGGGGTTTCACCATGTTAGCCAGAATGGTCTTGATCTCCTGACCTCGTGATCCACCCGCCTTGTCCTCCCAAAGTGCTGGGATTACAGGCGTGAGCCTCTGGCCACATGGTAGGTGTATGTATTTATGGGGTACATGAGATGTTTTGACATGGGCGTGCAATGCATAATAATCATATCATGTAAATTGAATTTATTGTGTTACAAATAATCCAATTATATCCTTTTGTTATTTTTAAAAGTACAATTAAATTGTTATTGACTACAGTCACCCTGTTATGCCATTAAATACTAGGTCTTATTCATTCTTCCTATTTTTTTGTTCCCCTACACCCCCAACTGGTAATCATCCTTCTATTCTCTATCTCCATGTGTTCCATTGTTTTGATTTTTAGATCCCACAAGTAAGTGGGAACATGTGATGTTTGTCTTTCTGTGCCTGACTTATTTCACTTAACATAATGATGTCCAGTTCTATCCACATTGTTGCAAATGACAGGATCTCATTCTTTTTTATGGCTGAATAGTACTCCATTGTGTATTTACACCACATTTTCTTTATCCATTCATCTGTTAATGGACCCTTAGGTTGCTTCCAAATTTTCGCTATTGCAAATAGTGCTGCAACAAACATGGGAGTGCAGATATCTCTTTGATATACTGATTTCCTTTCTTTGGGGTATATATCCAGCAGTAGAATTGCTGGATCATATGGTAGCTCTATTTTTAGTTTTTTGAAGAATCTCCAAACCGTTCTCCTAGAATTTCTGACTGTGGAATGAATGACAAATGAAAACAGGGTGAAGTATCAAATGAGAAGCATAAAAACCAAGGCTTTATTTGTTCATGAAATAGATTCCTGTAGGCTGGTGGTTAAAGAAATATATGAGAAACAGACAAAAAGTGTTTTTGAGGAACACTTTGAGAAGAGCAAAAGACATATAGGGCAGGGGATGGTGATGGGGGTGGGATTGGGGAAGATAGATTCTTCTTGCCTTTCCTGTCTCAGTGAACAGAAACTGTGAAAGGAAAATATCCTGGGCCCCCAAAGCACTAAGCTAAAGGGAAAATTCAAGCTGCGAACTGTTTAGAGCAAACCTGCCACCCAATATATTCAATGTCATCCCTCTGCTCAGTGAGATAAATGCGTATCTGATTGCCCTCTTCTGAAAGGCTAATCAGAAACTCAAATGAATGCAACCACTTGTCTCTCACCTACCTGTGACAATCTGGAAAGTTGTCCCGCCTTTCCAGATTGAGCCAATGTTCAATTTTAGATATGTTGATTGATGTCCCGTGTCTCACTAAAATGTATAAAACCAAGCTGTGCTCTGACGACCTTGGGCACATGTCATCAGTACCTCCTGAGGCTGTGTCATGGGTGCGCATCCTCAACCTCGGCAAAATAAACTTTCTAAATTAACTGTGACCTGTCTCAAATGTTGGGGGTTCACATAACATAGGGATTGTCCTAGACTTTCCTACTATGCCTACATCCAGTCATCAACTCCCATCAAAAACACACCCCAATGTCTCTCTCATTCGTTCTTGCTTGTTTGTACCACTGTCCCTGGACCAAATTGAGGGTCAGGCTGCTTATTCTTGTGGCCCAATAATGAGATGCAGATGAACTGAGGAGGAAGAGAGTTTTTATTTCTGTAACTTGTTACAGGGAGAAGGCCTAGGAAATATCACCAGAAAAACTCAAAATTACAAAGATTTTTCAGAGCTTATATGCCTTCTATAGAACTCTTGGTGGGCTTTTGTTACATTCCAGCCTTTGTATAAGGGCACTGGCTCTATCAGTTTTTAATATGTAACTTAACCAGTCAGTGCTGAAAGAGTTGTTACAGAGGCCTATGTTAGTAAGATCTGACTTGCCACAATCTCCACTGTCAATTTCTGCATGATTTCTATCATGTTTGTATATTTAGTCATCATGAGAATTTCAGTGAGATGGGGTGTAGTAATCTTTCTGGCTACATCCTGCTGAGAGGGAGTCAACATTATGGAGCGCTGAATGCAGCACTGGAGTGGAAGAGGTTGACCTGTTCCCAGTAGTACTCCCTGTTTCAGGGGCTTAGAGGCAATACCTGCTGAAACATAACAATATGCAAGAGCAACACATATAAATAGGTTGCTGCTGTTTTCTTCTGAAGTTTAAGTTTAAGTAGTCTTCAGTCTGCAGGGCTTTAATAAAGCAAGGTTTAGGTTTCAGTGACTTCCAGTTAGGAAAAATGGGGAAAAAGGAAAAAATTGAAAACATTATTTTAGAGACTTGTAGCCAGAAAAATCAGAATTCAACCCAAACTGTAGAAAATAACAAAAACTGAAAAACATTAGACAAGACTAGAATCTAATAACAAGTGCACTATAGTTTTGAAACATAATTTTCCTCTTTCCAGTCTCCCATTTTTACTAAAAACAAATCATGGTAAGGCTGGTTTGTTTTATTGTACTTGACCTGGTTATTTGTATAAAGTGCAGAAAGAAGAATTATTTTTTTCACATAAGCTCTTTTGAAATTGGCTTCGATGGAACTCTGTTCCATACAAGGAATCTTAGATAAGACTTTTTTAGCACCAAGCTGTGCTGTTGATTTGTACCCTTAAATACCTATGAGTTGAGTAAATTTCTCTCCTTTTGGGGTTCCAAGATAACTTGGAACCTGTCAGAAAGTGACATTCTTTACTTACCACAGGTCAGAAACCCAGTACAGGGACTGTGGAGACAAGGTATGAGGCATTTCCTCTAGGGAATTTTATTGACTTTACAAGTCAAATTTGATTTCTTAAAGGAAAGCAGGCTATTATAGTCAAAGCCTTGGTAAAATAACTAGTTTCTCCAATTGTGTCTGTTGCAAAAGAAAACAGATTCTTATTGCCCTTATGCAAATAACTATAATTAAGAATATTCACAAATGGTTTTCAGATTCTGGAGAAATCAAGTAGAGAGAAACAAATATGTTCCAAATTTTGCTCATAGTAGTATACTTAGTATACTTTGCTTAATTGTTAAAAGCTGTTCATAGCTCAAAAGAAAAGTTTCCTTGACTCGGAAAAGGAAAACAAAAGATCAACAACATTTTAAGCAAAAAGTCAAAAAGATCACTTCAGTTTTTTATTAGTTTATGCAGTTAATTCTTGTTCTGCTTGATATCAATGAATATTTTATTTCTTCAAGAGTTCTGAACATTTTTCCTCTATTCAGATGTTACAATCTCCAAAGTTATCAGAAACCTGCATTCAAGAGCACCTGTTAGAGCTTCATAGCTGATTGCAAAACCACCTTCTAAAGAGGACCAAAACAAGACAACAATTGTTTATGGATGACAAAAAGTTTTAGGGTAGCCATAGTTAAAAACACAATTGACAAGGAAATCTGTTACCTCTGTGGCACAAAATAATTTATCATAACAATTATAATTATTACTGATAATTTACACTAAGATATAGCGGAATTATAGAAGTTTCCCATAATTTGGAACACATACCAATAACATATTTATACAAATATTGCCCAAAAAAGCCAAACACCATTTTATATTTGACAATGCTTCCTGTATGATTTTGTACCAAATAAGCCAAATTTTATGTTTACATTTGGGTACTATTAAATGTTAAGCCAAATTTTTAATAAAACCTTATAGATATATTTACCCAATTTTAATGTTTGACAATAAGGTAAGATTTCCATAAATCTTTTGTAATCCTTTACAAAAGATTCTTGTTAAAGAGCAGGTTAATGCTCTAAGAGAAACCTGCTGTGCATTTTTTTTTATGTTCAATTTATGGAAAAACTGAAAAATACCACTTTAACATTAGCCAATATGTTTACACATAGAATTTCTTTTACAATTAATTTTCTCATAAACCTTCTGCAACTTGCTTAAACCCTTAGCTTTGTTTTATCTAACTTAAAACAATCCTTTAACCTTTTAATTTAGGCAAAAAATCCACATTCCCACACCTTCTTATAATCTTTTTACCAAAAGTATGTTTTCCTTTCTTACACATCTTGCATGTAAAACTATTTTTTTAGTAGTCTCAAACACATGTTACACTGTTAACTCTCAGCAACCTTTATTTTTGGTGAAAACTTTGGTAAGTTTGGGATTTTAATTATGTACTAGATGTGGAGCCTAGGACCCAGACAGGAGTGCAGATAAGGTCTGACTCTTTCCAGCATCAAATTCAATGTGTCCCAGGTCTTACCTAGCCATAAACCAGGCAAACTGTGCAGTTAAAAATCACAGTGGCATTCTATGAAGCATTTAGGAGGCCTAATTACCTTTAAATTGTACAATTTTACATAAATTCTTTCATGACTTACACAGACCATCTACGACATGCTTGGACTTCTTGACTTGTTCTAACCATCCCTCTTTCTAAAACAACCTGTCATTTTATTCTAGCACTAAATTTACCACACAAGATTCTCTTTCATATAAAATTATTTTTCTTTAAGCTTTTTTACTAAAAAATACCTTTTTATTTTTTATAACTTTCTTTATATCTCTCTTATTTCCTGGTTCCTTTTGCCTTGTTTTCTAGATAACCTTTAAATAAGCTTTGAATTAGACAAAAATTATTTACCTTTAAAAAGGGATACCATCTTAGAAAGAATGTTTTCCCACAATATATTTTTATTGGAAAATATCCAAATAAATATCTATTATGTAATTTAATATGAGTTTAGATTCTAAATTATGACAAGTTTATTTGTGAGTATTTATTCCATTGCATTTACCTCATTAATTTAATTGTTTACTTAGATTATTTATGAAAACTGTGATAGCCATTATTTAAAGTTATGAAACTGCCACTGCAAAATTATAACTGAGACAGTGAAAAGGTTCTGACCTAACTGACTTCATCTTGCTTCTAACCTCCAGGAAGTTCTTGTTCATTAACTTAGTTTTTATTTATCTTTGAAACAATATGGTAACAGTCCTTTCCCAGAACAAACCTCCTTCATGCCTGTGGACTAGACTGCCTAAAGCCACAAGATTGGGAGTTATGGCATTTTACCAAAGAATTTAAGATGTATCTATATTTATTAAAACAATATTAATGCTTTATCTATTAAAAATTACAAAAGCAAAGATCATTCTGTTTGGGGCTGAGTTTATAGTTTTGTAACCTCTATGCCAAGTTTTGACACCTTATAGTATTTGGCAGGGATAAGTATGAAGTTTCTCGATCAACAAATGCAAACAAAAATGTATGCTGGCAATTCCTAAGACATTTCTATTATTACTTTACCAATACTTTTAAAGTCAGCTTATTTATTAAAGATTTTACTTAAGTCACATAATCTTAAAAAAGCATTCGACTAGTCTTTTTTCTGTTAAAGTATTTGATTTAAGCACCTTTAATTTTCCTTAATCCAATTAATTAGAGCTTTTTTTATATTTTCAGTAGTGAAACATTGTGTATACAACACATAAATACATAGACATATTAGGCATGACAATAGAAGTACATTTTATAGATGCCCTAGATCTGCATATTGAAGGAAACAACTTTTAGGTGAAAAATCAGATGGCAAGATTTACATCTCAAAGTAATGAGAAAAAGCCTGCTGGTGCTAGAGGGAGATTAAAGATGGATGCCAGATCAAACATAAAATTATAGAAATGTATTATAGGACTATATTAGGAGACCAATTTTATTTAGACAGGGACTGCCTATCTTTTAACTGGATCTTTGAGCTCTGGCCAGAGCCCACACTGAATCTTGGGTTTTCAAAAAGGGAGAATTACTATCAGACTAGACCATGTGATGCTTTTACAGTGCATTAAACTTTTTTTTTCAAACAAAGACATTTCTAAGTGTCTAAATGACACCTTTTTTTAAAAAAAAAAACCAAGAGTAGCCTCTGTTGCAACAGCTGTTAATAAGAAAAACACAATTCAGACAACCGAGAAGAAAAAAACTTTTGCTCAAAAAAGACAAGGTCCCAGAAGAGAAAAAACAAAACTATGAAGGCCTTTTAATACAAACACATGCACATGCACACACACATATACACATCTTAGATGCTACCTTTTAATTAAGCTGACTTTTAATCATTGAGCTCCTTTAAAAAAACCTTTTTCCTTCCAGAGGGCTCCCAGCAGGGATGGACCTGACACCTCTTATATTCAAGCTTACATGGTATCAAAAGAGACAAGACAGATACACAAACAAGTGGAGACAGAATTCAGACAAACACCAGGGGGAGTGCATTCAGGCAGAACAGACTCAAAACCAACACAAAACCTGATCTTAACCAAAATGCAAAGTGGGTGTATGAGCAAGCCTTATTGCTCCCCTGGCGGTACCAGACAAGTGGCTTAACAAGCCCAGATAGGAAAGCAACAGACTCCTGGCATACAATCCAATTAACTAACCCTTCCAGCACGTTCACCCCTGATCTCCAGTCTTCCCCAACAGTGGGAGGGACATGCAATTTTTCACATGGGACAGCCCTCAGAAGGGATCCCTGGGAAACTCTCACCCAACAGCTGCTGGGATCCTCCTGAAGACTGTTTCATCACAAGCCGCTGACGGTTGAAAACAGCACCGTCCCAGTGGCTCCTGGCTGCCTCACCAAATTTGTTCCCAGACCAAACTGAGGGTCAGGTTGCTTATTCTTGCAGCCCAATAACGAGACGCAGATGAACTGGGGAGGAAGAGAGTTTTTATTTCTGTAACTGGTTACAGGAAGAAAGCCTGGGGAATATCACCAAACTCAAAATTACAAAGTTTTTTCAGAGATTATATACCTTCTAAGCTATATGTCTATGTGTAAGTGTGCATTCATCTAAAGACATATGTGATTAACTTCTTTTAATCTATAACTGAGATCTGAGTCCTGAAGACCTTCCTCTGGAGCCTCTGTAAATTTACTTAATGTAAATGGGCCCAGGTGCTGGGGTGATTACACTTATCTTGTCTCCTGCTAAATCATGGAGGTTTGTGGAGTTCCTTTAGACCCCCAATAAACTTGTTTGTGGAGGCCTGGGGAGTTTCTTCAGATTCCCAATAAAACTTGTTCAATCCTAAATGGGTCCTGATAAGAATTCTTTCATTATCTTGTCATGCTTCAAAGCCCAGGAAATGCCTAGGCAAAACTCTTGGTGGGCTTTTGTTACATTCCAGCCTTTGTATAAGGGCACCGGCTCTATCAGTTTCTTAATATTTAACTTAACAATTCAGCCAATGCTGAAACAGTTGTTATGGAGGCCTGTGTTAGTGAGACCTGGCCTGCCACACCACTGCAACACCCCAGTCCAGGCCACCATCATATCTTATCTGAATATTGCAATAGCATCAGAACTGATCTCCCTAGTTCTAGTCTTACCACTACCTTCCCCATCCCAATTTATTCTCATAAATGTTAAGGTCTCAGGACCTAGTGTTAGACTGCCTAGATTCAAATCCTGACACCATTTTTTACTCTCTGATGTCCTTGGACAAGTTGCATAATCTGTGTCTCAGTTTTCATACAGGTAAAATGGAATAATGGTAACATCTACCTTGATTATTATGAGGAAGAAATAACTGAGTGTATATAAAAATACTTTAGAATTGTACTTGGCACTTAGTGAGGATACAGTAACTATTTAACTGTCCTTATTATATTTCAAGTAGCTTTCAGAATAATCTACTGGTTAGCTATGTCATTTTCCACCTTAAATCCTTTCAGTGGATTCCCATGGCCTTAAGTAAAGTCTGAATTTCTTTACTGGGCCTACCAAGCTCTCATGATCTGACTTTCAACCTATATGTGGTCTTAGCACCCATCCTTCTCTCTGAGACTTGAAGCTCTAGCCATGCTAAAGAGCTCCCACAATCCAGTTAGCTCAGGCCGTTTTACTTTCTGTTCATGCACTCTTCCACCATGTAGAATGCCCTTTCCCACCTTGTCCATGTAGAAGACACTTTCTGACATTTTAAGACACAGCTCCATTAGACCCTAAGCCACATGAAGGCCGGGCCAGGTTGATTTTGTTCAAGGCCACATCTCCAGGGCTCAGGGCGATACATGGCACATGGTCAGCTCTCAATAAATATTCACTCAGCAAATGAATGAATGGATAAAAGCATCTCCTCAGTTATAAAACTTTTTTCACATTTTCTCCTCACCTGCATCTCCCCTAGCCTGGACAGATTTCGTTACTCTCTCCTTTGTCTGGCAAGGATATCAGCATCACTTTCTGTGATAGCTACCTTAAAAGTACTTAAGTGACCCTTGTCTCCCCTGTGCATTGAGCTCCCAGCAAGTGCCCAGCACAGTGCCTGGGACACAGTAAATGTTCGGCCCATGTTTACTAACTGAGCACATGAGCAAATCAGAGAGCAGTAAATCTCTGGAACCCCACATTGGTGGGCTGCATTGCTATCCTGGGATACAGTTCCACAAACTTCTAGACTTTTATCCCCATGGTTCCATTGTCTTAAAATTCATTCATTATTAAGTAATAATATACTTCCACATTTTAATGGATCAAAGACATAGGTTGCCATACTGAGTTATCATAATTTCAGTCAAAGGTTACCTTGCACTGCTGTTTGTAGACAAATGTATGGTTTTCTTTGGGCTGTGTGTAGGATTGAAGCAGCCCCTCAATGACCTTCATTTCTTGTCTCTCGTGTCTGACATGGAAGTAGCCATCAGATGAGCATTGGTAGAGGCACAGGCCTCCTTCTGGGAGTCTCATGGGGCTTATTTCCATCTAGAGGCACCACTATCCATGTTGATGGGATTTTTTTGGTATCTCCAATTCCCTGTACTGTAGCCAAGAAAATTCAATTCAGTAGATATTTGTGCAGGAATGCCAAAAAAGGAAGGAGGCACTGCTTTGTTTTTGGTCTCCAGAATCATATCTTTGAGTTGTAGCAAGTATCAAAAGTTAGTCTTTGGCCAGAATAAATAATTTTCTAAATTCCTTTCTCTCCCATTAGCATGCCCTGTTGGAGTAGATTACAGAACTTTATTCTCCACCAGGGATAGCAAAAACACAAGCAATAACATAAGGATATTTTCTACCACATGAAATGCAGGTTGTGGGGAAAACCCACCTTTTGCAGCCTGGTGGACTGAGGCAAAAAGTGGCAGAGGTTGGGTCATCAAGAGAGTATCTAATTTTTCCCCTGTAGGCTAAAATCCTGGGATTGGGGTTTAGATAGAGTGAAGGGAAACTTGAGAGCACAGGGGATTGTACCTTGCGTCTTTTTTTGGGGAAACCAGAGTGAAAATGGCAGTGAAGCAGAGAAGGCCTGAACTTCAAGCCTCTTCAACACCTTCAAGCCTCTCTTAGGCTCCTAAATATAGTGCAGAAGTTCCAGAGTTCCTCTGTTATCCCTGGAAGCACATGGAATGGTGCTGGACAGGGGCAACTGGCCCTGGAGCAGAAGAGTAACTACATGGAACTGTCCAAGCCTCAGAGGGAGTCACACCACCAGCAAGAACCTGGGTGGGAATAGGTGAGCCAATGGGTCCCCAGGCTCTGACCCTGCCAAGAGAACTCACTAGAAGGTCACCAACCACACATACTATTCCTCAGTCCCATGAAGAACCCAAGGACCAGACCAGGCAAGATATCACAAAGCTGAAACCAGCTCTGGTGCAGAGCATGGATCTGAGGTCTTCAGCCCTATCACCATGAGATCATATGAGGGCCACCATACAACCATCATAATTTGGGGAGGGAATAGGGCATAAAGGAATAATATGCAAAGCCGAAATGCCATGAGTTACCCAGAAGAAGCTGTGTAAGCCAGAGGATTCTGAGACCCTGTCAAATAACAACATCTAGTTGAGGGTTGGAATTAGGTAGGAAGTAGGGAAGTCTGGGAAAGAAGGAGCAGAAACACTTGTTGCGTGTGGCTTAATGGAACATGCAAGGGGCCAGGACAAACTTGGTCCAGATGAAGTCACCACCCTCGGAGCCTGCCTTAATCACTTACCTGACAAATATAATCTGACTCCAGAGAGTGGAGCATAGGCTTAAGGAAATGGGGGCGGCGGGTGGGGAGGTAGGGGAGAGGCAGTGATAGGGAGAACAGGGAATTGTAGCAGAGATTGGGTTTATTGTTCAGGGCTGTCAATCAACACCTAACATATGCCTGTCTTAGCCTAAATCAATGAATAAATGAATCAAATGTGGGCAATGCCTATAAAGATTGCTGGGACAGGGAGGTGGGGGGAGACAGCAGCTTGGGAAGTCAGGCCTGTTAGATCCTACTTCACCACCTAATAGATTACACATACTAAAACCATCACTTCCAAATTATTTTTACTACATTTTTCTGTTATCTGTACTCGAGTTTATGTCTCTGGCATCTAGAGGCAGCCCTTCACGGGCATGGGACCCGAGCAGCCACACGAGGCTGTGAACCCAGAAGGGCATATGCTCGGTTTAATTGCTCTGTCATCTTAGAATTTTTAATAAAGTTTTCATCCCACATTTTCATTTTGCATTGAGATTCATAAATTATGTAGCAGGCCCTGACTCTACCTGTATAGTGGAATTACTAGATAATGGTACGCTACTGTGCATATCTTCCCCGTTCAGTGTTCGGTGCCCTCGTATTGGCAGCTTGAACTAGCTCATGGTGGATGTTGGTACACGCTGGGAATCAGGGTGGAAACTAGTTGTAAACCATTTACCGGAACACCACTAGGCAGGCCATAGGATAAAGGAATAATGATCGTACACCTCCCGCAGCCTCTACCCCCTGGGAATTTTGGTAGAATGCGAGAATGGAAAAGAAAATCTCTTGCACAGCCATTTATTAATTTTGATAAGGAAGAAAAACAATGACCTCAGCTTTGGTATTATTTTACAATATAAATTCAGATCCCGTGACTGAAAACTGTTCGACTTAAAAGAGAACGCTCCAGGAACGCAAAAGCAGTTGGGCTGAACCAAGCGTGCGTGCTTTGGTAACGGGCTAGAAATCCCGCACGCGAGCCTGCCTCCTCTCCCCAGGCCTGAGCTGCCCCTCCCACTGCCCTTCCCCTCCCGCGAGTCAGAAGCTTCGCGAGAGCCCAGAGAGGCGGTGGGCTGCGCGACCCTACGCCAGCTCCCGGCTGGAGAAAGCGCACCCTCTCCCGCGCCCCCGGAAGCCGCCGGCGTTCGGCGCTGCGCAGAGCCATGGAATTCTCCTGGCTGGAGACGCGCTGGGCGCGGCCCTTTTACCTGGCGTTCGTGTTCTGCCTGGCCCTGGGGCTGCTGCAGACCATTAAGCTCTACCTGCGGAGGCAGAGGCTGCTGCGGGACCTGCGCGCCTTCCCAACGCCCCCCACCCACTGGTTCCTTGGGCACCAGAAGGTAGATGGGAGGGAGGAGGGAGGAGGGAGGAGGGGTGGGCGGAGGAGGGTGCGGCAGAGGAGCCCGACCTGCGGAGAGACGGCTGCTTCCTTCCATCCCTGGGGACCCTCCGGCTTGCACTGGCCTTTCCAGCCCGGCCTGTGGCTCTCAGCATCATTTTTCCTTGCTCTGGAGACTTGCTTTCCCGCAGCCCCACAGGGAAAGGTCACTAAAGAGGAAGCCTTGGGGGCTGGGAGAGACCTATTTAAAGAACCTGAATATGGAAAAAGAAAGCGACGTGTACCTCAGGTCTGTCTCTCCCTGCTTCACCAAACCTTCCACATGTGTTGCTTTAAAAATAGCATGTTATTCTAAATAACTTATTAATTGCAGAAAATATGCAAAATCGATCCCAATTGTTGGCACCCTTAGTCCATTTTAACCAGAGACAATTTTCTTTTCTTGTGAAGTAAGGAGCAGCCCCAGCCAGCCGCTCAGGAAATACTGATTGATGGAAATTTGTAAAGGGAGACTGTTAGCTTTTGGTCTCTCCTGTCTTTTAAATCCACTCCCACCCTAATTGAGGTTTTTATTCATTCAGCCGACTCTGAGTGGCAATTGTGTGATAGGTACTAAGATTACAAAGAGAAGCTAAATGCCTTCCCTGCACCTCCCAAGTCAGGTGCAGACTTAGGCCACAGAGAGAAAATGAAAATTTAAGGCAATGGGTGCTTTACTGGAGGCCCAAAGACAAGGGAATATCCATCGCAAGAAAGTGTACATCTCCGCCTAGAGGAGGAAGGAAAGTCTGTGAAGGACTGAGCAGAGTCTTAAAGGATGGTCGGGTGGTGTGGGGAAGGCATTCCAGCAGAGCTACTGCACGATGCTTTGGTTTCCCCCACTTTCTAGTCTTTCTTATAAAGCAACCACTTTCAACTCTTTTATCGTTTTTCTCTGGTATTTAAATCTTTATTTGTAAAATAATATTACTATATTGCATCTATTACTTTAATAAGTTTAGACATCTGCTGTGGTTTAGATATGGTTTGTTCGTCCCCACCAAGCCTCATGTTGAAATTTGATTCCCAGTGTTGGAGGTGGGATCTGATGGGAGATCTTTGGGTCATTGGGATGGATCCCTCATGAATGTCTTGGTGCAGCTGTCTCCTTCATAAGTTTTCACTCTAAGGGCCCTCTTCACCCCCCAGAACTGATTGTTGAAAAGAACCTGCCACCTACTCCCCTCTCTCTTCCTCTGTCTCACCATGTGATTTCTGCACACAACTGCTCCTGTTCACTTCCACTATGAGTGGAAGCAGTCTGAGATCCTCCTCAGATGCAGGTGCCAATGCCATGCTTCCTGTACAGCCTGCAGAATTGTAACGCATATAATCATCTTTATGAATTATCCAGCCTCAAGTGTTCCTTTACAGCAACACAAATGTACTAAGACAACATCCACCTATGAACTTCTTTATGACAGGCAATCACACCTCATCTTCCACTGTCCCAATAATTATATTGTATTGTATTTTTTAGTTAAATAGAAAAACCTCTATTTGTATTATTTTTATTATGCAAATGTTATTTACTGCTGATCTAAATGGTCCTCTTGCATTTTATTTATTTTTTCATAGAACTTTCCCCCACCTCCACAATATTGTTAAATTCTTCCTTTTCTAATCTGCTTCATTTTTCCATATCTGTCAGTATTTTTTTTCCAAATGCTCTAATAGATCTGTCAAACACATCTAAATAATATTTCCAAGAATGCAAACATGCCAAATAATCTGTTCGTTTTTCTGGAGATATTTTTCCCACAGACCTCTCCTCCTTTTCCAGTCTGGACTGGTTGTTCTTTAAGCTTGGTATGGAGATACTGTTCTAGGACTCCCCATTGTTGCTGTCCTGTGTTATGTATCTCTACTGTGTCATGGATACTATGTCGTCTGTTGTTTCCATTGAATTGTTTTGGCATCCTTGTCAAAAATCTATTGATCATAAATGTCAAGGTCTATTTCTGAATCTTCAATTTTAATCCATTGATCTGTATGTCTGTCCTAACTCACAGACAGAGAGAGTAGAAGGATGGTTACCAAAGGCTGGGAAAGGTAGTGGGGAGCTAGGAGAGGAGGTAGGGATGGTTAATGGGACAAAAAAAATAGAAGGAGTGAATAACACCTACTAGTTGATAGCACAGCAGGGAGGCTATAGTCAATAATAACTATACATTTTTAAATAAAGAGTGTAATAGGATTGTTTGCAACTCAATGGATAAATGCTTGAAGGGAGGGGATGGGTACCCCATTCTTCATGATGTACCTTTTTCACATTGCAAAAAATCTCATTTACTCCATAAATATATACACCTACTATGTATGCACAAAAATTAAAAATTATAAATAAATTATGTGTCTATCCTTATGCTATTACCACACTGCCTTACTGTTGCTTTGTAGTAAGCTTTGAAATCAGGAAGTATGAGTCCCCCTACTTTGTTATTTTTTAAGACTATTTTGGCTATTTGGAATCCTTGGGTTTCTATATAAATTTTAGAATTAGCCTATCAATTTCTACAAGGAACCAGCTAGGGTTCTGCTAGGGATTACATTGAATCTGTAGATCAGTTTGAGGATTATTGCCACCTTAACAATATTAGGTCTTCTGATCCATGAACACAGAAAGCCTTTCCATTTATTTAGGTCGTCTTTTTTTTTTTTTTTTTTTTTTTTTGAGACAGAGGCTTGCTCTGTCGCCCAGGCTGGAGTGCAGTGGTGCAATCTCGGCTCACTGCAACCTTTGCCTCCCGGGTTCAAGCGATTCTCCTGCCTCAGCCTCCTGGGCAGCTGGGACTACAGGCACACGCCACCACACCAGCTAATTTTTGTATTTTTGGTAGGGATGGGGTTTCACCACATTGACCAGGCTGGTCTTGAACTCCTGACCTCATGATCCACCCACCTTGGCCTCCCAAAGTGAATGGATTACAGGGGTGAGCCACCACGCCCAGCTTTCTTTAATTTTTTTAACGATGTTTTTGTATTTTTCAAAGTACATTTCATTTTGCATTTCTTTTGTTAAATTTATTTCTGTTTCATTCTTTTTGAAGCTCTTGTGTCTTAATTTCATTTCAGATTATTTATTGCATTCATAGTGTTTTAGAGTCCATATTCCCTCTTGACTGTCACTAAGTTATTTTTTCTGTTGAGAGGTTTCTATCAGAATTTTGCAGATTAGAGGTGACAGGCCTATCAAACTAATATTACCAACCCTCCCCATTTACTCAGATCTGGGTCCTTGTGGTGATTCACCTAAGTCACAAGGAAATCTAGTCTCTAAGGCTCAAAAGGTGAAACTATTTTACGTAGTCAGTAACATTTTATTGCTACATAATAACTGTATGTATTTATGGAGTACCTGTGATATTTTGATACGTGCATATAATGTACAGTGATCAAATCAGTGTGTTTAGGGTATTCATCACTTCTAACATTTATTATTTATTTGTGTTTGGAACATTTCATGTCTTCTCTTCAAGCTCTTCAGAAATATGCAATAAATTATTGTTAACAGCGCTATTGAACACCGCAACTTATTCCTTCTGTCTAAAGACAGTAACATTTTAAGTATAGTCGTAAAGTTACAGAAGGATAAAGTGTGTGTAGGGAAAATTCCATACAAGATGAGAAATTTCATTCCTTACTCTTAATAATACAGGTCTTCTCACTATTCTTCAAACATGCCAAGGATATTCCTCCCTCAGAGCTTTGAACATGCACGTCTGTGGTTGTATTACTCTCCCTGCAAGTTATTCAGGCCTTTGAACAAATGTTACCTCCTAAAAGACGCTTGCCCTGACCATTCAGACTAAAATAGGACTTCTAGTACTCTCTATCTCCAGCCCTGTTATTATTATCTTGGCCCTTATCAGTCTCTGACACTATACTGTGTACTCTTTTGCTTGTTCGTTTATTATCCACCACTAACTACAGTATAAAATCTGTGAGAGGGAGGGTCTTTGTTTGCCACTATAAACCCAGTGCATGGTACAGTTCCCGGTGTATGCACCGGGTGCTCAGTAAATCCTTTGTTGAATGCATAAATATATTAGGTGCTGAGAAAATTCATTTATTCAGAGATCAATTTACTACATAGAGTAGGCCAGGTAAGGTTTGACATTTATTCAATAGGTCACTGAATCTCAGCCAACATATGGGACCTAGGATGTATATATGCAAGTGTGTGTGTTTGTGTGTGTGTATCTGTGTGTGTACTTGGATGTACTGCAGAGAGCATCTTTGTAGCTAAGTAGTATAAAGCACTTGGGCTCCAGAGTTAAACTGGAGTTTGAATCCTCATTACTGGTTGCCAGTTGTACACACTTGGACAGATCATTTAACCTAGTCTGTAGGGCTCAATTTCCTCATCTGTAAAATAGGGATTGTAATTATATCTACTTCATAGGGTTCTTGATGTAAATATTAAATAACATAAAACATGGAAAGCATTTAGCAGTGCCTAGTTCATAGCAGTGCTTGATAAATGTTAGCTGTTGCTATTTGGGGGCACTGTGCATTTTCTGAACATTTCTGAACAATGTTTACTAAATATATGTAGTACCCATTTTCAAGTATATTTAGATGCTTCTCTGGGGATGAAAAAATAGAAATTAAATATAGTACAGGATTCACAATAGTTTTCTGTCCTTTTTGTCTAGTCAGGAGTTTAAAAAGTATAATGAAATACTTCCATGTGGCTGGGGTATTTATGAAAGTTTTTTACCTAAACAAACAATTGTCATATTAGTTTATAATTTCCATGAGGGCAAAGGCCTTGTCTTTCTTATATTTCTCTGTATCTCTACCACATGGTACATGTGATAGACACTCAGTAAATACTTGTGTGTTTATTGTTTGTGAATGAATAAATGAAAAAATATTCACATTGTTGAAAACCACTACTCTGGATGGTGGGCGCTTATCACTGGCTTGATTATGGCAACATTAGCAAAAAAGAGTGCAGTATTTTAGAAACTAGATTTCAAGAGTCTCAACCTTTCAGTGGCCTTGAACTATCCAGAGAGCACTTTATGGGTTAAAATTGCTAAATGATAACAGAGAAAAATGGGAGCCAGAGTTGTCTACCTCTCCTGAGGATGAGAACAAACAATCCTGCAGCAGATACCGTGTGATTGGTCACATGAGGAAAAATCTGGCAGCCTTCAGATTACTTTGCAGCTGGGGACTCCCATCATCATGCTCAAGTGTATAGATGGGCACACCAAAACACACACGCGCAGGTGCCCTCCACTTTACACAAGAAGCAAATGTAAATGAATCTTGTTTTCAGTGATTTAGAGAAACAATGTAAATGACCCGTTACTCATCTGCTTCTAAAAGCAAAAAGTCCTTCTTCGGTGGTAGTATTTGCACTCTCATTTGTAAATGTTGGAAGCTGAAAGTTTTGTATTTGAGTTGGCTTTAAGCTTCACACATCTGTGTAAACGGACCTTCTGTTGTTGGGAGGAGAATTTGGATTTTCTTTGTAGATAGAGTTGGCAATTTTTTAGAGAAGCATTTACTACTAAGTCATCAGAAATAATCAGTGGTGCATAATTAGAGAGGGGAACAGGGAGAAGAAATGGTGAGCTGGATGTAGGGTCATGCCCCATTTAGTAACTGTTAGTTTCCCACTTAGGAGATACCTCTTTTAGCTTCCAGATCCCACTCCAGTCTGAGTGTGTGATGTTGGCAAGTGAGGCAGAGAGTGTGACTCAGCTTACCCTCTATTGGGACAAGAGTTCACAGTAAATGTCGTTCAACAGTGACTTGGTCTGGCGGTACAGGTTATATTAATATTGAGAAGATAACTACACTAACTTTGTTTAGAGAATTATCCCCCAAGTTTAGAAGTTCCAAAGAAAGCATGTTATGTCACTTCCAGAAAAGTCTCAGGCTCCTCTGCTTGTGTGACCTTATCACTTGAATTCAGCTTGTATCTGTAAGAGGGGACAGGTCCAGCCTGGCTGGCTGTCTAATTACTTTTACTTTTTTCACTGCAGTTTATTCAGGATGATAACATGGAGAAGCTTGAGGAAATTATTGAAAAATACCCTCGTGCCTTCCCTTTCTGGATTGGGCCCTTTCAGGCATTTTTCTATATCTATGACCCAGACTATGCAAAGACATTTCTGAGCAGAACAGGTAAGAAGAGGGGGAAATCTCTGGGACCTATTCCTCCTAGAAGTGAAATGCTTAAAACCCATAGGCAAGATTCCAAAGCAAAGATTGGTTGGAGGTCTTTAAGAGACCCAGGAGCAAGTATGGGGAGGTGACAGGTTTCCTACCAATACTGAAGGGGATTCCCATGTCCTCCCCAGTCCCTTGTCTTATTCAGGACTGCATGGGCATGTTGAGGTCAGTGTAACTTAAAACCCAGCTTGCATTACCAGACTTGCCAGGCAAGGCTTCCCTTGCCTTCTCTGGGTTTGTTTTGTTTTGTTTTGAGATGGAGTCTCACTCTGTCGCCCAGGCTGGAGTTCAGTGGTGCGATCTCGTCTCACTACAAGCTCCGCCTCCCGGGTTCACACCATTCTCCTGCCTCAGCCTCGAGTAGCTGGGACTATAGGTGCCTGCCACCATGCCTAGCCAATTTTTTGTATTTTTAGTAGAGATGGGGTTTCACCATGTTAGCCAGGATGGTCTCGATCTCCTGACCTTGTGATCCGCCTGCCTCGGCCTCCCAAAGTGCTGGGATTATAGGCATGAGCCACCGCGCCCGGCAGCCTCTGTGGATTTTATGACTTCACTGTCAGCAACACTTCCCATTCCTACCGCTGGTTTCCAGCATAAGTCTCAAGAGGGTGGGAAATCAGCAGTAACTCTACCTCTGGTGGTTCAGTATGTAAGCCTGAATGTTAGGTCCTTAATTTACCCATCAAACCTTTTGATTATGATCCAAATTTTAGCTTTCCTCTCCACATATTTCTTAACTACGTCCCCTTTTCAGGTATGAGTCATCTACCTCCCCCACCCAATCCTTTTTTAAGGCTTTCATTGAGGATTATTTCATAGCATAATACTAAAATGTCCAGTTTTTGCCCTGTCAACTTTGTAAAATGAAGGTTTTTATCTTTCAGTGTTTCCTGTGCATTGTATCCACCACTCCTAATAAAACCTAATAAAAGAAGAGCATTGTCCTGACTATCTCCATGTTTCCAGTCCCCCTGCTCTGATTTGTCTCATGTTCACCTGTTAAGGACAAGAACAGTAGAACACCTCCACTTTGGGGTTCACAAAAACACCAAGAGGCATTGGCACCTCAGTACCTGGTGTCTGCTGGCCTCCGCTCTGATCCTTAATTTGCCTTCTGTAAAGGATATATGTTGTCCCAACTCTGGTTATGGAAACTTTGCAACCCTCAGGCAAACTCTCTTTCTGTTGGAGGAAGTGTAAACGAGGGAAGAATCAGGGTTTCTGTACTTGCCTGCCTCATAGGGCTGTTCTCTGAAACTGAGCCAGGACTAACACAGGTCTTTCCCTAGGCTGCCAAAGGCAGCAGGAAGTAAGCCCTGGGCTCTCTTTTGCTCACTATTTGTGGTTGGTGCAGGGAAACGCAGAAAACCAGAAAACCGTCACCAACTTGAACTGATAATGAAAGCGCCCTCTAATGATGTCTTTTGTTTCTTCTGCTTGACTCTGCAGATCCCAAGTCCCAGTACCTGCAGAAATTCTTACCTCCACTTATTGGTATGTATGTGCAAATGAGAGGTATAGCCCACTCTCATTCAGAGTCCCCTTTCCATAGTAGAGCATGCCAAAGGAACTGAAATCTGAATTCAAAAGCATAAAGAGTGTAAGGTAGAGCTATACTGTTATCTAGGGGAAAGATTGAAGGAGAGCTCTAAGGTCAACACAACACCACTTCCCAGAAAACTTCTTCATCCATTTCTCTCCCACAAAGTCTTCTTCTCAAGGCAGCAAATATGTGAATCTGTCCCCTCTCTCTTTAAAACTGCAGCTTCGGCCGGGCATAGTGACTCATGCCTGTAACCCCAGCACTTTGGGAGGCTGAGGTGGGAGGATCACTTGAGGTCAGGATTTCGAGACCAGCCGGGCCAACATGGTGAAATCCCATCTCTACCAAAAATACAAAAATAGCCAGGCGCGGTAGCACGTGCCTGTAGTCCCACAACTCGGGAGGCTGAGGCATGAGAATTGCTTGAACTCAGGAGGTGGAGGTTGCAGTGAACTGAGATCGTGCCACTGCACTCCAGACTAGGTGACAGAGCAAAACTCTGTCCACAACCCCCACCAAAAAAAATCTACCCAAACTGCAGTCTCACCACCCCATTCTTGTTTTCTTTATCCTTCTCTCTCGTTTTCTTGGATGTTTTCCTTTCTTTTTGGAGTTCCTTTATTTCCACATGTAAATCAGTAAAATTTTGCTCTAGAGTTTGGCAATATTCTGTCAGCTGATAAATTAAGCTCTTTAATTACATAATTGGTATTTATGTTAAACAAGACATGAATTAAAGAAAAGAATATAGGCTTGTATTGGGAACCACTTAGATTTGAATCTTGCCCCCTCCTGCACTGACTGGTTAAATATGATCTTAGGGAAGCCATTTAATCTCTCCCTATCTTAGTTTCCTCATCTTTGACAATAAGGTTGAGAGTCACTTTGCTGGGCTGTTATGAGGATTAAATGAAATACATATTTTTAGCACTAAATGTAATGGCTACCATTGTATGAGTGACAGATCATGCATCATGAGCCTGGCATGTTGTAAGCACTCAATGAATGGTATCAATTATGTATTAATAAACTTTAAAGTCCTTTTAAAGTCAAATCCTAATGACCAGTCTGGCAGTAGAAGATTGTGAAGCATTAGCCTTAATTAAGTATTTCCACATAGTGTCATTCCCAGACCTGCGCTCAAGGAGGGAATATCAGAAGACAGAGTGGACACTCTTGTCTATTTCCTTGTGAATTTATGTTCATCATATAGTTTATGGATTGGTTTGGAGTGGAAAGGAAAGGAATTTACTTGCTGTATTACTAGTGTGAGCTAGGGAGAAGGTTGGCTACCTTAGGTATTCACTTTCAGTTAACCTCCACAGCAACACAGGGAAAAAGGTATTTAGTATCATAGTTCGTTGTTGAGAAAACTAAACCTCACGAAGTTGAAGTCACTTATTCAGTTACTACATAGGTAGCAACTGGTGATTTCAGAATTAGCATGCTCATCTTATAAGGCTTTGAAATTTATTAGACTTTGAAACTTTTTCTCACAGTATTAAATACATCCATCCCAGAAGTAAGCTTCTAAATTCACCTTCATCTATTAAATTGCATTGTATATTAATACAAGTGCTACTTTGATATTCCACTATTTCATGACTGCCTGTAGGTCATGGTTACTCCACACTGCCTGTGTTCCTCATCTCTCCTTCATCTCATCTGATTAAATGGCATAAGGTTTTCCGCCTTTTATTTCTCAAGGGAAAGGACTGCTGGCTCTAGATGGACCCAAGTGGTTCCAGCATCGTCGCCTGCTAACTCCTGGATTCCATTTTAACATCCTGAAAGCATACATCGAGGTGATGGCTCATTCTGTGAAAACGATGCTGGTAAGTGAAGGGGAAAAGTGCTCTGGTGCATTGCAAAATGCTCCCAGCAATGGACAATATTAGGTTAATGTTTCGTGGGCCATGAAAATTAAAATTCAGTTTCTAAAAATTTAACAAATGTACAAGTACTCATTGAACAATAGGTGTCTAAAAATTTGTTATGTTCTTTGGGTGATAATATTAATAAAAAGAAGATCCGGTCCTCTGTCTTAAATATATTTTGAGATTTTATGGCAGCAAACCAGGTACCAAATGGTGACAGTTAGATAGTAAGTGCTATAGGTGTGTTTCATGGACGGCAGGTCTGTACAAACTTACCCCAAAGTCTGAGGAAACCGAGAGGCTGAAGAAAAAGGCTGACAGATTATTAAAAAGAAACATTCAATAGAGGCTTTCAAACAGAAACCTTGGCTGTTTCACACAGTGGTGACACAAGATGTTGGATCCCTGTGCCATTACCCTCCAGACCCAGGAATTATAGACCATGGGGAGGGGCACACATGCTTCAGAGGAAATTATTAATAGTAAGAACTTGCCCTGAGGGCAAGATTTATTGTAAGTACATGCTCTTACACAAGGAACAATAGATAAACTGGAAATCTCAGAGCATTCCTGGAACTAAAGTTAATTGGAAGTCAAGAAGGTAGATTAGCTTCCAAGATGGAGTTGTGTTAACCTCCGCAAAGTGACAGGCAAGGGTGGCAGAAGCAGCTATAACAGCTTCAGATTCAGAGGAAACTCAAATTTGCCATGAAATATAAGCTGGACTTGAATATGTAGGTAATATGAATGAGAGTATTCAAGGCAGAGTGAGGGAGCATGAACAAAGGTTTGGAGATTGGCATAGACTTGCAATGGCTATAAAGAACCAAGCAAAAGAGAATGTCTGTATTAAAGTTGCAGATGTGAATTTCCTCTTGTAGTTGGTGGAGGATCACTAGGCCCTGACCTACACCTTTCAAAGGGGCGGAAGAACATTGTAGGGAAACATTCCTGTGAATGGTCTCGGATTTACAAATGAGTTCCACTCCAAAACTCTATTTATACAATGGCTTTGATTTTTAAATCTTATTTATTTTGAAATCAGACAAGTTATTCACTAATACACTTTCATCATAGACACTTCAAATACCACAAACACAAGCAAAGTTTTCCTCTCACTTCATGTGCAAACCCATCCCTGTTCCCATACAAACCACTGTTAACAGCTCAATGATTGGGTTCTCAGCCAAACTCACAGAAGCAGTTTGAACCCGAAGTCAGCCAGGATTGTGGTGAAAACATCAGTGTGAGTTCTCAAGGCAGAGACCCAGAGACTGCGGCGCAAGCTAGTGAGAGAGTAGAGCATCCTTTTCTGATTCTAGCGCTGTTCAGCTGCAGCACAATTTCAGATCCTCCAGTGATTGCACTGGAGCTGCACTGGAGTTTTCTCTCTATTTCTCGGAGCGCTTCCTCCCCTCCTCATTTCTCAGCCACATATTTCTGTGGGATTTTCCTCACACTTCCTTCCTCTGCTGAATCATTCCAGAGTTTCTCAAGCTTGGAAGCCTCCCTCCTGTTCTCATTTCTTCTAAATTCACCATTTGCTCTCAGTAAAACTTACATAGTTGAGATAAAAGCTCTTTGACTAGACAATTTTTTTCTTAGGGAAAAGTTTTTAAAATTCTCTTTGCCTTTGTGGTTGCTGCGTCTCTGAAATTTTAAAAGTTCAGGTTGACCGATAGGTCTTAAGCTAGGGGCTAGGTGCTTAAGACCTATTGGTCAACCTGAACTTTTAAAATATCAATTTATTTGAATTTTTACAAAAAGTATGCTTATTATACAAATACATTTTCAACCAAGGACTTTGTGACAGTTTTAAAATGTCAGGCAAAGCATTTCAAGCAGTATGAGTAGGTCTCTTTGCGGGGAAGTTAAACCAGGTCAGGCTTCGCTGGGGGCAGCTCCCTGTAGCACCTCCTCTCCACACTTGCTCCATTTCCCACTTTTGAATCCAAAATGTTTTTGAAAATGTTCTGAGTTTATTTTAAATGTGGCTATGGTGGTTGAGAGCAGTGGCAGGGCATCTAGCAAGTTTGGAATTGAAGATGGAGGAAGCCCTGGGGTAAACCCCTTGGAATTATGGGTCTTGTGTCAATGATTGTTTTAATGGAACTCTGGTCTGTTTGAAAGCAGAGTTATGGTAATAACTGAAAAGCCACAGATCTTTAACTCAGCCATTTACCATATATGCAGGTTTCTCCATGCTCCTTCTCACTCCGCTGGGTGTATTTTTCCCTTCCTCATGCCCTGAGTAAGCACATAGCTTATTTACTCATGTGACCTTTGGTTCCTGCTGGGTCAGGTTTGTCTGCCTTAAATCATAAAAGCAGGGCCAGGCAGGAGCCTTCAAATGCAGGCAGTTTGGTCATGGTGGTGGTGATGATGCTGACCTTGACCTCCTGTGCCAGGATAAGTGGGAGAAGATTTGCAGCACTCAGAACACAAGCGTGGAGGTCTATGAGCACATCAACTTGATGTCTCTGGATATAATCATGAAATGCGCTTTCAGCAAGGAGACCAACTGCCAGACAAACAGGTCAGTGGTGGGAGAGCAAAAAAGATATTTCTACACATTTTCTAAGTTGTTTATTAACGCATTATCCCAACTTTCTCTTCTAGCACCCATGATCCTTATGTAAAAGCCATATTTGAACTCGGCAAAATCATATTTCACCGCTTATACAGTTTCTTGTATCACAGTGACATAATTTTCAAACTCAGCCCTCAGGGCTACCGCTTCCAGAAGTTAAGCCGAGTGTTGAATCAGTACACAGGTATTTGCTGGGTTTGGGTTGCCCACATCCATATGCTGTCATGATTGTACTGTGTCTGTCTAGAGGGATAAACCTTAATGTAACGAGAGAAAGAATCTTTGTTATTAATGGAGCTTTTTTATAGACACTGCTCCAAAGAAATTTGACTTGAGTCCTTTTTAAGGCTTTGCTTCAACCATAGCAGTAAGTCTTATCAGAATTTTCATATATATATATATATATACTATTTTTACTGTGGATAATTATTATTAATACAAATATAGGTAGGCACTTAAGACTTGAAAATATACATGGAATATGGCTTTTTGCACAGCGATTGCAGTAATAATAATGACAGGCTAAAACCATGCAACATAGGAATGGAGAGAGGAACAGCGTAAACATGGACATGGACCTGAAAGAATCTTGATTCAAAAACAGTTTTAGCAAGCATCAACACAAAAGTTGAAATAGATTAAGCTTTTTAAGCAATTCAACATTACTTGTCATGAATGCCATAGTGGAAAATACTTATCAAGCAGTGAATTAATCCTTCATCAGCTCCACCACTTACTAGCAGTTACTAGTAAGTTACTTACTGCTTTGTTTCAGTGTCATCTAGAAAATGGAGATTAAAAAGCAACCGATCTCACAGGTTTGTTACGATGAGTGGGTTAGTATATATAAAGCATTTAAGACAGTGCCTGGCACTGAATAGATGTTAAATATAAAGTATAATTATGTCAAATGTCTTTGCTTCCAGGAATTTTGCAAGACACACCAACATATGCACATTTACACATACATATATGCACACATGCACATAGATATTATAAAGAGGACACTCAGAGAAGCAGGTTATTGACAATTTAAAGCATAAATGGGCATTATAAATAGCAACCATTCCCAAGTCTTTCTGCATCATGGCACACACAGAAAATGTTAATGTTTGTGTGCTTCATTGGAGTAAAGAGGAATGGATCTGGGGGAAGCTATACAGAACTTTGTAAAAAAAATCTTTACTTTTTAAATATTATACAATTATGATGAAAAAGTAAAATGCAAAGTATTCAGGAAAATAATATTTAAATGTTACATTTATTCAAAATTTAAAACCTTTTCAATTTTTTTTTTTTTTTTTGAGATGGAGTCTCTCTGTGTCACTCAGGCTGGAGTGCAGTGGTGTGATCTCAGCTCACTGCAGCCTCCACCTCCCAGGTTCAAGCAATTCTCCTACCTCAGCCTTCTGAGTAGCTGGGATTACAGGCACCCGCCACCACACCTGGCTAATTTTTGAAAATTGTTTATTTAGTCAAATTTATCAATATTTTATTTTATTGCATCTGGATTTTTAGTAATCACAAAAGCCATTCTCTATTCCAGGGTTTCTCAACCCTCAGCACTAATGGCCTCTTGGATTAGATAAGTCCGTATTGTCAAGACATGTGCATTATAGGATGTTTAGCTACATCCCTGACATCTACCCACTTGATGTAGTAGAGCTCTGATAGTTGTGGCAACCATAAATAACTCCAGACATTATTAAATGTTCCCAGGGCCAAAATTGCCCCCAGTTGAGAACCACTGCCCTGTACCCAGGTTATAGAGAAAATTATTTATATTTTCTTGTGGTACTCGTATAATTTCATTCTTTTCGTATTTAAATCAGAGATCTAAACTCCATTTAGAATTTATTCCTATATATGGTATGAGGTATTGATCTAATTTTTCCAAATGTTTATCTAGTTGTCCCATCACCATTATTCAAAAGTTTATCTTTTCAAGTGATTTGAGATAACCATCTTTATCACATTCTAAACAGATACATGTACTGGTATCTATTTTGGATGAGAGTATATTTGGATGTTCTCTTATATTCCATTGATCTATCTACCAGTGTACTAGAATCACACTGTTTTAATTAAGGAGATCTTGTGGTTTTTTCCAACATTAATAGACCTTATTTTGGCCGGGCGCGGTGGCTGAAGCCTGTAATCCCAGCACTTTGGGAGGCCGAGATGGGCGGATCACGAGGTCAGGAGATCGAGACCATCCTGGCTAACCCGGTGAAACCCCGTCTCTAGTAAAAAATACAAAAAAATAGCCGGGCGAGGTGGCGGGTGCCTGTAGTCCCAGCTACTCGGGAGGCTGAGGCAGGAGAATGGCGTAAACCCGGGAGGTGGAGCTTGCAGTGAGCCGAGATCCGGCCACTGCACTCCAGTCTCGGCGACAGAGCAAGACTCCGTCTAAAAAAAAAAAAAAAAAAAAAAAAAAAAAGACCTTATTTTTAGAAAAGTTTTAGGTTTGCAAAAAAGTTCAGCAGAAAGTACAGAGAGTTCTCATATTGCCCATGTAACAAACCTGTACATGTACCCCTGTATCTAAAATAAAATTTGAAATTTTTAAAATAGTAAATAAATATTACCTCTGTTCCATATTTTTGTTTTGTTTTTTTCTTTCAACTCCTTCAATTATAAATATATTGGCATTTCATTTCCTGCCTTCTATTTCATTCCATTTTATTTAATTAACTTTTCCATGAAGATAAAATATTAGATGGAGGAAGAAAAGAATGATTGGTCACTTGCATCTAAACTTGAAATCATCTTAATTTTATTGCCCACATACTGATAGAAACTATGTTTTTGATCTGTGTTGTTATCTTTGGAATTTTGATCAAAAGTCCCTTTGATGGGAAAATAAACCATCTGTGAAAATGACATCTATTTAAACATCTGGAAATCAGGCAAGATTTGGAGCCATTAACCATTAACCATGGCTTGCTTTATAATTTATTTGACTTTGCTGTCACTTTGGTAATTGGAAACTATTTTTCTACCCAGATGCGATAATCCAGGAAAGAAAAAAATCCCTCCAGGCTGGGGAAAAGCAGGATAACACTCAGAAGAGGAAGTACCAGGATTTTCTGGATATTGTCCTTTCTGCCAAGGTGACTCTTCTAAATTTCTAAGCCTGCTCAAGTGGCCAGTTAATTATGTAAATAGGTGGGTAAGTGAGAATGGGATGGGGAGACAAGAATAAAACCGATTGACTAAGTTTAACCATACTTTGAATTGATGAGTGGCTTCATGCAATTTGAGACAAAGAGAGAATTCTGCAACTCTATCGCTAGAGGAGGATTAGTAAAGACTAAACGAAGGATTTGACAAGTTTTGGGGATTGTCATGTGGATACATGGATTTTAGGGGATCATGTAAAATGGTCACATGGTTAAACATACAAAATTGTGATGATAAGGTCCTGGGGAATCTGGGAGTTGAAGAGAATTTCTAGGGCCTACTGATTGAGGGCCCTCTTTGTAAGGCCTGCTTTTCTTATCTAACCTTGGTTCTCCTTTATTCTTTGGGCAGAATATGGTTTATACCACGTATTCGTCAAACTGAATTAAAATTTAAACCCCTATTGACAACTGATTTTTTCCCTAAAATCATGATTGTGGTCGTATATCCAAACATTTATAAACTGGCATCTTATTTAAAATATCTGTATTGTACTTTCTAGGATGAAAATGGTAGCAGCTTCTCAGATACTGATGTACACTCCGAAGTGAGCATGTTCTTGTTGGGAGGACATGACTCCTTGGCAGCAAGCATCTCCTGGATCCTTTACTGCCTGGCTCTGAACCCTGAGCATCAAGAGAGATGCCGGGAGGAGGTCAGGGGCATCCTGGGGGATGGGTGTTCTATAACCTGGTAAGATCTGCACCCCTAAATTTTTCATCCTAGTTTTCCCCCTGAGATTTTGCTTTATTTTTTGCCCTGGTACCTTAGTGACCCTAGTGCCTTAGGATATGTATAGGTGAAACAGAAGAAGTAGGCTACTTTTCTGTTCTTTCTAAAGAGAGCTCCCTATTATTCTCTTTTGTCTTTTGGGGGGGGGGGGAAGTTTATCCATAAATTCTCTGTCATTGTTTTTCTAATCAATGGTGTGTGAAATGTCTTATTTCTTTATTTCACCTTGGCTGTGATGCATTGGAAATGAGGACTTGATCCCTATGCTGACACTTAGAACTTAAACAGTAGGGTTCAAGTGGAGTTCCTCTTCTGAGAGAGCTGAATGAGTAGCTACATTATCTAAGGCTCATTCTCAACATCTCCCATCCGCTTGTCACCAATTTTATTCCTTAGGATTGATTTTAGACTTCAGACATAATACTAGATGATATATACTATAGCTGAGTTGAGCAAATATGGACTGAGGACATTTTAAATACTGAGACTTTTTTTTATGACTATGATTTATTGTGGGCCCTGTCTTCGATGAGCTCATGGTCTAATACAGGAGACAGGAGACAGACCTCCAGATTGCAGTGTAGCATGATGAGGGCAATGACAGAGATATGTGCTGGCTAACACAAAGACACAGAAGACAAGTACCTACCCTGGCATGGGAGCTCAAGGAGATTTCCTTGGGTATACGACACTTAAGCTGACTATTACAGGGTAAGTAGGAGTTAGCCGGGTGGAAACTGTCATCTCTATTTTGCTAGACTTTAAGTATATCTTGCTGTTAATAAAGCCCAGGTTATGCTGTTTGCAAAGATAAAATATGTTCCTGACATAATCTGGTCAAAGGGACAGGAAGATGGAAATGCTAAGGACAACTCAGCAGCATGACCAGATAAAAAACACCATATTTCATATGCAGAAGTCAACTCAATTGGAACATTTGTAAAACCAAATTTGACATTATAAAAGTATATTAGAGATCTCATTTTATAAGGAAATAGAAGCCCTTTCCTGCCATAAACTAAAAGGTTTAATCTATATAGCACAAAATACAATGTTAAGTAATTATTTTTAATTTTTTTAACTGACAAAAATTGTGCATATACATGTTATATATATGTGTGTGTATATATATGATATACAACATGATATTTTGATATATGTACACATTGTGGAATGACTAAATCTATCAATGGACGTGTTCATTAACTCATACTTATTTTTTGTGATGAGGACATTTAAAATCTACCCTCTTAGCAATTTTCAAGTATACAAATTTTTATTAACTCCGATCACATATTGTACCATGCTTCTCCTAAACTTATTCCTCCTGTCTGACTGAAATTTTATATCCTTTGACTAACATCCCTGTAATCCCCCATTCTCCCACAGCCCCTGGTAACCACTGTTCTACCCTCTGCTTCTGTGAGTTCCATATTTTAGATTTCCACATGTGAGATCATGTGGAATTCATCTTTCTGTGCCTGGCTTATTTCACTTAGCATAATGTCCTCCAAATTCATCTCTGTTGTCATAAATGACAAGATATCCATCTTTTCTATGGCTAATGAATATTCCATTGTTTATATATATGCCACATTTTCTTTATTCATTTATCCAATGATGGACACTTAAGTCGATTCTGTATCTGGGCTATTGTGAATAATGCTGCAATGAACATGGGAATGTAGATGTCACTTCAACACACTGATTTCGTTTTGTTTGGTTATATATACAGAAGTGGAATGGCTGCATCATATGGTAGTTCTATTTTTAATTTTTTGAGGAAACTCCATACCATTTTCCATATGGCTGTACTAATTTACCTTTTTCTCCACATCCTCACCAACATTTGTCTTTTTGGTGATAACCATTGTAATGAGCATGAGGTGATGTCTCATTATGGTTTTAATTTACATTTCCCTGATGATTAGTGATGTTGAGCATTCTTTTATATACCTGCTGGCCACTCATATGTCTTCTTTTTAGAAATGTTATTTTAGGTTTTTCTGATTTTTAAATCAAGTTATTTGTTTTCTTGCTATTGAATTGTGTGAGTTCCTCATATATTTTGAATATTAACCCCTTATCAGAGATATCATTTGCAAACATGTTCTCCCATCCTTTAAATTGTCTCTTCACTATGTTTATTGTTTCCTTTGTTGTGCAGAAGCTTTTTAGTTTGCTGCAAAACCATTATCTATTTTTTCTTCTGTTGACTATACTTCCAGAGTGGTATCCAAAAAATCATTGCCAAGAATAATATCAAGAAGCTTTCCCTATGTTTTTTTTCTAGTAGTTTTATAGTTTCAGGTCATATGTTTAAATCTTTAATCCATTTTGAGTTGATTTTTGTATATGGAGTGAGATAAAGTTCCACTTTTATTCTTCTACTAGTGCATATCCAGTTTTCTCAACAGCATTTATTGAAGATACTGTCCTTTCACCACTGTATGTTCTTGGCACCTTTGTAGCTCAGTTGACAATAAATGTGTGAGTGTATTTCTGGGCTCTTCATCCTGTTTTATTAGTTTATATGTCTCTTTTTAGAAACACTGTGCTGTTTTGGTGACTACAGCTCTGTAGTCAATTTCAGATCAGGTAGTACGATGCCTCCAGCTTTGCTCTTGTTGCTCAAAATTGCTTTGGCTGTTTGAGTTTTTTTGATTCCATCAAATTTTAGGGTGTTTTTTTTTTCAATTACTGTGAATAATGCCATTGGAATTTTGATGGATTGCATTGAATCTTTGGGTAGTGTGGATATTTTAACAGTATTAATGCTTCCAATTCATGAACACAGGGTATTTTTCAACTTGTGTTTTCTTCAATTTCTTTCACCAGTGTTTTTGTCTTAATTTAATTGTTTTATTTCCCTAGATTTTGGGATTTGGGGGTAACAAGTGGTGTTTGGTAATGAGTAAGTTCTTTAGTGGTGATTTGTGAGATTTTGGTGCACCCATCACCCAAGCAGTATACACTGTACCCAATTTGTAGTCAGTCTTGTATCCCTCATCCCCCTCCCACCATTTCCCCCAAGTCCCCAAAGTCCATTGTATCATTCTTATGCCTTTGCATCCTCATAGCTTAGCTCCCACTTAGGAGTGAGAACATATGATGTTTGGTTCTCCATTCCTAAGTTACTTCACCTAGAATATTGGTCTCATTTCCATCCAGGTTGCTGCAAATGCCTTTATTTTGTTCCTTTTCATGGCTGAATAGTATTCCATTGTATATACATCCTACAATTTCTTTATCCACTATTGATTGATGGGCATTTGGGCTGGTTCCATATTTTTACAATTGTGAATTGTGCTGCTACAAACATGCAGGTGCAAGTGTCTTTTTCATATAATGACTTCTTTTCCTCTGGGTAGATACCCAGTAGTGGGATTGCTGGATCAAATGGTAGTTCTACTTTTAGTTCTTTAAGGAATCTCCACACTGTTTTCCATAGTGGTTGTACTAGTTTACATTTCCACCAGCAGTGTGGAAGTGTTCCCTGTTCACTATATCCACACCAACATCTATTATTATTTGATTTTTTTATTATGGCCATTCTTGCAGGAGTAAGGTGGTATTGCATTGTGGTTTTGATTTGCATTTCCCTGATCATTGGTGATGTTGAGCATTTTTTCATATATTTGTTGGCCATTTGTACATCTTCTTTTGAAAATTATCTATTCATGTCCTTTGTCCATTTTTTGATGGGATTTTTTTTTCTTGCTAATTTGTTTGAGTTCCCTGTAGATTCCGAATATTAGACCTTTGTTGGATGTATAGGTTGTGAAGATTTTCTCCTACTCTTTGGGTTGTCTGTTTACTCTGCTGATTATTTCTTTTGCTGTGCAGAAACGTTTTAGTTTAATTAAGTCCCACCTATTTATCTTGTTGTTGTTTTTATTGTTTGGGGTTGTTTTGTTTTGTTTCAGCTTGGTTTTCCATCTGCTTTTGGGTTCTTGTCATGAAATCTTTGCCTAAGCCAATATCCAGAAGGGTTTTTCTGATCTTCTAGAATTTTTACGGTTCAGGTCTTAGATTTAAGACTTTGATCCATCTTGAGTTGATTTTTGTATAAGGTGAGAGATGAGAATCCAGTTTCATGCTTCTACATGTGGCTTGCCAATTATCCCAGCACAGTTTGTTGAATAGGGTTAATATTTGCCTTATATATTTAGGTGTTCCTATTTGGGGTACATATTTATTTACAACTATCATATCCTCCTGACCCTTTCTCATTATATAATGGTCTTCTTGTCTCTTTTTACAGTTTTTGTCTTAAAGCCTAATTTTTCTGATAAAAGTTAAGCTACCTTTGCTCTCTTTTGGTTTCTATTTGGATGGAATATTTTTTCCAACCCTTCACGTTCACTCTGTGTGTGTTCTTAAAGATGAAATGAGAATCTGTAGAGGCATATGCTTGGGTCTTGTTTTTTTTTTTTTTTTTTTTTCATTCATTCAGCCACTCTTTTGATTAGAGAATTTAATTCATTTGTATTCAAGGTAATTATTGACAGACAAGGACTTACTACTGCCGTTTTGTTAATTGTTTTCTTGTTGTTTTATAAAGATCTTTTGTTCCTTTCTTCCTCTCTTACTCTTTTCCTTTGTGATTAGGTGCTTTTCTCTAGTGATGTACTTTGATTTTTACTTTTTATCTTTGGTTGCTCTACTGTAGGTTTTTGCTTTGTGGTTACCATGAGGCTTACATGAAGCATAGTTATAAAAGGCTATTTTAAACTGATAGCAGCTTAACTTTCCACACTTTAAAAAACCTATACAGTTTTACTCTGCCAACTGCCCTCCATTTTAGGTCTTTGATGTCATAATTTACCTAGTTTTGGAGATGTGTCCCCTGATTTTGTATCCCTTAACAAATTATTGTAGCAACAGTTATTTTTATAGTTTTGGCTTTTAACTTTATACTAGAGACAGAAGTAATTAACATACCACCACTACGTTATTAGGGTATTCTAAATTGACTATGTATTTACCTTTACCAGTGAGATTTTTGTTTTCAGTTTTCATGTTGTTAATTAGTATTCTTTCATTTGAACTTGGAAAATTCATATTAGTGTTTTTTTGTAAGGTGGTTCTAGTAGTGGTGAACACCCTCAACTTTTGTTTATCTGGAGATGTCTTTATCTCTCCTACATTTTGGAAGATAACTTTTGTTCCATGATTGAAATGGCAAAATTGGTTTTTTAATTATGCAAAGTGCCAGGGTAAACAGAATTACTCTTTTTTTTTTTGAGACCAAGTTTCGCTCTTGTTGCCCAGGCTGGAGTGCGGTGGCATGATCTCGGCTCACTGCAACCTCTGCCTCCCGGGTTCAAGCAATTCTCCTGCCTCAGCCTTCCTGAGTAGCTGGGATTACAGGCATGTGCCACCATGCCTGGCTAATTTTGTATTTTTAGTAGAGACGTGGTTTCACCGTGTTGGCCAGGCTGGTCTCAAACACCTGACCTCAGATGATCCACCCACCTAGGCCTCCCAAAGTGCTAGGATTACAGGCGTGAGCTACTGCGCCCAGCCAGAATTACTCTTATTTATCCTGAGCTTGAGGAAGAAAGAATTCAAAATTAGAATTTCACATTACCTAATGGCCAAAGCCTGCATTCAAAATAAGTAATCAGAAAAACATATAAAAACACAGTAAGGTAAACAGACTATATGCAGTCATTTTATTGAACCAATCTAACTAGGTAGGATGCAAATTTAAAAAAAAAAACAAAACTTTATTCTTCTCCCACTTACAAACTTTAAACTTGCTTTGTAGAGCAAGTCTCTGGGGAAAAATCCTGAGTGGGTCTCATAGAGTTCTCATTCATTTAAATCACAAGAACAGTCTTGTGTCAGTAATTAAACTGTCTGGCCCAGTGTGGTAATGAAACTTTCAAATGCTTATCCACTTGAGCTTTTCTTTCCATCCCGGCTTGGTACTTCTTTGGGCCTAGAAGCCAGCAATGGGCAAGGGGTTTATCGTTGACTTATTCTTACTGACCAGCTCCCCAATACCCAGCAGCTGCTGTTTCTGGCCCTTCCAGGAATAGTTTTAGGAGGAAAGGGGATAAGGAGTAAAGGGCTGGTAATATTGTGATCATACCAAAGGGCTTGGTGGATATTCCATGCTTCCCTTTCTCTCAAGGAGAGACTCCCTTTCTTGGAGACTCTCTCACTAGAACTTTCCAGTGGTGATTCAGGGAACAAGAGAATCTTTGTCCTTAGGCAGAGTCTTTTTCAAGCTGGTCCCAGAGCTCTCCCTCTTGCCAGTTAATTGGTTCAAGGGCACAGTTGCACATCCTTGCCTTGCCTCTGCTACTGTCCTCTGCCTTTCTGTCTGTTCTGAGTTACAGCCTTTCACGTTAGTCCTGTACTCCCCAATCTCCAAGGAGCACAAGTCAAATCATCTAAGTGATTCTCTTGAAGCCTCTTGTTTAAGATGGGGGAAGCACCCTTCCTTTTCCATGGCACTCTGGCATTCCAACAACAGTTTAAAGAATTTTTTCTCTCAAAATTCTTAAGCGTCTCCTCTTCAATCCTTCGCCATTTTTTTGCATTATTACTTTATATGATGAACTAAGAGTTGCAAAACTGGTTTTCAGAAATCTCCTTAGCAAATGTTTTACTGGTAGTTTAGCAGCTCACTTTATAATAAAGATATATGATATATGTATTTGGTTCCTCTGCCTCTGGGGCCTCAGCTCACCCTAAAACAGAGAGTCCCATTTTAAAATTCTGTTACATAGCCCAGTGGCAAATTGGCTTTGACCTGAGGGTAATAATGACCAGGAACAAACATAGAACAGAAAAAAATTAAACTGGATATGATATCTGAGTCCCTTCCCTCCCTCATCCTCACAGGGACCAGCTGGGTGAGATGTCGTACACCACAATGTGCATCAAGGAGACGTGCCGATTGATTCCTGCCGTCCCATCCATTTCCAGAGATCTCAGCAAGCCACTTACTTTCCCAGATGGATGCACATTGCCTGCAGGTCTTTATGTTCTTTTCCTAAGCAGTTCCTAGAGGCTGTGGGATCCTGGAGACCACAGTGACAAAGATTAGTGAGTCTCTTAACACTTGGAGAAATCAAAAGATAATGCTAACGAGTGGCTTAGGTTTAATCACCTATGAGGAGCTCAGAAGATAATGCTTTGATCAGATGTGAATTTCAATGACTTTCTCAAAGGCACATAGCCAGTTGCAGCAAAGCTAAGCCCAGAATCCATGTCTCTGGAATCCAACCCAGGGTCTCTTCCATTATGGGACATCATTTCTAAGATAACCTTTGTTTGACTGAGTTTGAAACCCAGCTGAAATTTCATAGAAAATAGCACCAGTATCTTTATCTGAAAGACCAAGGGGGATCTTTGACCTCATCATCATATCACCTTTATAAATGTGCAACATTTAATAGTTCATATAGAGCCTTTAAACCCATTATCTCATTTTTCCCCTTGGAATCCAGTGTTAACAGATGCTTATACAATGACTTACAGTTTACTGAACACATTTAAATACTTTTGATGTGGCCAGAAATCCAAAGGGAGCCCCAGTGTATAGATGAGGTTAACTGATGTGAGCAGAGCTAGAACTCGTGCAGAGGCCCTGAGTCTGGAGCCTAGAGCTCTTTGGAACAACACAGGTTTTTGACCAGGGCTTATAGGAAGCAGAGGGGCCATGTGAGATATATTTTCACTTCTCTGATTCAATGTTCTGTTAATTCATGTCTTAGGAAGCAAGCCAACAGGATTGCTTGTGGCAAACACCTACAGCCTGTTACTGTAACTTTGCTGACAGACCCAGAATTAATTTCTGGAAACTAGAATTATTTCTGGAAACCAAATAACCCTCAGATTCTCTCTCCTTTGTTTTGTACTCTGTTTCTCCCCAAACCACATGGATATTTGCCAAAATTCTCTCTACTTTCCATATGTGAACGGCACCAGTAGAAATTTGTCACTGTATCTGCATGATGGAATCACAGTTCTGTGCTTTTTTTTTCTTTTTTTGTTTTCTTCTCGAGATGGACTTTTGCTATGTAGCCCAGGATACAAGATAGTGGCGTCATCTCTGCTCACATCTACCTCTGCCTCCCAGGTTTAAGAAATTCTCCTGCCTCAGCCTCCCAAGTAGCTGGAATTATAGGTGCACACCACCACGCCTGGATAATTTTTGTATTTTTATTAGAGATGGGATTTCACCATGTTGGCCAGGCTGGTCTCAAGCTCCTGACCTTGAGACCAGCCCTCCTCAGCCTCCCAAAGTAGTGGGATTACAGGCGTGAGCCACCGCGCCCAGCCAGTTCTGTGCTTTAATATCCAAACTGTCTCCAGGAGGAGCTTAATAGTCCATTAAGAGGTATTTAGGGCAGGCACAGTGGCTGATGCATATAATCCCAATATTTTGTGAGGCCAAGGTGGGAAGATTCCTTGAGGTTAGGAGTCTGAGATTAGTCTGGGCAACATAGGGAGACCCTGTCTTTACAAAAGAAAAATCACCAGGCATGGTATTGCATGCGTGTATTCCTGCCTACTTGGGGGGCTGAGGCAAGAGGATCACTTGAGCTCAGAAGTCGAGGTTACTGTGAGCAATGCTCACACCATTGCTCTCCAGCCTGAGTGACAGAGCCAGACCCTGACTCTAAACAAAAACAAAAAACAAATATTTAAGTAATTTCCAAACATAGCAGAAAACATAAGCATGGTTTATCACTTCGATATGACACCAACAGCTACTTAAGATAGAATCATGAATTAAGTAAATTGTTGTGTGGAAAGCTAAGGTGCCAACCCAAGCCGCATCTTCTTAGGTGTTCCTCACTGGTGTCATCAGCTACAGCAGGCAGAGCATTGCCAGGAGCTAGGTCTTCCCTTCAAGAACCAAAGTCTTGTTTAAGAGCAGTATAACAGTAGCCCACAACTTGCTGTTTCTCCTGCAATCTCTTTTATTTCCCTCCTTTCTCAGGGATCACCGTGGTTCTTAGTATTTGGGGTCTTCACCACAACCCTGCTGTCTGGAAAAACCCAAAGGTATGATTCTCTCTTGTACGTAAATACTTCCAAGAACTAATGCTGTGCAAGTCACTTTTTGGTAGCTAAGCACAGAAGTGGCTATATAATTAAAGGAAATGACACAAAGTAAACAAAAATAAACATAAAAGCCAAAAGAAATGTAGAACTATTCTATGTTCTTGAAACACTCTTGACGCGTATCAGTGATTTCTTTCACAAAAGCCACTAAGGTTTAAGATCTATTACATGTAATAGGAAGCTGGGGTGTATGTCTCTGTAACAATTGGCCACATAATCATTTAGGCTTGATTTCTAAGTGGATGCACATCCATTTCTAGGTGGATGTATCTCCATAGTGAAAATAATACCACTTGCCATAGTACTTTTGTTTCCCTGGGTATCAGACAAATCAACTGGGAGGCTGTAAGGTCTGCAGGTATGAAGGTGCACTGCCCAGTGTAGTAGCCACGGGCCACATACGGCTACTGAGCACATGAAATGTGGCCAGTTGGAATTGAGTTGTGCTGTAAGTGTAAAATACGCGCTGGATTTTGAAGATGTAGTACCCTAAAAAAAGGTGAAACATTTCCTTTTAGTAATTATTTATATTGATTACAGGTTGGAATGAAAATTTTTGATTAAATAAACTCTATTAAGATTAATTTCACGTTTTAAAAATGTGGCCACCAGAACATTTTAAATTACACATGCAGTTCACATTATATTTCTCTTGATCAGTGCTAGTTAGTAGGTGAAGAAATGTGTTCATGTTGTTTTGGGGATGGTGGTGGGCTTGTCCTCTCATTTCAGGTCTTTGACCCCTTGAGGTTCTCTCAGGAGAATTGTGATCAGAGACACCCCTATGCCTACTTACCATTCTCAGCTGGATCAAGGTGAGAACAATTTGACGTTGCTCAAAGTATCCAAAGATGTTTACTTGAGAGTAGTTTATTCCTATCAGCTCCTCAGCTCTATAAATTCTTCCAGGGAACCATAGATCTTGGTGCCTATTTGAGCCCCAAAGGATCAGTTAGTTTTACAAAGGACAATCCTATTCTCTGTCACCTCCTTTTTGGCTGTGCCTCGAAAGCAGTCCCACAATGTAAGCTACTGCTCATAGGCTCAATGCAGTCCACCTTCAAAGCGAGATAAATAATTTCATGAGTAACTCCAACTGCCACCTTGTTATAGGGAAGGCATCATGTTGGAGCCTCCCAGCTCACATTCTCACAGTAAACAATTTCAGTCTAAAGTTGAAAAGTTTCAATGGCATTAGGTGGAAAAATGTCGCTTTACTGTGTACTTTAGACTTCTTGTGCTAGTATTTTAATATAGTCAGAAGACACATCATTTTTTCAAGTATCACTTTCTTTCCCTCTTGTCTTCAGGAACTGCATCGGGCAGCAGTTTGCCATGATTCAGTTAAAGGTGGCCGTTGCTTTGATTCTGCTCCACTTTAGAGTGACTCCAGACCCCACCAGGCCTCCTACTTTCTCCAACCACTTTATCCTCAAGCCCAAGAATGGGATGTATTTGCACCTGAAGAAACTCTCTGAATGTTAGATCTCAGGGTACAATGATTAAATATACTTTGTTTTTAAGTTAAATTTACAGCTAATGATCCAAGCAGATAGAAAGGGATCAATGTATGGTGGGAGGATTGGAGGTTGGTGGGATAGGAGTCTCTGTGAAGCTACACATGATCCAAAATCATTTCTAGGTACACAGTGTGTCAGCTAGATCTGTTTCTATATGACTTTGGGAGATCTTCAGATCTTTTCTGTTAAACTTTCACTACTGTTAATGCTATATACACCAATAGACTTTCCTATATTTTCTGTTGTTTTTAAAATAGTTTTCAGAATTACGCAAGTAATAAGTGCATGTATGCTCACTATCAAAAATTCCCAACACTAGAAAAGCATGTAGAATAAAAATTTTAAATCTCACTTCACATAGCCTAGATTCTATGCCCTGACCAATCCTACTGCTTTTCCTGAAAACAGAATAATTTGGTGTGCATTCTTTCAGCTGTTTCCTATACATTTTTTATGTAAAATACAGCAATGTGTTCATATAGATGTGATCATTCCTATATTGTTATTGATTTTTTCACTTAATAAAAATTCACCTTATCCCTTATCATGGCTTTATGGTATTCTGTAGTATGAATGTACTATAATTTATTTAACTATTTTCCTTATTGGGCATTTAAGTTATTTCTAGTTTTTTAAAAACAGGTTTGTTGGCCATTTATGTTTATATTTGTTTTGTTCTCTGTGATTTGTCTGTACACTGTTTATGCTTGTTTTTCTGTGGAATTGTCTTTTTCTTATTGGTATGGGTTCTTTATATATTATGGATAATAATCCTTGATTATAACTATTTTTTGTAATTTTTCCCATTCTGTCACTTTTCATAAAAAAATGTATTCATGATGTCTTTTACTATATAAAACCTTTTAAATTTTCATGAAGTAAGATACTTATATTTTTTAAGGTTTCTGGGTTTTGAGCCCTGGATAAGAAAACCTTTTATCTAGAATATTATATATTCTGCATATTTTCCTGGTGGTAATCTTGTACAGCCTAAAGGGAAATGTCTTCATAATTTCCAGATTCATCACTCATTTGAGCCTAATCAGAAATTTAGACTTGTCTTTAAGTGCAGGAGGAGGCCTTTGAAGGGCTTTCATCAGGTGAGATACGAGGTGAAGTACATTTTAAGCAAGTTTTACATCCATTATACGGAGAATAAGTAAGTGCATTAGAAGGGGCAAGAGTGGGGAAACAGGGAAACCAGTTAGGAAGCTGTTGCAATGTACAGAGGAGAGATGGTGGTGGCTTGGCAAGGGTGAAGTTGAAGGGAAATGAATGTGAAATGGATTTGGGTGGCATTTGGTAAAGAAGCTAGGACTCATTAATTGGAAATAGGTGGTTAGGGACTGGGAGAAATCTAAGATTAGGAAGACTAACCAAAGATATCCTATTTGATTATAGGAACAGTTTTGACAGTACTTGTGACTGGTTTGCTCTCACTATGTAGTCATCAGTACTTTGCCTTGCTGGACATTTTGGTTATGACTAAATCCTATAGTAAAAGTGGTGTAGGCCCCTGAGGCATCTAATAAGGAGAGAGGCTAAGTATGAGAAAGAAGGTAGCTTGTGAGACCAAGAATTCCCTTAACCACATAGAAGAGTCACCATGCTTAGTGTGACAAAACTCATATCCTGCCAAGAGTTTATGAGGGGATAGAGAGGATTCAGTTCTCAAAGGTAGTGGCCTCAAATACCCCATATAAAAATATCTGGCAGGGTTCAAATAACTGATATAGATCCTATTTTCCTGTTGCCTTCTCTGTGTCCATATGCACTATTTGGAAAGATAACTGTGTTAGCCTATTTTCACACCACTATAGAGATACTACCCAAGACTGGGTTATTTATAAAGAAAAGAGGTTTGACTCACAGTTCGGCATGGCTGGGGAGGCCTCAGGAAACTTACAACCATGGGAAAAGGGGAATCAGGAACGTTTTACATGGCAGTAGGTGACAGAGCTAGCATTTGAAGAAGGAACCATCAAACACTTATAAAACCCTCAGATCTCCGGGTACTCACTATCACAAGCACAGCATGGAGGAAACTACCTCCATGATCCAGTCACCTCCCTCCCTCCACATGTGGAGATTACAGGTCCTTCCCTCAACACATGGGGATTACAGTGAGATTTGGGTGGGGATACAGAGCCAAACCATATCAATCACCAATAATTGGGGGCAGCTTTCCCTGACCACCAGTTTAATTTGTAACCTATGTCCAGCGCTTTAGCATGGAGTAAGGGTAAGTGGAAGCCTACAGCCCCTATGGTCATGTGTGCTTGGTGCATTCTAGAACTTACAGCAATAATTATATTTGTGGTGAGCCTTGCCATTTTCTTTATAAATTAACTCAGATGGCCCGCGGGAAATTTGAATGACTCTTGATTACTGAACTGTAAATGATGTGACACCCTTCCTAGTCAATACTACCCTTTATACTGCTTCTATTTTAAAGGACACATCCCAGTCCATGTTTAAAACATAAGCTATTTGTGGCAAAGGTGACTCAATGTCCCTTGAACATCCTTTCTCCACTCCTACAGAAATAGAAATGTTAGCTGAGCTCGTGGTTGCCATAATTCCCGGCGTCTCTTTCAATGAGATGTGTCATGTGACTAGATTTTGAGCAGAACTGTGAGCAGAAGTGATGTGTACAACAGCCAGCTAATATCTTCAAAAGGAAAAGTACATGCCTTCCCTTTTGCTTTTATCTCCTTCCCACTTTCGTAAAGGCGACTGGTGGTAGGAGCTAGAGCAGCTATCTTAGATCTTTCACTGAAAGCCATATATTGAAAAGAGCAGGACAACAGTGTAGAAGGAGCCTAGGTGCCAGGATGACCTTGTAGAGCAAACTACTTGACTACCTCTGGACCATCTAACTTCGAAAGACGTTTATGTAGGAGACAAATGAATTATTATCTTGTTGAAACTCCTCTATACAGGACCTTTTTGTTAAAGTAAGCTGTCAGCTGTTACTGGTGTGATCAGTGCTTTCTTTTCATTTCCTGTCTATCCTGATAATCAAGATCGGTTTGCTTTTACTTGGTACAAACAGTATATTTCTACTGTTTGTTTCAGGGCTGTTTAAAATAACAATGGAAAATTGCTGGACAATACCTATATTGTTACTGATTTTTTCACTTAATAAAAGTTACCTCATTCCTTATCATGGTTTCATGGTATTCTGTAATGAGAATATACTGTAATTTATTTAACTATTTTCCTTATTTAATATTTAAGTTATTTAAAATTTTAAAAACATTTGTTGGCCATTTATGTTTATCTTTGTATTGTTCTCTGTGATTTATTGGTACACTATGTTTGTTTTTCTATAGAGTTGTCTTTTTCTTACTGATTTTTATGAGTTCTTTATATATTGTGGATAATAATCCTTGGTTATAACTCTTCTTTGTGATTTTTTCCCATTCTGTTACTTTTTATAAAACCGTTAAGAGGTTCATGAGAAAAGAAAGGAGTAGTTTTCATTACCAAATATCCAGTTGTAAACCAGAAATGGATGGGGTGGGCAAGCATCCTGAAGGAGCCACATAGGCTTGGACAAAATACTGTGACTCTTTCTTCTTGTTCCCTTCTTGTTCCTGGGAGGTGACACAGAAGCAAAAAAGAGTGCTCAGTTTCTTGAACAGTAACCTTAAACTTTTTCCATAAAGTATAATATGTCCAACCAAGTTGCCAGTTATATCAAGTGTTGTTTTTATTTTTTACCTTTTCTGAATCATAGACATTTTCCCAAATAGGAAGAATATCATGAATCTTCTCCAGAAACTTGTACATGCTCCTAGCACCAACAATGTGTCTATGATTTCATGGCATTGGTCAAGCATGAACCCATGTCTAGACCCAATTGAGAGCCCTTCCTCTGCCTAAGTATTAAGAACTTTGGCAATGTCCCTGTCTAGTAATGGAGGCACCCATTAGCTCAGGAAGCAAGTCATTTCATCCTTAGGCAGCTATCATTCACAAAAGTGTTTCAGAATACTGAACCCAAACCTTTCTTATGACTTTTGCCCATTGGCACACTCAAAATTTCTTTATAAATTGATAGTTTTCAGAGTTCTTTTATTACTTTTATATAATTGAATCTGTACCACCCGCCATGTGATGTATGTAGTATTATTGTTACACTCAATTCCAGATGAGTAAAGAGGAGTTCAACGAGATCAGGTGACATACCCAAGATCTCTCAGTCATTGAATAGCAGACCCAAAACTCTTGGAGCCTTGGCAACTATTTATGTATTTAGAGACAGTTCTCAGGTCTTTCTAAGTCCCCAGTGTTTTGGGTCTATGGTGTTGGCAAGTCAGATGAAGGCTTTCACTAACATCCACTACCACAGAGTCAACATGTGGAGACCTGAGGGTGTTCATGGCAGTCACCCTGGAACCAACTGTCTTCTGCAGCTACTCCCACAAGCTAAATTTTAGAAAATTTGGGTTTTAGGGTTCAAGTCACATTTGATTTCAAATCCTGGCTCCACTTCCTAGTAGCTGAATAATCTCCATGAGCTGTAGTTTTCTCCTGTCAAACTGACCATAGCAACACTTCCTTCATAATGTTATTGAGAAGATGAAAGGAGAGTTCTTATGTAAAGGCATAGTATAGTGTCTGTTATAGAGTAGACATTCAATAAAGTTTTGTTTCCTTATGGGAGTCTGAGACATATCCTTCTGGCTTTATTTCCATATTTGTGGTTTCCTGTGTTATTTGCTATTTGAAAACAGCATCTTTATTGTTCTGATCTCTTTGGGGGCCAGGGAAATTTCTCTTTCTATTGGTTTAGAAGATATCATGGACAACTGTGCTGTTTTCTGCATCCATAGAGACAAGATGGTGTCCCTTACCAGAAGGCATTGCCTTGATGCAATCTTTTGTCCAGTCTACCGAATTTGTTCAATTCCTCAAAGAAATTTTAAGTCTCTGGATTAGCATACATTTGAATGCTTAACATAATATTATAAAACATTTTAATGGAAATCATTCAATAGGAAAATAAAATAATCTAGAAAGAGTGTGTCAGTAAATGGGAAATCAATATTTAATTTTCAAAGATTCCATTCATGTGCATTTCCGAAATGCAGGGCTGGGATGGGGAAAGAACAGGAAGAGCTGCTAGTGATTGGTAGACACAGGTTATTTTATGTATTTTTTAAAAGAAGATGAGTTTTGTCTTCTTTACATGACATTCACTGTGGGGTCTGTAGTAGTAATTTATATGAATGCAACTCTTACATTTAAGGATCAGTGAGGAAAACAGAAACTGCAGTAGGTAGTTCAAACAGAGGAATATAACACAAGGAATTGTTTCTATAAGTGTTGGAAGACTGAAAAAGAAAAAAAAAAAAAAAGCAACTGTGCTCAGCTATCTAAGGAGGGCACCCTGCATGGCAGCAACGAAACCATAAACAAAAACAAAGAATGAATATTATTAAAGTCAGGAAAACATTGACATCTTGGAGAAAGAGGGGGTTTGTGATAGGAAGGCAGGCATGAGGTTTTTAGCAGTGCTAGTCATGTGCAATTTTTTCTTTTAAACCAGGTAGCAACTATATGGCTGTTTGTTAGACAACATTTTAAGCTGTACATCTGTTCCCTGTACTTTTTGAATGTGTTCTATGTTTCACCATTTTAAAAGTTTTTAAAACATGATCTTTCATGTCAAGTGATTGAACATCTTACTTGGGCAATCTAAGGTGGTAAAAGCTGGAGTCCTAAGAAGTCCATTTGCATCTTGGAGAAAGAGGGGTTTGTTATATTCCTGCCTTCCGTGACATAATTAAGGCAGGCAGACTATTCCTTCCGCAATTGTACCATTGCCTGAAGTGAGGAAAGGAATAAAATAGGGCATACTGAATACTGTGTGACTGACACAATGTTTTTCTATATAAGAACTAGTGATAATCTTTAAATAACATAGGACTCTAGCCTGCACCCTTACCCTCCCAAATGCACACAGACTATCTCAATGCACAATAACTCACTGATACCAGAAGAGAGAAATAATCAAATGTATAAGAAGAAAATTCAGGATGAAATAGGCATACAGATCTTACCAGGTAATAGAAGATCTATCCCCTAGGAGTTCCCTGATTTCATCTCGGCATCTCTGCTGATGCTCAGGTACTTTGCCAAGCAGTAAAGGATCCAGGAGATAGCACTGGATGTGGTGTCATGTCCTGCAATCATGAACGTTTTCACTTCAGCCTGGAGATCTGCTTCAGAGAAGTCTTTGATGTTTTTGCTCTAAAAAATTACAGTGATGATCTTTATCAAAGCTGGCTATGAATTGTTATCTTTTTCAATTGTAGCAATGATGATACAAAAAGTGTTTTAAATTCAAAATTAATACAACTAATTTGGCATATATTTTTCTATTTTACTTTTTTTCAAACCTTAACAGAACACCAGGCAATGTAAAAAGAAATGACTCAACAGAATTCCACTGGCAGAATAAATCGAGAGTCCCACTGACATTCATATTTTTTGATTTATTAATTCTACTTAAAGGAATAAACTCTAAGAAAATTTTTAAAAATTGCACAAGAGATTTATGTACAAGAATGTTTAATACCATAGTCAAAAGAAGGGAAGACCGTAAGTGGCCAAAAATAGAGAAAGGTAAAATAAAGTATGGACCGCCCATAAAATGGGACGTTATGTAGTAACTAAAATTATGTCTTTGAATAACTTCTTAATGATAAGGGAAAAGCTCATGATTTCATATTAGGTGAAAAGAGCAGTATTAGAAATGTATTACATAGGTATATGTGAGATAATAGTAATTTAAAAATATACAAGTTGAATAGACAAAATATTGAAGGAAAATAGTAGTATTACCAAATGGGATTGCAGGCAGTTTTAATTTCCTTTACTGTCTGTTTAATTTTGTTTAACAATTAATGTGTACTATTTTTCCACCAACAACAGGCAAGCCAAGAGCCAAATCATGAATGAGCTCCCATTCACAACTGCCACAAAAGAATAAAATATCTAGGAATATATCTAACAGGGGAAGTGAAGGACCTTTTCAAGAAGAACTACAAACCACTGCTCAAAGAAATCTGGGATGACACAAACAAGTGAGAAAACATTCCATGCTCTTGGGTAAGAAGAATCAATATCATGAAAATGGCCATATTGCCCAAAGCAATTTATAGATTCAATGCTGTTCCCCTTAAAGTACTACTGAGATTCTTCATAGAATTAGAAAATCTTTTAAAATTCATATGGGACTGGGTGCAGTGGCTCAAGCCTGTAATCCCAGCACTTTGGAAGGCCGAGGCAGGAGGATCACTTGAGGTCAAGAGTTCAAGACCAGCCTGGCCAACATGATGAAACCCCATCTCTACTAAAAATACAAAAATTAGCCAGGCATGATGGCTGGCATCTGTAATCCCAGCTACTCGGGAGGCTGAGACACAAGAATCACTTGAACCCGGGAGGTGGAGATTGCAGTGAGCTGGGAGCACACCACTGCACTCCAGCTTAGGCAACAGAGTGACAGTCAGTCTCAAAAAAAAAAAAAAAAAAATCATATGGAACCAAAAAGAGCCTGAATAGCCAAGACAATCCTAAGAAAACAAACAAACAAACAAAACAAAGCTGCAGGCCTCTTCAAGTTATACCACAAGACTACAGTAAGTAAAAAAGCATGGTACTGGTGCAAGAACAGACACAGAGACCAATTGAACAGAATAGGGAACCCAGAAATAAGACTGCACGCCTACAACCATCTGATCTTCAGCCAAGTCAACAATAACAAGCAACGGAAAAAGGATTCCCTATGTAATAAATCATGCTGGGAGAACTGGCTAGTCATATGGAAAAAATTGAAACTTCCTTATATTATGTGCAAAAATCAGCTCAAGATGGATTAAAGACTTAAATGTAAAACCCAAAACTATAAAAACCCCAGACAAAAATCTAGGCAATACCATTCAGGACAAAGGCGTGGGCAAAGACTTCATGACAAAGATGCCAAAAGCAATACCATTTGACCCAATGATCCCATTACTGGGTGTATACCCAAAGGAATACAAATCATTCTATTATAAAGATAAGTGCACACATATGTTCACTGCAGCACTATTCACAATAGCAAAGACATGGAATCAACTTAAATGCCCATCAATAACAGACTGGATAAAGAAAATGTGGTACATATACACCATGGAATACTATGCAGACATTAAAAGGAATGAGATCATGTCCTTTGCAGGGACATGGATGGAGCTAGAAGCCATTATCCTCAGAAAACTAACACAGGAAAAGAAAACCAAATACCACATGTTCTCACTTATAAGTGGGAGCTGAATGATGAGAACACATGGACACGGGGTGTAGGAACAACACACCTGGGGCCTGTTGGAGGGTGGGGGCTGGGAGGAGGGACAGCATCAGGAATAGCTGATGAGGCCAGGCATGGTGGCTCATGCCTGTAATCCCAGCACTTTGGGAGGCTGAGGTGGGCAGATCATTTGAGGTCAGGAGTTCGAGATCAGCCTGGCCAACATGGCGAAACCCGGTCTCTATTAAAAATACAAAAATATTAGCCAGGCCTGGTGGCAATGCCTGTAGTCCCTGCAACTCGGGAGGCTGAGGCAGGAGAATCGCTTGAACCCGGGAGGCAGAGTTTGCAGTGAGCCAAGATCGTGCCACTGTACTCCAGCCTGGGTGACAGAGTGAGGCTCCATTGAAAAAAAAAAAAAAGAATGAATGCTGGGCTTAATATCTAGATGATGGGATGGTCTGTACAGCAAACCACTATGGCACACGTTTACCTATGTAACAAACCTGCACATCCTGCACATGTACCCCTGAACTTAAGAGTTGGAAATCAAAAAGAAAAAAGATATTAACTAAAAATAAAAACAATGTGTGCTATTTTTTCTAATCAGAAAATGTGATTTTATTTTATTATTATTATTTTTAGAGTTGATGTCTTGCTCTGTCACACAGACTGGAGTGCAGTGGCATGATTAGCTTTGAATTCCTGTTCAAGTGATCCTCCCACCCCAGCCTCCAAAGTAGTTAGGCCTACAGGCACTGCTGCCACACCTGGATAATTTTTAAATTTTTTTTAGAGATGGGGTCTTGCTATGTTGCCCAGGCTTGTCTCAAACTCCTGGCCTCAGGTGACTCTCCCTCTGTCTCCTGAGTCGCTGGATTACAGGTATGAGCCACCATGCTCAGCAGAAAATAAATTTTTTTTAACAAGTCATTAGTTCCTGGCAATTCTAGGTCACTTCCAAATCCACCTTATTTTGCAGTGCCCTGTTCTTAGTAGTCCTGGTTTAGGAAGACTTGTGTTTCACATGATAAAGGTAGCCAAAACAATGAAAGTTGAGTTCACAGAGTATTTATTTTTGTTCCCTCACGGAGTATTTATTTATTTTTGTTCCCTCACATAATTCAGCACAATTAAATTCAGCAAATATTTATTGAACACTTGGAGATGATGAAGGAAAATGATGATGTGAACACCATGTTCACATGGTGTCATCTGGTTCAATGGAAACGGCATGGGATTTGGACTGAACCAGAATTGTCTTAAATCCTGGCTTTGTTAGTTTTAGGCATGTCATCTTGAGCAGTTGACTTCACTTTTTGAGCCACCATTTCTCTTCCTTAAATAAAGATATTATTTATAATAAAGGTTGAAGGTGCTTGGCACACAAGTTCTGCCTTTAGCAGTTAGGAGTAAAATGTCTTCCATAGCCAAATTTTAGTCTCAATATCGTCCCATCAGCAGGAAAATAGCCACTCAGTTCCTTTGTTCTTTTAAGGCATCTAGTCTGTTTCCTATTAAAATGGTACTTAGTAAGGGGATTCTAAGTTTAGAAATTAATCAGAACCATTTTTCTAAGGTAAATGCAATTTGGCACATTGCCTCCATTAAAGGACGCTTGTGCAAAAATGACACAGTCTCTCATTTTTGGGGGAGCCAGGCAGATTACACAGGGCGTAGGAAGGCAAAAGAGGAAATACACAAGGTGGATAAGCTAAGGTTGTGTGGGTAAAGCATCACTTAGTTCATCCGGTTCCATAGCTCGGAGGACCACGCCTTTAACCATAGATGGCATATTTAACAGGGCACCGGGACCCAAGAACCAGGGAGGGAAAACAGCCAGAAGGATGCTCCCCTGTCTTGTCCTCCACCCTGGGTCATATGGAAAGGAAGGAGACTAAAAGAACTCTCACATCTTTTTCTAGATGGGTAACAGGTTATCTTCAGCTTGCACCCCTCTGGAGTGCACTCTGAGACACTGGAACTTCTTTAACCTCAGGACTTCAAGAAGAAAAGCAACTCATTTTCTTTTGCACAAGTGCATGGCATTTTTACTAAACCTTTGCAAACATTGTAAGACCAACCCAACTCTTTTAACAATCATATCAGGTGGGCCCAAAAAAGAATAGTTCCCCCAAATTAGAGAAGTAACCTCCAGGGAAACTAGACACGGGAACATGACTTTGAGATAAATTGTAGATTTTACCCTTGTTGGATTTGTTTGAGAAAGATGTATATAAATGAATCAGAAGAAAAGGTAAGGGACATAACCTTGGTTTTACAGTTTTTGGAAAACAAGAATTAGTATCCTTCATTCATGCCATCAATGTCTTTATGTGGGATAAAGACAGGGAAGTAAAAATGGGGGGGAAAACATATGAACATCTAGGAAAAGAGATGACTGTTAATATGAGATTCACTTTCTGCAGAAGTCCAGGTGAAATGAACCTGTAAAATACCTTGAGTTCTAAGGGTAGGAAGATACCTTACGGCATTCATTCTCTCAGGCCCTAGTGTATTCTCTCTGTCTTTCTCTCTGTTCATAGACTTCAATATAAAACAACTGCCCTCTAGACATTTCCCTTTGTGTACCACACAGACACCTCAGGACCCCAGCAAATCCAAACCTGATCTATCCCTTCAACACCAGATAGCCTCCTCTTCCTCTATCCACTTAAAGACATGACTATATTCCCTATTCCCTGTCAAAAGTTGGGACCCCTTCTTAACTAATTCCTCATTCTCGTCCTCCAAATCTACTTGTTGGAAGATAATTCTGGCATTTCTTCGGAAACAGTTAAAAGAGACTGATAGAATTGTTAAGGATGTTTCCAAAACTATTTTGGGAAGAATGTATGTATCTTTACATTTAGGGCTAATAAGCATGAGCCTTTCTACTCTAGACATTCCAGGGTCCTAAAAAATAATGTCTAGGAGTGACATCAGCAAAAATGCTAGATAGGAACTGTCCAGGGCCATCCCTTCCCAAAGCAAAAACAAAAATTATCTGGCAAAAAAACTGTTATAGTCAACTTTAGCAGAATTCTGGAAGACAGTTAGTTGTTTACAGCAACCAAGTGAGCACTTAATCAGAAGAAAGGCCACTGAAAAAGAATAGAAAAGATTGGTGGCATTGTAATTTAGCCTTGCCCCACATCCCTCTCCAGTGCCATGGCAATCTTGAAGATGGCAGCTTGCATTCTCAAGGGGTTCTGATTCCTGGATCCTAGAGAAAGCAGAGTGGTCCTTGTTCTCAAGGAATTTTGTTTGTTTTGACGTCTGTGTGGGTTTTCTAAAGGACTGGGGCTTGCCTATGTTTTACCTAACTCAGAATTCTCTCAGGGCAGGGAAGTGTTCCTCAAAAACATTGAGAAGCAAAAGAACTATCACTGCTTCCTGGGACAAAAAAGAATAATTGAGGCAATAATAAACACACTGAAACCTAGAAGGAAAAGCCGGGAATGGGAATTTTTTTTGGAATCAACGCTTTAAGATGTTCTCACATATAACAGGGTACCTACACATACACAGGGTAGACTGCATGCTTGGAAAAGACATGATAAGACCATAGGCTTTTAACTTTGACTAGTCCTTACACAAAGTGCAAGAAGAAAGAGAAAGCTAAAAAGGCAAACTTGTAAATGCCCTGATTAAATACTAAAGGTGTATTTAACACAGAACCAACCAGGAAAGACCTGGAGAATATTTTTATTTTCTTTTCTACTTTTTTTCTTTTATTCCTTTTTTTCTTACATGACATTTAAAATGTTCAGTTTTAAACAAAAAAAATTACAAAGCATATAAAAGAAACAAAGGATGTATGACTTATGCACAAGAAAAATAAATGAAAAGAAACTGTTATTGAGGAAGCGTAGATGTTGGACTTACTAGACAACTTTAAATCAACTGTCTTAAATATGCTCAAAGACCTAAAATAAACCACAGCCAAAGATGAAACAAAACCAAAATACTAATGTATGAACAATAGAGAATATTAACAAAGACATAGAAGTTGTGAACAGAAACAAATAAAGTTCCGGAACTGGAGTATACAGTAACTGAAACAAAAAGTTTATAAGGTTTCAGCAGTTGATTTGAGCAGGGAGAGAAAAAATTAGCAGTTGGAGATAGGTCAATTGAGATTGTTGAATCTGAGGAGCAGAAATAGAAAACAGAATGAAAAAAATGAATGGTTCTAAGACACCTGTGGGATACCCTCAAGCATACTAACATATGCATAATTGAAGTCCCAAAAGAGAGAAGAGAGAGAACTAACACTGAAGAAATAATGACTGAAAATATCCAAAATTTGAGGAAAGACATGAATCTATAGGAAAAGAAGCCCAATGAACTACAAGCAGGATAAACTCAAAGAGATTCACCCTGAGACACATTAGAATCAATTTGTTGAAAGCCAAAGATAAAGAGAAAATCTGGAAAGCAGCAACAGAGAAGGTGACTCATCTCATACAAGAGATCTTCAATAAAATTAACAGCCTATTTCTAATCAGAAACCATGGAGGTCAGAAGGCAGTGAGATGAAATATTCAAACTGCTGAAAGGAAAAAAAGCCAACTAGGAATTATATATTTAGCAAAATGATCCTTCAAGAATGAAAGAGAAATTATGACATTCCCTATAAACAAAAGTTGAGAGGGTTTGTTTTTAATAGACCTACTCCACAAGAAGTGCTAAAGCAGGCCTTTCAGGCTGAAATGAAAGATCACTAAGCAGTAACTCAGAGCCATGTAAAAAAATGAACACTGGTGAGGGTAACTACATAGGTAAACATAAAAGTCAGTATTATTGTATCTTTGGTTTTTAATTCCTCTTTTTGCTTACATGGTATACATACACATGCATAAAACAACAGTTATAAATCTATGTTATGGGCACACAATGTATAAAGATGCAATCTGTGACAATAACAATATATAGAGATGGAGATGTATAGGATGAGAATTTTTGGATACTATTGAACTAAATTTGTATTAATTTAAACCAAGTTGATATAGCTTTAAGATATTAATTGTAATCCCACATTAACCACTATGAAAATAACTAAAAATATACAGATAAGGAAATGAGAAGAGTAACATAAAAATGTCACCATACGAAAAAACAAAAATTAATTAAACACCAAAGTAGGCAGTAATGGAGGAAGTGAGGAACATAAAATATAGATGACAGGCTGAGCACAGTGGTGACACTTGTAGTCTCAGCACTTTGGGAGATGGATGGGGAAGCATTGTTTGAAGCCAGAAGTTTGAGACCAGCCTGGACAACATAGTGAGACCCTTGTCTATACAAAAGAAAAAATTATCCAGGCATGGTGGTGCAGGCCTATAGTCCCAACTACTCAGGAGGCTGAAGTGGGAGAATTACTTGAGCCCAAGAGCTAGAGGATGCAGTGAGCTATGATGGCACCACTGCACCCTACCCTAGGTGACAGAGCAAGATGCTATCTCTAAAAAACGGTATAAGACATATAAAAAACCAACAGTGAAATGTCAGAAATAAGTGCTTCCTTATCAGTAATTATTTTAAATGTAACTGGGTTAAACTATTCAATTAAAAGGCAGAGATTGGCAGAATGGACTAAAAAATGGGATCCACTAATATGCTGCTTACAAGAGACTCACTTTAGCTCTGAAGAAACAAAGAGGTTAAAAGTGAAAGGGTAGAAAAGGTGTTCTATGCAAACAGTAAGGAAAAGAGAGCAGGGTGATTATCAGTTAAATATACTTTAAAATATTGTGACATAAAGAAAGACATTATGTATTGTTAAGGAGTCAATCCATCAAGAAGATATAACAGTAATAAATATATACATATATACCTAACAATAGAACCCCACAGTATATGAGGCAAGCTGACAGCATTTAAGGGAAAAATAGACAGTTCTAACATTATAATTGGAGAATTCACTACATCCCTTTCAATAATGGACAGAACAATACAAAAAATTAATAAGGAAATAGAGAACTTGAACAACACTATAATTATGCCAAACAGACATGTTCTAAATGCTCCACCTAACAACAGCAGATTACATGTTCTTCTCAAGAGTGCATGGGTCATTTTTCAGCATAGATCATATGGTAAGTCACAAAAAAAGTCTCAATAAATTTAAAAAGATTGAAATCATACAAAAATACCTCTCCATAGAATAAAAGTAGAAATAGAATAAAACTAGAAATCAGTATCAGAAGTGAAACAGGAAAATTCACAGAACATGAATATTAAACAAGACATGCTTAAACAACCAAAGGGACAAGGAATAAATCATAAGAGACATTAGAAAATATTTCAAGGCAAATGAAAATGAAAACAATATACCCAATGTTATGGAAGTCAGCAAAAGCGGTGCTTAATGAGATTTTTATAGCTTAAATATCTTCATTTAAAAAATAAAGTCCTTAAATCAATACCCTAACTGTATACTTTAATGAACTGGAAAAAGAAGGGCAAATGAAACCCAAAGCTACTGAAAGAAAGAAATAATAAAGATTACAGCTGAGATAAATAAAATAAAAACAGGAAAACAACAGAAAAAAATCAACAAATAAAAATTATTTCTTTGAGAAGATTAACAAAATTGACAAAACTTTAATTAGATTATCAAGAAAAGTGAGAAGAATCAAGTTACTACAATCAGAAATGAAAGTAGGGACATTACTATCAACTTATTATTACAGATAATAAAAGGATTATAAGAGGACACCATGGACTACTCCCTTGGACTCCGTGGTTGTCTGTTAGTGGGAGATCCTTGTTGCTGTCCCTTCACCTCCTTCAACCTTGCAGAACCTGAAAAGTCCCTGTCATATGTGAGTGCAGCTCCACATTGGCTAGGCTGATGTCCAGATTGGCAGTTCCTGCTAGGATCTCTACTGCCTGGAACATGGCCTCTAGCCTGATGGCAAGGCCAAGAGACAAGACTATTGTGGGAAGAAATGACTCCTTCAGTACCTTCTTCAGTGAGGCAGGTGCTGGCAACCATGTGACTAGGGCAGTGTTTGTAGATGTTGAACCTGGAGTCATTGACAAAGTTCACACTGGCACCTACTGCCAGTTCTTCCACCCTGGGCAGCTCATCACAGGCAAGGAAGATGCTGCCTATAACTATACTTGAGGGCACTATTGCATAGGCAAGGGGATTATATTGACCTCATCTTGGACTGAATTTGCAAGATGGTTGACTAGTGCACAGGTCTTCAGAATTTCTTGGTTTTTTACTGCTTTGGTGAGGGGACCTATTCTGGGTTCACTTCTCTGCTGGTGGAATGTTCTTTCTGTTGATTATGGCAAGAAGTCCAAGTTGGAGTTCTCCACATACCCAACCCCCCATTATTTCCACAGCTATAGTTGTATAATTCTATCTTCATCTCCCACATCACCCTGTGGCACTCTGATTGTGCCTTCGTGGCAGACAATGAGGCCATCTATGACATCTGTGGAGAAACCTTAATATTGAGTGCCCAACCTACACTAGCTTTAACTAGGCAGACTGTGTCCTCCATCATTGCTTCCCTCAGATTTGATGTAGCCCTGAATGTTAATCTGACAGAAGTCTAGACCAAACTGGTGCACTGCCTCTGCATCCATTTCCCTGTGACCACATATGCCCTCATCATCTCTGCTGAGAAAGCCTATCACGAACAACTTGCTGTAGCAAAGATCACCAATGCTTGCTTTGAGCCAGCCAACCAGATAGTGAAATGTGACTCTTGCCATGGTAAATACATGGCTTGCTGCCTGTTGTACCATTGGTACATGGTCCCCAAAGATGTCAATGCTGCCATCACCACCATCAAGACCAAGCCTACTATCCAGTTTGTGGATTGGTATCCCACTGGTTTTAAGGTTGGTATTAATTACCAGCCTCCCCGTGAGGTACCTGGGGGAGACCTGGTCAATGTATAGAGAGCTGTGTGCATGCTGAGCAACACCACAGCAGTTGCTGAGGCCTGGGCTTCCCTGGACCACACGTTTGACCTGATGTATGATAAGCATGCCTCTGTTCACTGGTATATGAATGAGTGGCTAGAGGAAGGAGAGGACATGGCTGCCCTTAAGAAGGATTATGAGGAGGTTGGAGCAGATAGCACAGAGGGAGAGGATGAGGGTGAAGAATATTAACCCTTTTCCTACAATTTTATACTCTGTTGTCTTGAGACTGTCCTATTTCTGTTCAGTGAAACTGTCTGTTCATTGTGGCCCTAAACTGTCAATAAAAGTGATGTTTCCATGTTAAATGTCAATAAAGAGGATACTATGAACAATTGTATGCTGACGAATTGTGTAACCTAGATGAATTGGACAAATTCTTGAAAGCACAAGAACTACCAAACTGACTCAAGAACAAGTAGAAAATCTGAATGGACCTATAGCTGGTAAGGTAAAGAGAATGAACTAGCAATCAAAAATCGCTAATAAAGAAAAGCACAGGACCTGAGTGCTTTGCTGATGAATTCTACCACACATTTAAAGATAAATTAGGGCCAATACTTCTAAAACTCTTCTATAAAACAGAAGAAGGAGAGAAGGAGCACTTCCTAACTCCTTCTATGATGCCAGCATTACCCTGATGCCTAAGCCAGACAAAATAGTACAAAAAAAGAAAAGTATGGCCCAATATTCCTTATGAATACAGATAAAAAAATTCTTCAAAAAATACTAGCAAATGGAGTCCAGCAGGATATTAGGCAATTTTACATAATGACCAAGTGGGATTTATTCCAGGAATGCAAGAGCACTTTAATAGAATGAAGAAAAAAACCACATGATGATCTCAGTTGTTACAGGAAAAATATTTTACAAAACATAACACCCTTTCATGATAAAAACTCAGTAAACTTGGATTACAGAGAAAGTTTCTCGACATGCTAAAAGGCATATATGAAAAACTTACAGTTAGTATTACACTGAGTGGTGCAAGACTCAAATCTTTCCCCCTACGATCATGACAGAGACATCTACTTTCACAACTTACATTCAACACTGTAACACTGGCTAGAGCAATTGGGCAATGAAAAGGAAAAAAGCCATCCAAATTGGAAGGAGAAAAACTACAGTTATCTGTATTCACAAATTACATGATCTTAAATATAGAAAATCCTAAAAAATCTGCAAGAAAACTGTCAGAGCTAATAAACAAATTCAGAAACTTTGCAGCATACAAAATCAACACACCAAAATCAGTTGTATTTCTGTACACTAGCAATGAACAGTCTGAAAAGAAAGTTTAAAAAACTCTATTTACAATAGCATCAAAACATAAAATACTTAAGAATAAATTTAACAAATGAAAAAAAAGACTTGTATACTGAAAACTAAAAAACACTGCTGAAAGAAATTAAAGAAAACGTACATAAGAAAAAAGACATCCATGTTAATAAATTGAAAGACAATACTGTGCAGATGACAATACTCTCCAAGTTGATCTGCAGATTCAATGGAATCCCTGTGAAAATCACATTGGCCTTCTTTGCAGAAATGGAAAAGCCAATTCTAACATTTCTATGATATTTTAAGGGAAACAAAACAGTCAAAACCACCTTGAAAAAGAACAGCAAAGCTGGAGAACTCATACATCTTGATTTCAAACTTACTGCAAACTTATAGTCACCAAAACAATGTGGTACTGGCATTAAGTGTAGATATCAGAGTCCAAAAATAAACCCATACATATGTTGTCAATTCATTTTCAACAAGGATGCAAAGGTGGTGATTCTGGCAGAGTGACCTGTGACATGAGAGAGCCATAGGCTGCTTGAAATTTTGCAGAAGCATGAAGAGAGGTGTGGAGGCATTTTATAACTGAGTGAGCCATCTAGGTAGCTGGGAGAATGAGGCAAAGGTCAGCCTTACATGCCAACAGGCAGTTGAGGAAAGCCCAGTAGGGGAATCCTACATACATCTTGCCACGGCCAAGAAGCAGCTTTGCAATTCCATGGAATTCCCACACTAGGGACCTGATGGAGAACTGGTGTCCATTTGCCAGAGCCTCCACCTGGCACTGGCCATTCCCAGAGGACAGGCATCATTGGTGGGCAAAGCATCTACGGTGAACACTCATCTCTGTGCAACACTGGCATTAAGCCAATTGTAAGCAAACCACCTCTGCATCCCCAACCCACTGTATGTTCACAGTGGTGGTAAGTGGTAGTCCTGGGGGTCTGAGGTAAGTAAACGTGATGGAAGCATCAGAAAAATTTTCGATGTAGGGAGAGACGGTTGCTTGGAAATGGATCAGAGAATTCTCTACAACAGCCCTCAATAGAGTCCTGACTATGATGTCAAGGAGGACATGGAATCTTTCCTTCTACATATCAAACGATGGATTTCCCTTAAAAATGCTTCAAGCTGTCCTTCCCTAATGCAATAGACAACCTTAGACTCTTTTGTTGCTGCTCTGTACTGGAAGCCCCTCTTGGTTTTTACCTTGTCTTTTCAGGAGAATCTTGGCATAGTTTGGGTCATGGACACTGAAGAACATCGTAAAGGGTCCAACCCACAAGGGAGCGGCACATGGGTATTTTTCCATCAGTTCATGATACACCTCAAACTCCTGTACTGGGTAAAACTGTCATAAGATAAGTCATGACTGGTTAGTAAATGTTGTCACCCCAGGAGAACCCCTTTCCCTTAGATGGACCACGTGCTAAGTTGAGGGCCTGTGGACACCACCCCATCAGACAGGTTCACAATTGCTGAAGGCATTGTTTTTTTCTCCATGTGTCTCCAGCACCTCCACAGAATCTTCCTGGCACAGGGCAAGTACTCAGGACCTGTTGCTGAGTGATTGGTCTTCTCACTCCAGCGTCAGCTTTGGAGATTTAAGTTCAAATCCCAATCTGACACTTATTCATTATCTAGGTCATCAGGGCCATGATTTCCTCACATGTATAATAGGAAGACCAAATATATTTCACAAAGCTGCCATGAAAATTAAGTGAGATTATAAACATAAAATTCCTGGTACAAGGTAAACCCTTAGTCACCACCGATTCCCTACCTCGTCTTTGCTCTGGATATGCCCACTCATGCTTTATCTGCCTCCAAAGCAGCAAAGTCCCACATGCCTTTTACTAATTTGTGGTTGCTGCTCATCTTTCTACTTTCCTTTCTAATTTGCTACATGTTTTCCTATTTCCAGCTTCATTAGAAGCTGTAGCATCTTTGTATATTTCCTGTTAACAGTTGGCTTGGTCTATTTCTCTGTAGAACACCCAGAGTCCTGAAAGTAGTAAAGACTTTGGCCTTCAATCAGAAGACCAGGGTTCAAGTTTCATTTCTGTCGTTTATGAGGTGGGTAGCACAGGAAAGTTGCATCTCTATTTTTGGCTTCAGTTTTCTTACCTGTAAAATAGGAATAACAATATCTTTCTTCTTCATATCATAGAATTTTTGTAAAAATCAAAATGAGATTGGTGTGAAAGCATTTTGCATATTACATAATGACCCACCAGCCTGTGCTGTTTTTTTTTTTTTTTTTTTAAATACCTCATGTTTCTGTCCCTTAACCTCCCCAACAAATTTTCTCATCTTACCTCCCTGTGGCCATAGAACCAGGTGCAGGAAACTGGTGCAGGGCTCTGATCATCCATCTCCTCCTCTGGTACAACCTGATTACCTGAAAGAGCAGCAGAGACATGCAGAAGAGGAACAGCCGCAAGAGAGGGTAAGCCATGAGTTCCTGAAGGCAGAAGGGCTCCATTCTTCTCGGAGGTCCTGAGTTCTAGAGAGCCTGAGAGAACAGAGCCGGGGAGAATGCAGGTCTCTCATAAATACAAAGGAGATGCCCCCTGAGCAACACTGGGCTTTCAAAATGAAAGGGACATAAGGAAGAGGAAGTCTAATTAAGCCTGCAGGGTGAAAACTGCTAAGATGTTGACCAGAAGGACTAGATTTTCAGATAGGAGCCATGTGCATGACACCTCATACCCATATGAAAGCTTTGAGGCACTGCTGTGCCCTTCCAGAATCTAAAAGTTCCCATCTGGTCATCCTTTGTAGCACCTCTATACATTCTTGTAAAAAATCTCCCTCTCTCTCATTCTCTGTTCTTTTTTGTTTATGTTTTTGATAGAATTTATTTTATTAGAGAAGTTTCAGATTCACAGAAAAATTAAGCAGAAAGTTCAGGGAGTTCCCATATATTACCCCTCCCTTCCAGCTTCCCTGATTATCAACATCTTCTACCAGAGTATAACACTTTTACATTTAACGAACCGACAATGACACATCATTGTTGTCATGTGGGTCCATGTGAAGAGACCACCAAACAGGCTTTGTGTGAGCAATAAAGCTTTTTAATTCACCTGGGTGCAGGCGGGCTGAGTCAGAAAAGAGAGTCAGCAAAGGGAGATAAGGGTGGGGCTGTTTTATAGGATTTAGGTAGGTAAAGGAAAATTACAGTCAAAGGGGGGTTGTTCTCTGGCTGGCAGGAGTGGGGGTTACAAGGTGCTCAGTGGGGGAGCTTTTTGAGCCAGGATGAGCCAGGAAAAGGAATTTCACAAGCTAATGTCATGACTTAAGGCAAAGACCGGCCATTTTCACTTCTGTTGTGGTGGAATGTCATCAGTTAAGGTGGGGCAGGGCATTTTCACTTCTTTTGTGATTCTTCAGTTACTTCAGGCCATCTGGGCTTATACCTGCAAGTCACAGGGGATACGATGGCTTGGCTTGGGCTCAGAGGCCTGACAATTGTCACCCAAAATATGTAGTTTATATTATGGATCACTCTTTGATGTTTTACATTCTATGGGTTTTGTCAAATATATAATGACATATATCCACTGTTGTGATACCATATCATTTCCCTTTCCTAAAAAATCCTCTGCGCTCTGACTATTCATGCCTTTCTTTCTCCATCCCATGGCAACCACTAATCTTTGTACTGTCTCCATAGTTTTGCCTTTTCTAGAATGTCATACAATTTGAATCATATAGTGTGCAGCTTTCTCACATTGGCTTCTAGAAATCTCTTTTGAGCAAACATGAAGGGCCAGATTGAGGGGTTGAGAAAAGGGTGTCTTAAGCTTAAAAGTTTTTAAAAATTAAAAGGCTGGGGAAAAGCTTTCTATTTATCTTGGGGAAAAAAATCTATCAAAAAAATCAAAGAATTTCTATTGGCTGCACGTGGTGGCTCACGCCTGTATTCTTAGCACTTTGGGAAGGTGAGTGGGGAGGATTGCCTGAGCAACATTGCAAGACTTTGTCTCTACAAAAAAGAAAAAAAAATTAGCTGGGCACATTGGCACATAGCTGTGACCCCAGCTCATTGGAAGGCTGAGGTGGCAGGCTCACTTGAACCCAGGAGGTAGAGGCTTTAGTGAGCTGTGTTTGTGCCACTGCACTCCAGCCTGGGCAACAGAGGGAGACCTTGTCTCAAAACAACAACAACGACAACAAAAATTTACATGAAAGAGAAGGCACAAACAATTATTACCTGTCAACTAAAAATTTTTTAAAAAAGGTAAAGAGGCGAGGTGCAGTGTCTCATGCCTGTAATCCCTGCACTTTGGGAGGCCTAGGCGGGCAGATCACCTGAGGTCCGGAGTTCAATACCAGCCTGACCAACATGGAGAAACTCCTTCTCTACTAAAAATAAAATACAAAATTAGGTGGTCGTAGTGGCTTATGCCTGTAATCCCAGCTACTCGGGAGGCTGAGACAGGAGAATCGCTTGAACCTGAGAGGTGGAGGTTGTGGTGAGCCGAGATCGCACCATTGCACTCCAGCCTGCATAACAAAAGCGAAATTTCATCTCAAAAAAAAAAAAGTAGAGAGAAAAAGAGAAAAGGTACAGTCCCAGGACAGAGCAATACTGAGGAAAAGCCCTGGTCTTGAAGTCAGAAACTTCAGGCTCTGATGTTCATATTCAGAATGCAACGGAGTATTCTAATGTCTTCCTGAGGTTGTTGGAATGGGAGATTTTTATACCATCATCTTTAACAATATACTTGCCTGTGTTTCTGACCTGTGTCTTTAAGGGTAAGAACTGATCTTTTCAAACAAGACCCAAAGTGTCCTTTATGTTTTTAAAACAGAAATGTTATTATTTTTGGATTAGATAAATGTTACTTGGGAATTATATACAACTGTTAAAAATACAGAAAAAGCATGAAAAATTACAAATCACCTAGAACATCTATTACCTTAATCACACTTCCGTGAACCTGAGTGGGAGTGCTTTATGAAATTTTACACCCTAGGTGTTTTAGTGGCCCTAATATGTAATGCTTATAGTTTTTACCATTTAAAATAAAGGGAAAATGTCCCCTGATTAGTATTTTTATGCAGATTGTCTGATATGCAGGAAGATTGCTGACATTAAGCAGAAAATACTTGTGGTATTTTGATATGGGATAGAGCACAATCTTTTTCTGTTGCTTCTGTTCAAGTGATGGGACTTTTCTTGTACTTTTGGGGGGAGTTTACTATGCAGGGGACTGGGAGTTTGTCAGGATAGTTTACCTAGCTTCAGGGCTCAAAGACTCTCTCTTCTTTTGTAACTCAGGACTTTTCAAAATTATGGCCTCATAGTGATTTTTGAAATCTACTTCCTGTTTCCTACTTTCTCACTATTGTAGGACTCATGTACTTCCTTCACCTCTCTTTTTTGGATTCTATTGCTCACAATTGTTCCCAATGTGGGACTCTGCCCTGGAAAGGAAATTTTCCTGATTAGTTGTCAGGGTTCTTAGGCCCAAGAGAATCTTATAATCACTAATCTTTCCCCTCCCACTTGTCATCCACCTTTGTTGAGTTGTCCGTAGCTCTTTTTTATTTCTATCCTATTTGCTCTGCTTGTTTTGTGAAGGGATCAGGATTTTTAAAAAGTATACTTTAAGTGTATCATCCCATGATTTTTTGGCCTCTATGGTTTCTGATGAGAAACTAGTTATTAATCTCAATGAGGATTCCTTGTGATGCAGGGCAGGTGAACTCCAAAGTGGAGCTTAGCTTACTAGGGTTCTTGGCTTTGTCCAGGAAAGAATTCAATGACAATTCAGAGGCAGAAGAAAACAGTTTTACTGAAGAGGCAGTGTTATAATTCTGGCAGTGTTACAGCTCCATGACTGCTCCTGCAGAGCAGGGCTACCCCATAGGCCGAGAGTAGCAGCTTAGGGCAGTTTTGCAGTCATATTTACACCCACTTTAATTGCATGCAGATTAAGGAGTGGTTATGCAGAAATTTCTAGGGAAAGGGTAGTAACTTTTGGGTCATTGGATCATTGCTGTAGAATTGGGCAGTAGCTCCTGGGTGTTGCCATGGTAATGATAAATTGATATGGCACACTGGTAGGTGTGTCTGATTGAAAGCTGTTTTCTTCCCAGCACTGTTTTAGCTAGTCCTCAATCTGGTCTGGTGCCTGACCCCCACCTCCTACCTCATTTGTATGTGACAAATCACTTCTTTCTTGCTGCTTGCAAGATTATTTCTTTTAACAGTTTAATTGTAATATGTCTTGGTGTAGGTCTCTGAGTTCATCCTTCTTGGATGTCATTGAGCTTCTTAGACACTGAATTTCTTAGATCTGTAGATTTGTGTCTTTCCTCAAATTTGGGAAGTTTTCATTCATTATTTCTTTAAATATTTTTCCATCCTTCCCCCAACCCTCTTAGGGGGTTAAATGTCACATATGATATTCGTTATCAGATGTGATCACTGATGTGTCTGTTTCTTTATCTCTGTGTTCAGCCAGTGACTTGAAAAAAATTTCCTTAAATATCTGGATAAAAAATTAAATAAAGAAAAAGAAAAGAAAAAAGTGCTATCTATTTCTTTAAATTCTTTTAAAGGTTCTACCTTGGTGACAGATGCCACCAGGGAAGCCATTCTTCCCTGAAGGTGTTGAAACAATATGAAGCTTCTGTGCCAGTCCTTCAGTGAGCTACGAAACAGATCAAAACACACAATCCCGGTTTTTGGAGGACAAAGTCCTTATTGCCAATGCTGCACAAGTAAGCCATAGCAGAAATGTGGATCAGCATCCTCATGGCTACCATGGGACAAAGGAATAAGAGATGACAGCTGCTATGCAAAATGCCAAAATTTACCAGCCTCATTTTTCACTAAACATTCCCGTTTGCTGTAAGTTTTTGGTTAGATTCCAGAATTACAAAATAATTGATTTTGATGGTTTTTGGTAGCTGAATAGTTGCTTTGATGGAGGGAATGATTCTTGGAAATTCCCTTTTTTCCAAGAATTCCCTACCATTTTCCATGAGGTCATGAAAATTTTATGCTAAGGAAAACAAAGTCAGACAATATTGTATAATTTCATTTATATGAAAAAAATCCAGAAGGTGAATCCACACACACAGTAAGAAAATTTGTGGTTGCAGGAATTTGGAGGAGGAGGGAATGGGAAGAAATGGATAGAGGGTGTTATTTGAGGGTGATGAAAAAAATTAAAACTACAGAGGTGGTGGTCACAAAACACTGTGAAAGCACTAAGTGCCACTGAAATGTACACTTAAAAATGTAATTGTATATTATGATATTTTCATTTCACTTAAGAAAAAACAATGTTGCTATCTTGCAAAATAGAACCTAGTTGGCAGTTACTTTTTTTCAGCATTTTGGTGACATCACTCCATTGTCTTCTAGCTAATACTGTTTCTATTGACATGTCTGTTAGTTAATCCTTTATTGGTCTTTTAAAATAAATTTGTTATTTTTTCTTTGGGTACTCCCATTCTGTAGATTGTCTGTTTACTCTGTTGATAGCTTCTTTTGCTATGCAGAAGCTCTTTAGTTTAATTAGGTCCTATTTGTCAAGTTTTACTTTTGTTGAGATTACTTTTGACATCTTCATCATAAAATATTTGCCTGTTTCTATGTCCAGGATGGTATTGCCTAGGTTGTCTTCCAGGGTTGTGTAGTTTTGGGTTTTTACATTTCAGTCTTTTATCCATTTTGAGTTGATTTTTGTATATGATATAAGGATCTTCTGCATGCTATGTATGATGTTTGCAATCTTCTGCATATGGCTAGCCAGTTATCCCAGCACCATTTATTGAATAGGAAGTCTTTTTCCAATTGCTGTTTTTTGTCAGTTTTGAGGAAGATCAGATGATTTTAGGTGTGCAGCCTTATTTCTGGGTTCTCTATTCTGTTCCATTCATCTACATGTCTGCTTTTGTAACAGCACCATGCTGTTTTGGTTTTTGTAGCCTTGTAGTATAGTTTGAAATTGGGTAACATGATGTTTTTAGCTTTTCTCTTTTTACTTAGAATTGTGTTGGCTATTCAGGCTCTTTTTTGGTTCCATATGAATTTTAAAATAGTTTTTTCTGGTTTTGTAAAGAATGCCTTTGGTTGTTTGATAGGAATAGCATTAAATCTGTAAATTGCTTTGGGCAGTAGGGGTGTTATAATGATATTGATTCTTCCTATCCATGAGCAATGAATGTTATTCCATTTGTTTATGTCACCTCTGATTTCTTTGAGCAGTGTTGTATAATTAACACTCAGTGTTAATCATCACAGATGCCTTTTATTTATTAAAAAACCTTTTTTTTATTTCAATAGGTTTTTGGGGGAACAGGTGGTGTTTGGTTATATGAATAAATTCTTTAGTGGTGATTTCTGAGATTTTGGCGCACCCACCACCCAATCAGTATACACTGTACCCATTGTGTAGTCTTTTATCCCTTGCCACCCTCCATCCTTTCCCCCAAGTCCCCAAAGTCCAATGTATCATTATTGTGCCTTTTTGCATCCTCACAGCTCAGCTCCCACACATGAGTGAGAACATATGATGTTTGATTTTCCATTCCTGAGTTCCTTCAGTTGGAATAATAGTCTCCAATTCCATCCAGGTTGCTGCAAATGTCATTATTTTGTTCCTTCTGTGGCTGAATAGTATTCCGTAGTGTGTGTGTGTGTGTGTGTGTGCATAATCTATCCTATTACTATGTGTATGTATATATATACACACATATATATCACATGGTATATATACACACATACACACACACACCACATTTTCTTTATCTACTTGTTGACTGATGGGCATTTGGCTGGCTCTATAGTTTTGCAATTGCAAATTGTACTGCTATAAACATACATGTGCAAGTATCTTTGTTTTGTATCATGACTTCTTTTCCTCTGGGTAGATACTTAGTAATGGGATTGCTGGATCAAAGGGTAGATCTACCGTTAGTTCTTTAAGGAATCTCCACAGTGTTTTCCATAGTGATTGTGCTAGTTTACACTCCCACCAACAGTGTAAAAGTGTTCCCTTTTCACCACATCCACACCAACATTAATTATTTTTCAATTTTTTGATTATGTTCATTCTTGCAGGAGTGAGATAGTATAGCATTGTCCACTTGATTTGCATTTCCCTGATAATTAGTGATGTTGAGCATTTTTCCATATGCTTGTTGGCCATTTGTATATCTTCTTTTGAGGTCTATTCATTCCTTATCTCATTTTTTGATGAGTTTTTTTTTCTTGCTGTTTGTTTGAGTTATTTGTAGATTCTGGATATTAGTCCTTTGTTGGATATCTATAGATTGTGAAGATTTTCTCTCACTCTGTGGATTGTTTGTTAACTCTGTTGATTATTTCTTTTGCTGTGCAGAAGCTTTTTAGTTTAATTAAATCCCACCTACTTATCTTTTTGTTGCATTTGCTTTTGGGTTCTTGGTCATAAAGTCTTGGCCTAAGCCAATGTCTGGAAGGGTTTTTCTGATGTTATCTTCTAGAATCTTTATTGTTTCAGGTCTTGGATTTAAGTCTTTGATCCATCTTGAGTTGATTTTTGTTTAAGGTGAGAGATGAGTACCCAGTTTCATTCTTCTACATGTGGCTTGCCAATTATCCGAGCACCATTTGTTGAATAGGGTATCCTTTTCCCACTTTATGTTTTTGTTTGCCTTGTTGAAGATCAGTTGGCTGTAAGTATTTGGGTTTTTTTCTGGGTTCTTTATTCTGTTCCATTCGTCTATGTAACTGTTTTTATACTAGTACCATGGTGTTTTGGTGACTACAGCCTTATAGTGTAGTTTGAAGTTGGTAATGTGATGCCTCTAGATTTGTTCTTTTTACTTAGTCTTGCTTTGGCTATGTGGGGCTCTTTATTTCCATATGAATTTTAGGATTATTTTTCTGGTTCTGTGAAGAATGATGGTGGTATTTTGATGGGAATCACATTGAATTTGTAGATTGCTATTGGCAGTATGGTCATTTTTACAATATTGATTCTACCCATCCATGAACATGGGATGTGTTTCCATTTATTGTGTCATCTATTATTTCATTCAGTAGTGTTTTGTAGTTTTTCTTGTAGTGGTCTTTCATGTCCTTGGATAGGTATATTCCTAAGTTGTTGTTGTTGTTGTTTTTCTATTTTGAAAGGGGCTGGGTTCTTGATTTGATTCTCAGCTTGGTTGCTGCTGGTGTACAGCAGAGCTACTTATTTTTGTATATTAATTTTGCATCCTGAAACTTTGCTGAATTTAATTACCAGAACTAGGAGCTTTTTGGATGAGTCTTTAGGACTTTTTAGGTATACAATCAAATCATCAGCAAACAGTGACAGTTTCACCTCCTTTTTACTGATTTGAATGCCCCTTATTTCTTCCTCTTGTCTGATTGCTCTGGCTAGGACTTCCAGTACTATGTTGAATAGAAGTGGTGAAAGCGGGCATCCTTCTCCTGTTCTAGTTCTCAAAGAGAATGCTTTCTACTTTTCCCCTTTTCAGTATAATGTTGGCTATGGGTTTGTTGTATGTGGCTTTTGTTACCTAAGGTATGCCGATTTTGTTGATGAGAGTTTTAATCATAAAGGGATGCTAGATTTTGTCAAATGCTTTTCCTGCAACTATTGAGATGATCATGTGATTTTGTTTTTAATTCTGTTTATGTGGTGTATCACATTTATTGACTTGGGTGTGTTAAACCATCCCTGCATCCCACTTGATTATGGTGGATTATCTTTTTGATATGCTGTTGGATTTGGTTCACTAGTATTTGATTGAGGAGTTTTGCATCTATGTTCATCAGAGATGTCGGTCTGTAGTTCTCTGTTTTTGTTATGTCATTTTCTGGTTTTGGTATTAGGATGATACTGGCTTCACAGAATGATATAGGGAGGATGCCCTCTTTCTCTATCTTGTGGAATAGTGTGTATAGAATTAGTACCACTTCTTTGAATGTCTAATAGAATTCAACTGTAAGTCCATCTGGTCCTGGACTTGTTCTGGTTGGCATTTAAAAAAATACAATTTGAATCTCGCTGCTTGTTATTGGTCTGTTCAGGGATTCTATATCTTCCTGGTTTAACCTAGGAGGGTGGTATATTTTCAGCAATTTATCCATCTCCATCTCCTCTACGTTTTCTAGTTTATGTAAGTAAAGTCATTCATGGAAGTCTTGAATAATCTTTTGTACTTCTCTGGTATCTGCTGTAAGAGCTCCTGTTTCATTTCTAATTGAGCTTATTTGGATCTTCTCTCTTGTTTTCTTGGTTAATCTCGCTAATGGTTCTTCAATTTGATTTATCTCTTCAAAGAACCAGGTTTTTAATTTCATTTATTTTTTGTATTTTTTTGTTTCAATTTCATTTAGTTCTACCCTGATCTTTGTTATTGCTTTTCTTCTGCTGGTTTTGAGTTTTGATTGTTCTTTCTCCAGTTCTGTGAAGTGTGACCTTAGATTGTCTATTTTTGCTCTTTCAGACTTTTGATGTAGGCATTTAAGGCTATAAACTTTCCTCTTAGCAGTGTTTTTGCTCTATCTTAGGGGTTTTGATAGGCTGTGTCACTATTATTGTTCGGTTTAAAGAATTTTTAAATTTCCATCTTGATTTCATTGTTGATCCCAAAATTATTCAGGAGTAGGTTATTTAATTTCCATGTATTTTCATGAGTTTCAGGGTTCCTTTTGGAGTTGATTTCCAATTTTTTTTCCATTGCGATTTGAGAGAGTACTTGATATAATTTTGATTTTCTTAAATTTACTGAACTTGTTTTGTGGCCTACCATGTGGTTTATCTTGGAGAATGTTCCATGTAAAGATGAATAGAATGTATATTCTGCAGTTGTTGGATAGAATGTTCATTAATATCTATTAAGTCCATTTGTTGTAGGTTATAGTTTAGGCCCATTGTTTCTGTGTTGATTTTCTGTCTTGATGACCTGTCTAGTGCTGTCCGTGGAGTATTAAAGTCCCCTACTATTACTGTGTTGCTATCTATCTCATTTCTTAGGTCTGATTGTAATTGTTTTATAAATTTGGGAGTTTCAGTGTCAGGTGCATATATATTTAGAATTGTAATATTTTTCTGTTGGACTAGTCCTTTTAACATTACAAAAAGCCCCTTTTTTTCTTTTTAAACTGCTGTTGCTTTAAAGTTGTTATGTCTGGTATAAGAATAGCTACGCCTGCTCACTTTTGGTGTCTATTTGCTTGGAATAACTTATTCCACTTACCTTAAGTTAATGTCAGTCCTTATGTGTTAAGTGAGTCTCCTGAAGACAGTAGAAATTTGGTTGGTAATATCTTATCCATTCTGCCATTCTGTTTATTTTAAGTGGAGCATTTAGGCCATTTACATTCAATATTGGTATTGATATGTGAGGAACTATTCTACCCATCATGCTATTTGTTGCCTGAATACCTTTTTTTTTTTATTGAGTTATTGTTATGTAGATCCTGTGAGATTTATGCTTTAAGGAAGTTCTATTTTTATGTATTTTGAGAGATTTGTTTCAAGATTTAAGGATTTTAGCAGTTCTTTTAGTGCTGGCTTGGTAGTCACAAATTCAGCATTTGTTTGTCTGGAAAAGACTATCTTTCCTTCATTTATGAAGGTTAGTTTCGCTGGATGCAACATTCTTGGCTGATCATTGTTTTGTTTAAGGAGACTAAAAAATAGGACCTTAAGCTGGGCACAGTGGCTCACACCTTTAATCCCAGCACTTTGGGCATCTGAGGCAGGTGGATCACAAGGCTAGGAGATTGAGACCATCCTGGCCAACATGGTGAAACCCCAACTGTACAAAAAATAGAAAAATTAGCCAGGTGTGGCGGTGTGCCCTGTAGTCCCAGGTACTCAGGAGGCTGAGGCCGGAGAATCACTTGAACCCAGGAGGCAGAGGTTGCAGTGAGCTGGGATTGCACCACTGCACTCCAGTCTGGGTGACAGAGTTAGACTCTATCTCAAAAAAAAAAGAAAAAAAAAAAAAAGAAAAAAGGAAAAGAAAAAAAAGGACCCAAATCCCTTCTAGCTTGTAGGGTTTCTGCTGAGAAATCTGCCATTAATATGATATGTTTTTCTCGATAGGTTACCTGACACTTTTACCTCACAGCTCTTAAGATTCTTTCCTTCATCTTGACTTCAGATAACCTGATGACTATGGGCCTAGGTGATGATCTTTTTGTTATGAATTTCCCAGGTGTTCTTTGAGCTTCTTGTATTTGGATGTCTAGATCTCTAGCAAGGCCAGGGAAATTTTTCTTGATTATTCCCTCAAATATGTTTTCCAAACTTTTCAATTTGTGTTTTTCCTTGGAAACACCAGTTATTCTTAGTTTTGGACATATAACATAGTCCCAAGCTTTTTGGAGGCTTTGTTTATTTTTAAAAGTTATTTTTGCTTTGTCTTTGGTGGATAGGGTTAATTTGAAAACCTTGTCTTTGAGTTGTTAAGGTCTTTCTCCTGCTTGTTTGGTTTTATTGCTGAGACTTTCCAGTGTATTTTGCATTTCTCTAAGTGTGTGTTCAGTTCCAGAAGTTGTTTTTTATTTATGCTATCTATTTCACTGAAGAATTTTCCTTTCATATCCTGTATCACGTTTCTGATTTCTTTAAGTTGGACTTCACCTTCCTCTGGTGGCTCCTTGATTAGCTTAATACTCGACCTTCTGAATTCTTTTTCTGGCAATTCAGAGATTTTGTCTTAGTTTGGATCCATTCCTGGTGAACTGATATGATCTCTTGGGGGTGTTAAGGGACCTTGTTTTGTCTTATTACCAGAATTGTTTTTTCTGGCTCCTTCTCATTTGGATAGACTATGTCAGAGGGGAGATCTGGGATTCAAGGGCTGCTGTTCAGATTCTTTTGTCCCATGGATTGCTTCCTTGAAATACCCAAGAGCCAGCAAGGTGAGACAAAATCTTCCCAATGTGGGAAAGGATTTCATTTCTTTAAAAGGAATTTACCAGCACATACACGTGAGGAATTTATCCAATTTCTCTGGGAAACTGGCTATTTCAAAGAGAGATAATGAATGAGCCAAAATTTTACTTGGTTCTAATTTACACTCCCACCAACAGTGTAAAAGCATTCCTATTTGTCCACATCCTCTCCAACATCTGCTGTTTCCTGACTTTTTAATGATCGCCATTCAAACTGGTGTGAGATGGTATCTCATTGTGGTTTTGATTTTCATTTCTCTAATTCCTCTGGGAATTGGGTAAATTCCTCACATTTATGTGCTGGTAAGAATACCTGAGAAAGGCTGGGAAAGAATACCTGACAATATTAAAGAGAATAATGCCTAAAGTTTACACAATCTGGGAATACTTTGTGTTCCTATTAGTCAAAATGAGAAATTTCACAATTCATAAGCCATCAGGAAAAATACTCAGAAGGATTTTGTCACAGTAATGAGACAACCTTAGCCCTAGGCTAAATCCTGCTCTGGTGCAGCTTAACATGAAAAGAAGACTTTAAAGTTTTGAATTGTCTGTTAGTAACTTAGCTTTTCTCTAGAACAAACTTCAAAAATATTTATAGCTATACAAAAATATGCAGCACCCAAAAAGATAAAATTCATAATGTCTGGCATCCAATAAAAAAATACCATGCATGGCAAAAATCAGAAAATAGAACTCATAATGAGGGGAAAAAGTAATCAATAGGAAAAACCTTTCCAATAACACTAATAATAGAATCAATAGACTAGAATATTAAAACAGTCATTATAAATGCGTCCCATAAGTACAAGAATATAGAGAAAAGATGGTGTATTTTAAACAGAGATACAGAAGGCATAAAAAAGACCCAAATTGAACTTCTAGAGATGAAAACCAGAATGCCCAAAATAACACTGGATGAGTTCAACAGTTTTTAGACACTAGAAGAAAAGACTTCTGACTTTGAAGTTATAACAATAGAAGCTATGTCAAAAGAAACACTGAGAGAAAAAAAGACCAAAAATAAAAATAAGCAGAACTGGTGAGTTGTTGGACAACTGAGATACAATATATGTGTAATTGTAATCTCTGAAGGAGGGGGCAAAATGAAGAACACACAAAAAAATGAGAAAAAGTAATGGCCTCTATGTCTCCAACTTGGATGCAAACATAAATTTATAGAGTTAAGAAACCTAATGAACTTCAAGCACAAAATACATAAAGAAAACTACAGCAGATAACATCATGATAAACCAATATTAATGAAATAATATTGAAAGCAGTCAAAAGAAAAAATATATTACATGAAATACAGACCAACAAATATAAAAATAACTGCAAACTTTTCATGAGAAGCTATTCAAGCCAAGAAATAGTGAAACAACATTCAAAAAAATACTGAAAGATGGCTCATGCCTGTAATCCCAGCACTTTGGGAGGCCAAGATGGGTGAATCACTTGAGCTCAGGAGTTTGAGACCAGGGCAACATGGTGAAACACTGTCTTTACCAAAAATACAAAAAATTAGCCAGGTGTGGTGATGCATGCCTGTGGTCCCAGCCACTCAGGAGGCTGAGGGGGGAGAATCACTTGAACTGGGAGGTGGAGGTTGCAGTGAGCCAAGATTGCACCACTGCACTCCAGCCTAGGTGATGGAGGGAGATCCCATCTCAAAAAAATATATATACTGAAAGAAGAAAAACTGTCAATTCTTATATTAGAACAGAACAAAGATCCCCTGCCCCCAGGAAACAGGTAGAATCCAGGAAAAGGACTGAATTCAGGAGGCTGAGCAGTGGTGATCTGCAGGCCTTGCTTTCACTGCACCTTACAGTATAAGATCCACTGGTCTGGGACTCCAGCTACCCCCAATTGGGTTCTCTGCCAGCAGCAGATCCACACCTCCTGGGACAGAGCACTCAAAGGAAGGGGAAGGCTACCATCTTTGCTGTCTTGCAGCCCTCACCTTTGCTGTCTTCAGGCTCTGGAGAGTCTGTGGTGACTAGGGACTGGTCATGGCCCCCAGCATAGTGCAGGCACATAATAAAAAATTGGCTGGGTGTTCTCCATGCAGGTCACTGTAATCAGTTCTCCTTGCTAAGTGAGGCCTCCTGGCCTGGTACTCCAGCACAACTACCTTGCCTCTGCCTGAACACTTCAATCAGAAGTGGCTCAACATTTCTTTGAGGAGGAAATCCCAGAGTCAACCTGCAATCTCTCTACCATTGCAGCTGCAGTGGTACTGCCCTAATTGTTCATGGACTGGGGAGGAAACAAAGGACCTAGTCACTATGCTGGTATCCCCTGCACACCACAGCTGCCACACAGAGAGGAATCCAGTCCCTATTCCCTGGGAGTCCCCACCTCCCACTCTTCACCAGCCAGGGCCCTTGCTCAAGACCACAGAACAGCCACCCCACCTATGGCTGAGCATAACCACTGCTAGTGGCTCTGAGTTTTGCCTGGAGATAGGCTTCCAGACCAGAGGCAACTGACAGCCCCTCTGCCATGGCCACAGCAGCAATTCTGCTCCTGCTGTCCTTAGTCTGGGGAAGAAACAAAGGCCCTGAGGGTTTCATTCAAGCTTACAGCATGACACAGCCATCATATGGAGAGGAGCCCAATATCTCCTGCCTGTGAGCCTTTGACCTACCCCACTGCCCAACAAGAAGAGCCCCTAGCTGAAGCCAGCAATGCAGCTGCCCCATCAACTGGTTAGAACACTCCCAGTAGCAGCAGCTCCATGTTTCTCAGAGGTGGCACTTCCAGGGGCAACTGAAATCCCCTCTGCCACTGCTTCTGCTGTGGAACTGCCCTTGTTGCCATTGGACTGGGAAAGGAGCAAAGACTTTGAGTGATTTTTCTACACCTCTAGCAAGTTGCAGTTGCCCTAATGAGATGAGGCCAGTCTGTATCCATTGGGTTCTACTCATTCCCCCTGCTCATCACCAGGTAGGAAACCCCTGCCAAGTTTGGGCCCACAGCACAGCCACACAATCCTGGGCTGATTGCACTGATTGATTGCAGCTCCACATCTTTTGGGAGTGGAGCCCCAGGAGACAAGTGCATGACTCTTGACCACAACCACTGCTAAAGTCCCTTCGTCTGCTGCCTCCAAGTTGGGGGGCGGGATCATTCGGCCAGAGATCAACCTAGAGTTGTGGTGTGTAGCTCAGAGTGCCAAGACAAGATCTGCAACAAGCACTAAAGTGGGAGAGGAGCACACATTTTCAGAGCATTGAGAGGAAGCACAGCTACAACCATGAAAAAATATAGAGGAGCCTCATGGTTGAGCAAAAGCCAACTGACAAACTACTGCACTTAAGTGTCACCTACAAGATCATACACCAGAACTTCAACAGCAAAAATATTTTCCTGACATACCTCTCTGTGAAATCAAAGACAAGAATTTTATCATCTACAAATGAAGGCCCTGCACAAAGCCTCTGCTCTCTGAAAACATCCAGAAAAAAAAGTCTACTGACTGTACTTAATTTATAGCACAGTTAAGGGAATACATGCATACACAGATGAGAAAGAAACAGTGCAAGAACTCTGGCAACTCAAAAGGCCAGAGTGTCTTCTTTCCTCCAAATGACCACATTAGTAAGTTAGCAAGAGTTCTTAACCAGGCTGAGATGGCTGAAATAACATAACTAGAATTCAGAATGTGGATAAAAATGAAGATCATCAAGATTCAGGAGAACATTGAAACCCAAATCTAGGAAGCTGAAGATCACCAAAAAATGATACAGAAACTGATAGATGAAATAACCAGTATAAAAAAGGAACCAAACTAATTTGATAAAGCTGAAAAACACACTAGTATTAACAGAAGAATAAACCAAGCTGAGAAAAGAATATCAGAACTTAAAGACTGGCTCTCTGAAATAAGACTAAAAATAAAGAAGAAAGAATAAAAAGAATTAAACAAAATCTCCAAGAAATATGGGCTTATGTAAAGAAACCAAATCTGACTCATTGGTGTTACTAAAAGATATGGGGAGAAAGCAAGTATCTTGGAAAACATATTTCAGAATATTGTCCATGAAAACGTCCCCAAATTTGCTAAAAAGGCCAGCATTCAAATTTAGGCAATGCAGAGAACTACTGCAAGGTACTGCACAAGAAAATCACCCTGAAGACACATAATCCTCAGATTCTCTGAGGTTGAAATTAAAGAAAAGAAGGTTAAAGCCAGCTAGAGAGAAAGGACAGGCCATCTACAAAGAAAACCCCATCAGGCTAACAGTATCCCTTTCAGCAGAAACCTTACAAACAAGAAGAGATTGGGGGCCTATATTCAACATTCTTAAAGAAATAAATCTTCAACCAAGAATTTCATGTCCAGCCAAACTAAGTTTCATAAGTGAAGGACAAATAAGGTCATTTACAGACAAGGAAATGCTGAGGGAATTAATTACCACCAGGCCTGTCTTACAACAGCTCCTGAAAGAAGTGCTAAACATGAAAAGGAAAAGCTATTACACAGCTTTTTTGTAGTGCTACTACAAAAACACACTTGGGTACACTTGCCAGTGACACTATAAAGCAAACACACCAACACGTCTGAATAATAACTAAAAGGCACAGAGTGGCAATTTGGGTAAAGAAGCAAAACCTGAGGATATGCTGTCTTCAAGAGACCCATCTCACATTCAATGACACCTATAGGCTCAAACTAAAGGGGTCGAGAAAAATCTACCAAGCAAGTAGAAAACAGAAAAAAGCAGGGGTTGCTGTCCTAGTTTCAGACAAAACAGACTAAACCAACAAAGATCAAAAAAGGCAAAGCAGGGCATTAAATAATGGTAAGGGGTTCAATTCAACAGTAAGACCTCACTATTCTAAATATATATGCATCCAACACAGCAGCACCCAGATTCATGAAGCAAATTCTTAGAGACCTATGAAGAGACTTAGATTCCAACACAATAATAGTTGGAGATATCGACAACCCACTAACAGTATTAGATCATCATGGCAGAAAATTCACAAAGATATTCAGGGGCTGAGCTGATTATTTGACCAAATGAATCTAATAGACATTTACAGAACCATTCACCCCAAAACGAAACAATATACATTCTTTTCATTGCCACATAACACATACTCTAAAATGGACCATACAATTGGATATGAAACATTCCTCACCACATTCAAAAAAATGAAAATCATATCTCTACATTCTTAGGCCATAGCATAGTAAAAATAGAATTCAATATGAAGAAAAGTTGCAAAAAAACCCATTCAGTTATATGGAAATTAAACAACATGCTCCTGAATGACTTTTGGAAAATTAATAAAATTAAGGCAGAAATTGAGTTCTTAGAAACTAGTGAGAATAAAGATACAACATACCAGAATCTCTAGGACACAGCTAAAATGGTGTTAAGAGGAAAATTCATAGCACTAAATGCCCACATCAAAAAGTCAAAAAGATCTCAAATTGCCAACTTAACATCAAAGTGAAAAGAACTGGAGATGGAAGAGTAAACAAACCCCAAAGCTAGCAGAAGACAAGAAATAACAAAAATTAGAACTGAACTGAAGGAGATTGAGGCAAAAAAAAAAAAAAAAAAAAAAAAACATACAAAAGATCAACAAATCCAGGGGGTGTTTCTTTAAAAAAATTAATGAGATAGACTGCTAGATAGATAATAAAAAACAAAGGAGAGAAAATCGAAATAAACCCAATTAGAAATGACAAGAATGACATTACCACTTACCCAACAGAAATACAAGTAACCATCAGAGACCATTATGAACACCTCTATGCACACAACTTAGAACATCTAGAATAAATAAATAAATACCTGGATACATACCTCCTGCCAAGACTTAACCAGGTAGAAACTGATTCCCTGAACAGACCAATAACATATGCCAAAATTGAATTAGCAAATAACCTATTAACCAAAAAAAGCCAAGGATGAGATAGATTCACAGCCAAAATCTACCAGATGTACAAAGAAAAACTGGTAGCATAACCACTGAAACTATTCTAAAAAAATGAGGAGAGACTTCTCCCTAATTCATTCTGTTAGGCCAGCATCATCCTGATACCAAAATCTGGCAGAGACACAAGAACAACAAAAAACTTCTGACCAATATCCTTGATGAATATTGATGCAAAAATCCTCAACAAAATACTTCCCAACTGAATGCAGCAGCACACCAAAAAGCAACTTCACCATGACCAAATACTCTTTTTGTTGTTGTTGTTGTACTGTAAGTTCTAGGGTACATGTGCACAAACGTGTAGGTTTGTTACATGCGTACACATGTGCCATGTTGGTGTGCTGCACCATTAACTCATCATTTACAATAGGTATTTCTCTTAATGCCATCCCTTCCCCTTCCCCCACCCCAAGACAGGCCCCAGTGTGTGATGTTCCCTGCCCTGTGTCCAAGCGCTCTCATTATTCAATTCCCACCTATGAATGAGAACATGTGGTGTTTGGTTTTCTCTCCTTGTGATAGTATGCTGAGAATGATGGCTTCCAGCTACATCCATGTCCCTATAAAGGACATGAACTCATTCTTTTCTGTGGCTGCATAGTATTCCATGGTGTATAGGTGCCACATTTTCTTAATCCAGTCTATCATTGATGGACATTTGGGTTGGTTCCAAGTCTTTGCTACTGTGAACAGTGCCTCAATAAACATACGTGTGCATGTGTCTTTATAGCAGCATGATTTATAATCCTTTGGGTATATACTCAGTAATGGGATGGCTGGGTCAAATGGTATTTCTAGTTCTAGATCCTTGAGGAATCACCACACTGTCTTCCACAATGGTTGAACTAGTTTTACAATCCCACCAATGGTGTAAAAGCATTCCTATTTGTCCACATCCTCTCAAGCACCTGTTGTTTCCTGACTTTTTAATGATCCATTCTAACTGGTGTGAGATGGTATCTTTTTGATTTGCATTTCTCTGATGGCCAGTGATGATGAGCATTTTTTCATGTGTCTGTTGGCTGTATAAATGTCTTCTTTTGAGAAGTGTCTGTTCACATCCTTTGCCCACTTTTTGATGGTGTTGCTTGATTTTTTCTTATAAATTTGTTCAAGTTATTTGTAGATTCTGGATATTAGCTCTTTGTCAGATGGGTAGATTGCAAAAATTTTCTCCGATTCTGTAGGTTTCCTGTCCACTCTGATGTTAGTTTCTTTTGCTGTGCAGAGGCTCTTTAGTTTAATTAGATCCCATTTGTCTATTTTGGCTTTTGTTGTCATTGCTTTTGGTGTTTTAGTCATGAAGTCCTTGCACATGCCTATGTCCTGAATGGTATTGCCTAGGTTTTCTTCTAGGGTTTTTATGCTTTTACATCTAAGTCTTTAATCCATCTTGAATTAATTTTTGTATAAGGTGTAAGGAAGGGATCCAGTTTCAGCTTTCTACATATGGCTAGCCAGTTTTCCCAGCACCATTTAATAAATAGGGAATCCTTTCCCCCATTTCTTGTTTTTGTCAGGTTTGTCAAAGATCAGATGGTTGTAGATGTGTGGTATTATTTCTTAGGGCACTGTACTGTTTCATTGGTCTATATCTCTGTTCTGGTACTGGTACCATGCTGTTTTGGTTACTGTAGCCTTGTAGTATAGTTTGAAGTCAGGTAGCATGATGCCTTCAGCTTTGTTCTTTTTCCTTAGGATTGTCTTGGCAATGCGAGCTCTTTTTTGGTTCTGTATGAACTTTAAAGCAGTTTTTTCCAATTCTGTGAAGAAAGTCATTGGTAGCTTGATGGGGATGGCATTGAATCTAAAAATTACCTTGGGCAATATGTCCATTTTCACAATATTGATTCTTCCTATCCATGAGCATGGAATGTTCTTCCATTTGTTGTGTCCTCTTTTATTTCGTTGAGCAGTGGTTTGTAGTTCTCCTTGTAGAGGTCCTTCACATCCCTTGTAAGTGGTATTCCTAGGTATTTTATTTTCTTTGTGGCAATTGTGAATGGGAGTTCACTCATTATTTGGCTTTCTGTTTGTCTATTACTGGTGTGTAGGAATGCTTGTGATTTTTGCACATTGATTTTGTATCCTGAGACTTTGCTGAAGTTTCTTATCAGCTTAAGGAGATTTGGAACTGAGACAATGGGGTTTTCTAAATATACAATCATGTCATCTGCAAACAGAGAAAATTTGACTTCCTCTCTTTCTATTTGAATATCCTTTCTTTTTTTCTCTTACCTGGCCAGAATTTCCAATACAAGCAAAAAACAAACAACCCTATTAAAGACACAGACACTTCTCTAAAGAAGACATATGAGCAGCCAACAAATATTTTAAAAAATTGCTTAACATCACTGATCAACAGAAATGTGAATCAAAACCACATCTCACACAAGTCAGAATGGCTATTATTAAAAAGTTTCAAATCAACATATGCTGTCTAGGCTGCAGAAAAAAAACATAATGTGTATACATTATTTCTGGAAATGTAAACTAGCTCCACCACCATGGAAAGCAGTTTGGAGATTTCTCAAGGAACTTAAAATAGAACTGCCATTTGACCCAGCAATCCCAATGTTAGCTATATATCCAAAAGAAAATAAGTTGTTCTACCAAAAGACACCTCCCCTCGTACATTCATCACAGCACTATTCACAATAGCAAAGACATGGAATCAAGCTTGGTGCCCATCAATGATGGATTGGATAAAGAAAATGTGATACTTATACACAGTGGAATACTCAGCAGTAAGAAAAAAATGCAATCATGTTCTTTGAGCAACATGAATGAATCGGAAGGCAATAATCCTAAGTGAATTAACACAGCAACAGAAAACCAAATACCACATGTTCTCACTGATAAGTGGGAACTACATGTTGGGTACTTATGGACATAGATATGGGAACAATAGACACTGGAGACTACTAGAGGGGTAGGTACAGATATGAGTAAGCATTGAAAGTTTGACTAATATATGCCATACTCACTACCTGAGTGGCAGAATCATTTGTATCCAAACCCTTGGCATCACACAATATAACAGTGTAAAAAACCTGCATACGTATCTGAATCTAAACTAAAAGTTGAAATTATAAAACAAGGAGAAAAAAGAATGCTCATGCACAGATATGCATGTAAAAATGCCAGGGAGGGTTAATTCATAGCAATAGTTACTATTTCACCTACTTTATTAGAGGTTAGCAAAACAATCATTTTTTAAATACTAATTTATGTTCAGTACAGATTGTACTCAACAAGGTAGTGAGGGCTCCTAAACCGAGTGCAAAGGTCTGATTGTGTAATTATGTACAATTGTAGGATGAAAGAGAATTGGCAAACATGCTCCTGCTGTGGCTATAGTACTAGACAGAAGTAGGACTTAAAATTGCCCTAGGACTTTCTCTGGTAAAGAAGGTAGACCTATCAATAGGGGAAAATAATCATAACTAACATTATGTAGAATTTTTTTAAATTGTCATGTATATGAATTGAGGGAAAAAAAATCATCTATGGATATTATGAGACCAGTCTCCCCAATGGAATAAAATAAAGTACTTGAACAGCTGCCATATTAGCATCTGTTTGTCCATATCATCATCCAGTTAATAGAAAGACATAATTCCCACTCCTCACTCAATATATAGATGGAAGTGGTTTTTACGGTAAATACAATTAGATTTGCAATAAGACAAAAGTTATGATTCAGGACTTGGTTAATGTTAAGTTTAAATGCACATATCATGTTGAGAATTTTCTTTGAACGTGTAATCAAAAAAAGTGCTACTGAGCGAACATTACTGCAATGTAGTAAAGCAGAATGTAAATTCCTTGAGGTCAGCATTCAAGTCTGTTTTCCTCGCAGCGGTGCCCACACACCAAGCATACTGCCTGGCACACAGTAAATGCTCATTAAATATTTGTGAGGTACATGGGCTAGGAAATGTAGTAGACAGCTGATGAAGCTTTTCTCCCACTGTTCCCCTAGTTGGATCATCCATAGTCAACTGATTATGAACCCTGAGGTCCAAGTTCTGCCCTCCCCCTTCACTCTCCCCACAAGTGGGCGGGACAATCCTCCCAGGACTTCAGCACAGTTGGACAGGGGTGGGCAGGGAGAGGTAGGGGCACTCAGAGATCCAGCAGGTGCTACACCATGAGTGTCTCTGTGCTGAGCCCCAGCAGACTCCTGGGTGGTGTCTCCGGGATCCTCCAAGTGGCCTCCCTGCTCATTCTGCTTCTGCTGCTGATCAAGGCCGCTCAGCTCTACCTGCACAGGCAGTGGCTGCTCAAAGCCTTCCAGCAGTTCCCGTGCTCTCCCTCCCACTGGCTCTTCGGGCACAAACAGGAGGTAAGGAGGAACTCAATGGGGGAGTGGGAGGGCAAAGAGGGATGGGGCTCTGAGACCCTGGTCACAAAATCCATAGAGAAAAGCCTTGTTTTGTAACAAACGTGAGGCCTCAAAGGAACACCCAGCCTACCTCTCTGGTGTCAGCTTGTCCCAGTCATGACGAGCTCACTTGTCCCATGAAGCCCATCCTGCTGGTCCTCAGCTCTATACCCATGCCCTCCTTCTGTAGATATCAAGTGTGTCTTGGCAGTCCTGCACGTGGAGGGCAATGCCTGATTGTCTCCAGGCTGATTACCCCATGAGCCTTGGCTTTTCTCAAAGAACAAGGCTTCTAGATGCTCCCTGCCCAGTCACTCAATGCCATCCCCTCTGCCTGGCCCTGCATTTGCCTGGGAGCACAGACACCCATCTGAGGAATCCGTGCAGTGAGGAGTTCATGGTCTGTGAAGAATACAGGCAGGAATTTGAGAAGGTGCCAGACTGTAGGAAAAGAGCTCACTCTGCTGGGGTGGATATCCGAGGCAGAGATCTGCTGGTGTAGGGAACCAACTGGCTAAGTAAGTTTCCCCAAGACTCACGGAATTTCCACAACACGTGATTTAGGACCTGAAAACCTGACAATTGTGGGTACACATGAAGGGGGCAGCCTGCACAATGTTCTCCAGGTGAGGAGACTGGTGTCTGAGTTGCACATTGAACAGTGTCTGTTGACCTCCTGGCTCTCCTCCCACACACCCGGACTGTGAGCTCCCTGGATGTGAGCATGTCATCCCCTCCCTGTGCCCCAGCAATCAGCAAAATCCTGGCACACCTTGATGGTCAGCTCAGGTGTGTAGAGCAAGCTTGTCCAACCCATGCCCCATGGGACTGCGTGTAGCTCAGGATGGCTTTGAAGGTGGCCCAACACAAATTCATAAACTTTCTTAAAACATTATGAGATTATTTTGCAATTTGTTTGAGCTCATCAGCTATCATTAGTGTTAGTGTATTTTATGTTTGGCCAAAGACAATTCTTTTTCTTCCAATGTGGCCTAGGAAAGCCAAAAGATTAGACATGCCAAGTGTAGAGGAACAGAGGAAAAAGAGAAAGGAGCAGCAAGAGGGCTGAGGAGGGACACAGCCCATCCCCTGTGCACTACTATCCCTGCATGGGGAGGGGGGCAGGTAGGAACAGAGCAAGGTAAGGGGCTGCATGGAGAGGGACTCACCAAGGTGCTATGAATTGAACATACTTAAGTGGAGATAGAGGTTGCAGGGAGCTGAGGCCTGTTGTTTCTCAGTAAAGGAGGCAACATAGTTCTCAGCAGAGCAGAACCAATGTGGGGACCTGACAGTGTTCAAGCCCTATATGGACTGGTCCCAATACCACTCTGCCTTCTTTCCCATTCTCCTCCTTCACCATATGTTACTCACTACCTCACTACCTGCCTATGCATTTCAACCTCTAGGCCTCTGATCACACTGTGCTTGCTACCTGGAATTATCTTCTCACTCATATCTATCTGTCAAGGCCCAGCACCAAGCTACCTCCTTCAAGAAGGCCTCCTGGGCCTCCCAGTAGTGAAGGGCCAACTCGTTTTTCTATGGGCTATCCTTCTTAAGAGGCCAGAGCAGTGTTAACTTGACTCGGTTATTTTTCTGCAGTGTCATAAGTGTGGGCTTCTTCTGGGAGAGACCATCTCAGATTTATCTTTGTAACCCAATAGTCCCTCAGTAGATGATGACTCAATGAGTGAGGAAGAGTTTTCTAATGTTCAGTTCTGAGTTAGGTCCCTCTTCAAAGCTTCCCCAGATGCTTATCCTTCCTTTCATCTCATGTCCATTATCCCCTACTGCACAGCCTCTAATCTTCCTTACCCCCCAACTAGACTGAAAATTCCACACAGATAAGGACCACAGCTGTGTCCTAATGCAGTGCCTGAACCACACTGGGCACATAGTGTGTGCGCAGTAAGCGTGTGCCGAATGAAGGAGCCTGTCCCACAGTAGGGCAAACTACCTCAGAGCTGGCGAATATGATTGTCAGAAGGAGGTGGGCAGACATTAGATACTTATGTGGTAGACAGTTGCTTTGAGTTACTAGAAGCAGTTGTAATAAAGAAGAGTTGGCTACATGGAACATCACTAGGACGCAATGTCTATGAGGGTTCCAGATGAGATTAAAGCAAAGCTGAGTCTTGGAAGCTGAGGAGAGCTGGCTGCTCTGTGGCAGAGGGGAAGGGCATTTACGGTAGAGAAAAGAGCAAGTGCCAGGGCCCAGAAGAGTGAGCAGGTGTGTGAATCAGCAGCAGTGGTGGCATTGGCATTGGAGCTGAAACAAACAGGTGATGATGGAATTGCCAGCAGGGCTGGAGGCAAGAAAAGAGAAGTTGAAGCCAGAAAGCCAAGGGCTTTGTGATCCACATCGAAGAGTTTAGAAAGATGACTGCAGGCAGCAGGGAGCTCATAATTCATTGATAAATGAAAATACAAATAAGAAACTCAAATCTCAAAATTATAGTCCAACACCAGCACCATATGCATATACCCAGACTCCATTCCATAAATCTGCATATTTTCAACATGTAGAATACTATTATGCACACAATTTTATAGTTAGTCTTTTTTTGCTTAGCCATACACATCCCAAATGCTATTTTATCTTAACAAATATTTACCATATATGCTGGGATAATATTGAAAATATAACAAGTATGATTATATAAATATATTGTGTAATTTTAAATGTTTGCATTAATTCATTTTATTCTCTAAATATACTAAATCATTTTACAAATCTACTTATCAAGTAATATGAGTTATGCACATAGCCCATGGAAAACGTTGTATTTATGACTTCCAGAGATTGTACACAACATGAAGACAATGGCTGACTTAAATTTCTGCTGGCAGTATTGAGTGAGGGCTCATAGCACTTGGCCTAATGTCAAGTCCTAGGAAAAGAGCAAGAATCTGGATCACAGCTGAGGTCATCAGAAACAGATCTAAATCCCTAACCTCTGCTACATGGCTCCTGTGGTTGTCCTGCCCTTCACTCTTGCTGCAAAGACTAGAAGTAAATGAAAGTGTTCATCTGTCTACCCTCGTTGACAGTTCCAACAGGACCAGGAGCTACAAAGGATTCGGAAATGGGTGGAGATGTTCCCAAGTGCCTGTCCTCTTTGGCTATGGGGAGGCAAAGCTCGTGTCCAGCTCCATGACCCTGACTATATGAAGGTGATTCTGGGGAGATCAGGTGAGATAGAACTCCCATCCCAACTGCAATGTCTCTTCCCTCTTGACACATGCCCCTGGGTCATGTGTTAAAATTCCAGAAGAGAATGGCTGTTCAAACATCAATATCTGAAACCTCTCCCATGCATCCACCAAGCCCACCATGCCCAGGCTGTAGTCAAGAATATTTACTGAATAGTGAATGTTTAAAACAGTATGTGGGGCTGAATTTTCTATTCTTTTTTCCATTTCTCTATTAAGAAAATTAAGATTGTAAATTGCCCCAGATCTGTAAAACAAATTTCATACTCACATTGACTTGGGTTTCGAAGCTCTAATTGTTGCCTGTCCTGGTATGCAGGTGACTAGGAAAACATCAATGTAGAAAATCCCATGGCTCCGTATTATTCATTGTCATAGAAGACCTAGCCTATGTGTCTCACTAGGAAGTTCACCTTCCTAGCCCTCTGGGTGTTTTCCTGACGGAACACTGAGTCTGTCTTCCTGAGCTCACACTGACCTTCAGGACAGAAATAGAAGTGGATGGGAGTCAAGTAGGAGGTGACATGGGTCAAACTGCCAACTGACAGACACCAAGAACTGATGGCTGCCTCTGAGACTGCCTTGCTTAGTAGCTCCTAGTTTCCTATAAAGCCCTTTCTTACCTTTCAGACCCGAAATCCCAAGATCCCTACAGATTCCTCGCTCCATGGATTGGTATGTGTGCAAACTAGGACTGCAGCCCACTCCCTAGTTAGGTTTGAGTTATTTCTTTGGCTCACAGAAAACAACAGATTAGGGGCCATCCCCAAATCAAGCCTCATTTCCTTCTTCTAACAAGACCCTCACCCCTTCCTAATGCTGGTGCAAACCTTCCTGAGGCTCAGCTTCTTCCATTTCATGTCTCAGTTCTCTCCAGACATCCTTGGCCTCACGTTTATTTTACATCTGCCCACAACCCTTTTAAACCTTTATCTCACAGCTCACATCATAATCACATGGATGTAGCAGCTCAATCAGAAAATTCACATGCCTGAAACATGCCTCCTTTTCCTGCATTTGCCCATGATGTGGCTTCTTCTGGATAGTTCTCTCCCCAAGAAGCCACCTTTCTCCCTCCCAAATTGTCACCAGTCATCCCTAGGTCTGTGCAGCCCCCGACACACACACATACACACATTCATGTCTACCTTAGGGTACGGCTTGCTCCTGTTGAATGGGCAGACATGGTTCCAGCACCGACGGATGCTGACCCCAGCCTTCCACTATGACATCCTGAAGGCCTACGTGGCGCTCATGGCCGACTCTGTACGAGTGATGCTGGTGAGTCCATGTCTCTCTGCTCTCCCCACACCCACGCACAGCACACACTCTCACGAACTCCACTCTCAACCCTGTGTCCCACAGGCGGCTGTAGACATAGACACATGGAACAACACTCTCATGTCATTGCTGTGAGAGTAGAGGGTTCCCCAGAGTTGTATAAAGTAGGAGAACACCCAGGCATCAGGTCAGATCCACACTTTGTTCCCCACCATAGGAATAGAGATTCGTGGTGAACACAAGGCCCTTCTCCTCCCACTTTGAAACCTTCAGCACAAGGGACCGGAGGAGTGTGCAATCTTGTTGGACAGCAGGACTTCCTATGCTGGCTGGCCTGGGCAATGGCAGCTTCAGTGGCAGCATGGACAGGCCAAGATGTCACTCACCCGGGCTCTAGCCTGTGGCCCCAGGTTTCTGCATGGATTTAAACCACCCTTGGAAGGAAATGAACACCAGGTCTATGTTCTCAGAGCAATATCTGCCATAGCATCATCTCCCATCAGGACTCTGATTTCTCACCCAACTGTGCCCAGCAAATTTTCTTGGATGGAAAAGAATTGAAGTCTCTGTTTTCTCTACAACAGAAAGCCCATACTAGCCCCTTAAGCTATCTTTGGCACTGAAACTTTCCTACTAGTCCCTCAGAACTAGCTCAGCTCTCAGAACACTGAAGAGTCCCCCATTATTTATCCCAGAACAACAATAACAACAAAATTTTCACAACCATATGTCCTAACTGAATCTCAAAATTCAATACTTAATCCATGCTATTGTGAGAGGATCTGTTTAATGTTGTATTAAAAGTGCATGAGAATTAGGGGTCAGTTTACCAACACTGGCTTTACAGTCCCAGTTTCTACAACGCATCTGCTCTGTAAAGGGAGGAATCCCAACCAAGATATCTGCAAGCTACAGGAAAAAACAAGATATCTGCAGGTACAGGAAAAAGCCAGGCCTTATTAGCAAAGCACTTCTTGGAGATTAAGAAGGTTCATGCCCCCTCCCACCACAGGACAAATGGGAAAAGCTCCTTGGCCAGGATTCCCCTCTGGAGGTCTTTCAGCACGTCTCCTTGATGACCCTGGACACCATCATGAAGTGTGCCTTCAGCCACCAGGGCAGCATCCAGGTGGACAGGTCAGTGCTAACCCTCCAGTTGCAGGGCCCTTGTTCTTATCAAGCGGAGTGCACATACCTGAGGGGCAGGTGGGGGAGCGTGAAGGCTCACCTCCACACAAAGGAAGAGTCAGTCTCTGACCAAACTCTAATTCCAGTCCAGACCAAACAAAGTCCCAGGAACAGATGCCTAATTCCTAGCACAGGTGGACCCTGGTTGTTCATACCATCTGATAAAGGCCAAAGGATAATAGGGCTGTAAGACAGAAGAAACATTGCCTCAAGGCTGCTTGTCCCCATTATCTGAGGCTGCCTCCTCTCAGACCCCATTCTACTTCCGGGTAATGGGCCCACCCCTACTATGGTCTCTTCTTCATACTCTCCCTCAGGGATTCTCAGTCCTACATCCAGGCCATTAGTGACCTGAACAACCTGACTTTTTCCCGAGCGCGGAATGCCTTTCACCAGAATGACACTATCTACAGCCTGACCTCTACTGGCCGCTGGACACACCGCGCCTGCCAGCTCGCCCATCAGCACACAGGTTCTGTCTCTTCCTCTTGTCTCCCGGCCTTTCCCAGGCACAGTGGAAGAACCTGCCCTGACTCCTCAGGCAGAAAAGGCCCCTAGGAACCCTGCAGAAGCCAGAACACATTCAGTCTGGGGAATTCCCTTGCTCAGGGGCTGGGAGCCGAGATGTGAGGGGCCAGGTTCTGTGCCTTAGTTTATCAATGTCCCCACATGGAAGTAACTGAATGAGACCCTGTCCAAACAGCATTCAAACGGGGCCTCCATGAACTGTGCCACTGGAGGAAGGGGTGCCCTGCCTCACACAGTACTAGAGCTTCCACCCCTGACCCTGCACCCACACTCACATTCATCCTGAGATCTACCAGACACCCACATGGGGGCACTTGGGCAGCTAGGCCTCCTGGGGGCTGCTGATGGTCTCAGCTCTGCCTGGTAACCATTGTTCTGGTACAGACCAAGTGATCCAACTGAGGAAGGCTCAACTACAGAAGGAGGGGGAGCTGGAGAAGGTCAAGAGGAAGAAGCACTTGGATTTCCTGGACATCCTCCTCTTGGCCAAAGTGAGTATGTGTAGGAAAGGCCTGAGTCTTTGCCCAGAAGTACAGAGCAAGTACAGCCCTGCACTTTCACCACGGTCTTCCCAGATGGAGAATGGGAGCATCTTGTCAGACAAGGACCTCCGTGCCGAAGTGGACACATTCATGTTCGAGGGCCACGACACCACAGCCAGTGGGATCTCCTGGATTCTGTATGCTCTGGCCACACACCCCAAGCATCAGGAGAGGTGCCGGGAAGAGATCCATGGCCTCCTGGGTGATGGAGCCTCCATCACCTGGTGAGTGAGGGCTCAAAAGATGGGGTTCCATGCCTTCTCTACAGGGGAAGCCCCTGGTCTGCCCGGGCCTTGCTGATGTTCAGGATGGGCTTGTTTCAGGAACCACCTGGACCAGATGCCCTATACCACCATGTGCATTAAGGAGGCACTGAGACTCTACCCACCGGTGCCAGGCATTAGCAGAGAGCTCAGCACTCCCGTCACTTTCCCTGATGGGCGCTCCTTGCCCAAAGGTATGAACTTCCCCCACACTCTCACCTAAACTCTCCACAGGGACATGTGGTGGGTCAGAAATCCATGTGTGCTTCAGAGTTCTGCACATCTCTGGGTCTCCCTTTTGTATTAAAAAAATCAAAAACATACTTTGTATTTAGGATTAAGAATTTGAAATGTCTGGCCGAGAGCTTGAACCCACCAAAAGTTCAAGAAATAAATGTTAATCTCCGAATGTGGCCTTGGGTCAGTAACTCTAAAATTCTACTCCTTGAGATGTGCGGGGCTGGAAAGAGAATCAGACAAGGGCAGAGAGGGATGTGTTTCTTTCCTCATGGGGTCAGTGCAAAAGAGGCTGATCAGGAATCTCATTTCCCGGGTCAGCTGTTGTCCAGTCTCTGAGGAACTCTCAGGTTGATGGCAGAGAGCAGCTGATGACCAGATCTGGGGCCACCAAGGCGCAACCTCCCCGGTTCTGGTCCCAGTCCTGCCATAACCTAGTTGTGTGAACATAGATAAGACAATTGGTCTCTTTGAGACTCAGGTATCTCCCCTGAAAACTGAGAGCAAAAGAATGTCTTCCTTGGAGCGCTGTTGTATTGAGTGAGTTCATGTATATTCTCCAACGGACCTTGGAGGATATTTGATGAATGTGAAATGTCCCTGAACTTACTCTAAACAGTAATGCTCTGATTCTTTCTTGCTTCTCATTCCTGCATAAATGGTTGTCTATTCATCATCTGAACTCACATGCTTTGTCAGGCCTAACCCACCTGCATAATGGCAGAATCATCCCAGTCAAAGTGACAATTTGTGGAAAGTAGGCCTTTTGGGCCTTCTTTTGCCCCTGCTGGCTGAAGTACCAGGCCACCCCGGGAGAATGATCAGTCTTCTCTCTGTTTCCAACCTGCACCACAGGTATCACGGTCATGCTCTCCATTTATGGCCTTCACCACAACCCAAAAGTGTGGCCCAACCCAGAGGTATGTAGTCCCTGAGAGGAGGAAGTGGGGTGATCTCTCAAGACCAATACCTTCTCCTGCTTCCACCTCTGGGAGTCCTGTCCCCTCGTGGGTGGCAAGTAGGGGCTGGATCCTTACCTATCCTGGTTCTGGCGCTCTCTCTGCAGGTGTTTGACCCTTCCCGTTTTGCACCGGGTTCTGCTCAACACAGCCACGCTTTCCTGCCCTTCTCAGGAGGATCAAGGTGAGACGTCCTGTGTGGTAATTGGAAGAGAGAAATAAGGGAAGTCTCTGGTCAACCCTCTGATCTTTGAGAGCCAGATGTTCATATGTGGCGTCTTCAGATGTGCCCTTAGATGTTGGTACTTGTGGGAAAGTCAGGCACCTGGTGTGGGTGTCTCTGTACAAAAGGAAGGTGGCATTCCAGAGCACCCCATGGAGACTTTGCTCCCTCTGCTTCTTCAAATAGGCAGCCTGAATTCACTGTCAGTGCATGTTCCACCCTTCAGTATATTCACATATTTTCCTCACTTTAGGGATATGAATTATCAAAATTAGATATTCTCCAGTGAATTCAACTTCAGCTGTTTGCTTTTCTCAGTTATCACGAATAGTAAACAGTAGATTTCTCTCTCCCCACACATCCTTAATGCTGCACACAACCTTCCCTATTTAATTCACCAGTCTGCCATAGAGATGAATCATTGAAATTTTTGCGTCTGTTTCTAATACAGATGACCTGCAAGTCCTACCTTTCAAGCCACATAAGGGAGAGGTTAAGGTAGCCCTTTGAAGAAAGTTTTACAACAGTGTGTGTCATATCATACATTTTTCTGTCTTGCCCAATGAAATTTTTACCGTATTATATAGTGTTCACACATTTATGTCTATTTCCCCATTTGGCAAATCTGTACATACCTTGGGATCTTTATGCCATAGTCCTGTAATCCACTTAGCACAATATTGGCCGAAAACACAAAAATGTGAACAGTACACTGTCTTGGAGAGAAAAGCGCAATAATTATTATATAACGCACAACATTTGAAGACTTCTGGTATGTGAAAGATAAAACACACTTGAAATAGCTGTTGAGCTGGAGAGGAAAACTCCAGAATGGCTGCGGTGGAAATCATTGTGGCATCAGAAATTGTCCTGTGACATACAAACAGGCAAAAACAATATAAATTCTTAGTAGAAACAAAGTTTGTTCAAAGAAATAATTATGTGACTTCTTCAAATGGTGAGTTCACTTACACAGAACAGGCTTTAAGAAAAAGCTTCCTCCTGAAACTCCTTCTCCAGCACTGGTCTGTCTATCCCAGCATGAGAAAGTCTTCCTAAACATTGCCTGCAAATCATGTCGCTGCCACTAGAAAACCGGAGAGCATTCCTAAGCTCCATTTCTAGCTCAGAACTATATTTACTCTCAGTGTATTTCCTTCTATTTTATTCATTTTAAAACTTAAATAACATCATTCAAATATAAAAGTATTTCTTAAGCCTACCTCTGTGGGTCAAGTCCTGTGCAGCGTGATAAGAAAACAGAGATAAAAGGTACAAAAATGTGTTGTACAGAAATATATCCTGTGCTCCAGACACACATCATTCCATCATCCATCCTTTCACTCATTCACTCACTGAGTGGCTTGTCGAGTGTCCCTGTCCCTGGTGCTGTCTGAGACTGTGAGTGTTCATGGATAAATCACGAATGCTACCTGGGGGGCTGGGAGGGAGAGTCACAGCTGGCAGGGAGTGAGAGGCAGCTGGGCTCTGACTTTAGCCTTGAGGATGTGGCAGGCAAAGGTGAAGGGAGGACATTCTCAGCCATCTCCACATGAACAGGGCTAGGACGTGGGCTGGACAGGTAAAATGTGGGTGAGTTAACAGCCCACAGAGGGCTTGTCTGCCAACTGAGGCATTGGGATGCTGTCCCCTCTATGATGCAGAGCGCGGGAGGGTCTGAGCTGGGCTGTGGCTTCAGTGTGCAGGGAGGGGAAGCAGAAATCCAGAAAGTCCAGGTGAGAAGACTGAGGAAAGGCAAAGAAGGACGTTTCTGGGGTAGAATTAGAAGGCTACAGGGGCTGGTGGATGGAGGAGTGAGGTTAGACAGGAACCCGGACCCTGGAGTGGGAGGCAGGTGGGGCAACAGCTGAGGACCACCCACCCAGTTCCCCTCCAGGAAGCCTCCCATTGCCCTTCTGACTCCCTTAATCCACCCATCGGGGGCCCCCTATGAGGATTAATGTCCCCGTGCGTCCCACTACATGGGAAGCACCTGAGAGTGTGGCCCACCCTCACCCTACAGGACGTGAACTGACCTCCACACTGAAGAACAAGAAATGTTTGTGGAGGAGTGAACAAACCACTGATTAACCCTTTATCTATTCATGTGATTAGACTCTGCCTTAGAGCCCTGGCCCTGTCTTGATAGAGGGTTTCAGGCCTGCTGAGAGCAGAGGTAGAAGATGGAAGTTAGGAGCTAGCCCAGGAAGACGGCTCTGTCCAAGGTTTGGGATAGTGTGAAGCCAGGATGGGGTAGAAGTGTCCATGGGCTGTAAGTGTGCAGGGGCTGGACACATGAGGTTGGGCACTGAATGCCCAGCCCAGGGCTGGGGTCAGGGGCCAAAACCTGCTCAGATCAGAATGGAGCCTGAGGCCTCTTCTCAATTCATTGTCTCTGCCTGGCCCAGGAACTGCATCGGGAAACAATTTGCCATGAACGAGCTGAAGGTGGCCACGGCCCTGACCCTGCTCCGCTTCGAGCTGCTGCCTGACCCCACCAGGATCCCCATCCCCATGGCACGACTTGTGTTGAAGTCCAAAAATGGAATCCACCTGCGTCTCAGGAGGCTCCCTAACCCTTGTGAGGACAAGGACCAGCTTTGAGGGCCTCCACCTGCCATCCTGTCTTCCTGACCCCCGCTCCTGTCTCCTGTCTGTCTGCCCATATCCTGCTTTCTATCTGCCCACCTTCCCTTCTTCCCACCTGCCTGCTGTCCTGCCTCCTGTCCCTCAGTCTGCCTGCCCTTCTCTCTCTCACCTTTCTCCAGGCTCCCTACCTGCTTGTCTACCTGTCTCCTACCCACCTGTATCTCTTGTTGGGAGAAAAACTTGGTGTTGAGAGAAGCTGAGGCTTCTGCATGTCTGACATAATGTAAGAGTCTTGGAACATGTCGAGGGTCCAGTGTCTAAAACACCTTGTGGCCTTTGGAACACCACACTGTGTGCTAAAGGGTGGAAGGCTACCCTGACGCACCATCATCTAAGCCCAGGGCATAAAACCCCTCATGACTTGGAAAGAATCCAGGGCTCGTGGCTCTGGAATGTGTCTGGACCTGCTGGCTCCTTGCTTCTTGCTCTCCCAGGATCAATTGTATCTTGAGTTAAAAGAACCTGCTCTCCATTATCTCAAGTAGCAGAGCATATGCTAAACCGTCAGTTGTAAATCATGTGCTTAATGCAATGTGCTCTTTCGACCCCCACATTCTCACCACCTGTTTCTTGGTTCGATCACCAATAAATAGTCTGGGCTTCCAGAGCTCCGGGCCTTCACAGCCTCCATACTTAGCATTGGCAACCTGGACCCACTTTCTCTCTCCAACTGTCTTTTCTCATTCCTTTGACTCTGCCGGACTTTGTCACCCCCACGACCTGGTGTTGGCTCTGATCACTCCAACATCCCTGAATCTCCACTCACCTCCCAAACTCCTGCCTGCCCTCCAGACTATCTGCCCATACATCTATCTCCTTCTTCCTGCCTGCTTGTCTGTTTCTGTGTTAGTTTCCTATTGCTGCTGTAATAAACTATCACAATCTCAGTGATTTTAAATAATGGCTTTTTATTCTCTTATAGTTCTGGAGGTCAAAGTCAGATATGAGTTTCACTGGATGAAAACAAATTCTGGACAGGGCCAAACCCCCACCCCCAGAAGGCTTCAGGGAGAGCCCCGCCCCTTGGCGTTTCAGCTCCAGAGCTGCCTTTTTTGCATTCCTTGGTACTGTCCCCTCCTTCCTCTATAAAGCCAATGGCATCTTCAAATCTCTCGCTCTCTCTGACTGTCTTCACATCTCTTTCTCTCTTATAAGGACCCTTGTGGCTAGTTACATCAAGCTTATTAAGATAATCAAAGATAATGTCACCACTTCAAGATCCATTACTTACTCAAAAGTCCATTGTGACATATGCAGTCCCACAATCACAGGTTTCATGAATTAGGATGTGGACAACATGGAGACCCATTGTTCATCCTAGCACAGCCCCTACCTGATTGTCATCTGATGTGTCCATCTAAACCTGTCCTGTATGCTACCCACCTACGTACATGATTGTCAGTCAGACAATCCCTCCATCTTCCCTCCTCTTTAGAATAAGGTTTGCAAGCTTGCATGCTTTGTCCAGCTTCACATGGAAGACGATAGGTTTAGAAGAGGAGACACTAAGGCAGGGAGATAAATCCCTACTGAGGAGAGAAAATGGAGATGAGGTGTGCCCATTGGTGCCAGAACCCAAGCAGGACCTGACTTGACCCATCCCCCTGCACACAGCCTCCTACCATGTCTCCCCTGGTGCCCACACCCTGTCCAGCTCCTGAGGCTCCCATGGTAGCTAAGTTTAGACAAAGGATATTTATCTAGGAGATCAGAGGGAGAAGCTCACACCCATAGGGAAAAGACCGCAGGCCTCCATTCAAGATTTAGATTCAAAATGAATCACAGCAAGGCTGAGCTAAGGGCCTGTCTTGCTACGTTTTGTGTTACTGTAACCGAATACCCAAGGCTGGGTAATTGATCCAGAAAAGAGGTTTTTTGGCTCATGATCTGGTGGCTGAAAAGTTTAAGTTTAGGCAGCTCAGTCAGATGCAGGCCTCATGCAGCTTCCACTCGTGGCAGAAGGCAAAAAGGGAGTGGCACGTGCTACCATTGCATGGTGACAGAGGAAGCATGAGAGAGAGACTAAGGAAGCAAGACTCTGTTTTGGTCCCAATGTCTTGGAAACTTGTCCATTCCAGATACAGCAAAAACTCAAGCCCGTGAGGTGTAAGGGGGCACTCATCTCTTCATAAAGGATCTGTCCCCATGATCTAAATATCTCCCACTGGGACCCACCTCCAACACTGCTGTGTTGGGGATGAAGGTTTCAGGAGGAGTTTGGTTAGGAACACCCCACATCCCAGCCATAGTGAGGCTGCACTGAGCTGAGCAGGAAAGCCTCAAAGGCCTGGTCTGGCATGAGGGCCTTGTAAACTCAGCTCTCTCCACTGTCCCAGTAGGTGTAGAAAGACACCCCAGCCTAGCAACGTCACCAGGCACCTGTCAACCTCCCTCACATATGGAACCTGCAGGCTTCTCAGGAAGCTCATGGAGTGGGCAGCTGTCCAGTCAGGGGTGGGAGGAGCCCAGGCAGGCAAATGGGTCCGGCTGGTGGAAGAGGCTGTCAGACCCCAAGCAGCTCCTTCCCTACAGCACGAATTCTTGGTCGTCTTCTGCCTCTCTGGCTGGCCACCGTGACGGGGCAGGGGCATCCTCAACCCTGCCCGCACTTGGTGACTGCCTGGGTGCTGGTACTGCTGACCCTGGGCCCTGTTCCAGCACCCAGGCCCCATGTACTACCCCTGGGCTAGTGTCACTGATTGTCCCAGCCTCTCGTAATGCAGACCGTGCTTCCCTTCCTATATCTGAACCCAGGTGTTCCTCCCACCTATTGCCCATTCCTAGCCCAGGACCTTGGATGCCATACAGAGAACTTCCTCTGCCTGAGGTCTGAAAGCTCATTCTGTGACCCTGAAAGGGCTTCTCTTCTAGTTTGTGCCTACAACTAGGACCTCCCTCCAAGTCCCCTGAGTTCCCAGGTCATTGGATTAATTCAGTCCTGCTCTGAGAATGGGCAGGAAAGGGGAGGGCTGGACAGCAGGTGATCAGCCAGAAGTGGAGGGAGATGGAAAAACTGGGAGAGAAGAGTGACCTGGGAACATCCTGTACAGAATGGCCAGCCAGTCCCCTGGCATCAGGAGATTTACAAGGGCTCATGTTGGCCATGCTCAAAGACCACAGGATAGTGGGCACTCACTCCCATTGCTACCCCTAATACCTGGTTGAAAAGAGGAAGAGAAAGTGAATCATGTAAATGAAAGTCTCATTGCAATTGGAGAGGTGGAGACCTCAGAATGATCAAAGAGATAGGGAAGGTGCACAAGGAAGGGGAATCTGAATATTTCTATGTAAAAGAATGATGTTGAACTTTTACATACACCATATACAAAGTAAAAAAAAAAATGGATAGAAGGGTTGAAAGATAGTCCACAGAATGGCAGAATATATTCACAAATCAAATGAAAACATATAAAGCACTCCAACACACAACAACTGAAGAGGGCCAGTCCCTCCACACCTGAGGGTGTTTCTCATCAGGTGGTACAAGAGACTGAGAAAAGAAATAAGACACAGAGACAAAGTATAGAGAAAGAACAGTGGGCCCAGGGGACCGGTGCTCAGCATACAAAGGACGCACACCGGCACTGGTCTCTGAGTTCCCTCAGTATTGTTGATCACTATCTCTATCATCTCGGTGAGGGGGATGTGGCAGGACTATAGGGTAATGGTGGGGAGAGGGTCAGCAGGAAAACGTGTGAGCAAAAGACTGTGTCATAAATAAGTTTAAGGAAAGGTGCTGTGCGTTGATGTGCACATACACAAACATCTCGGTGCAATAAAGAGCAGTCTTGCCGCCAGCATGTCTCACCTCCAGCACTAAGGTGGTTTTCTCCTATCTCAGTAAATAGAACATACAATCGGGTTTTACACTGAGACATTCCATTCCCAGGGACAAGCAGGAGACAGATGCCTTGCTCTTATCTCAACTGCAAAGAGGCCTTCCTCTTTCACTAATCTTCCTCAGCACAGACCCTTTACGGGTGTTGGGCTGGGGGACGGTTATGTCTTTCCCTTCCCACAAGGCCATATCTCAGGCTATCACATGGGGATAAACCTTGGACAATACCTGCCTTTCCTGGGCAGAGGTCCCTACAGCCTTCCGCAGTGTATTGTGTCCCTGGGTACTCGAGATTAGAGAATGGCGATGACTTTTACCAAGCATACTGCCTTCAAACACCTTTTTAACAAAGCACGTCCTGCACAGCCCTAAATCCATTAAACCTTGAGTCAACACAGCGTATGTCTCTGCAAGCACAGGGTTGGGGCTAGGGTTACAGATTAAGAGCATCTCAAGGCAGAAGAATTTCTCTTAGTACAGAACAAAATGGAGTTTCTTATGTCTACTTCTTTCTACATAGACACAGTAACAGTCTGATCTCTCTTTTCCCCACAACAACAAAATACTACAATCCCATTCAAAAATTCAAAGGACCTCAATAGAAACTTCTGCAAAGAAGATATGCAAGTGATCCATAAGCACACCTGGAAAGACGCTCAACTTCATTAGTCATTGGAGAAATGCAAATCAAAACCACAGTGAGATACCACTTCATATCCTTTAGAAAGGCTATAATTATTTTTAATGGAAAATGTGAAATGCTGAACAGAATATGGAGAAATTGAAACTCTTATGAATTGCTGGTGAATGTAAATTGGCATAGCCAATTTGCAAAACCAATTTGTGGTTCCTCAGAAAAATAAAATCACAATTTCCCTGGGACCCAGCAATTCTACTTTTAGATGTATACCCAATGGATTTGAAAGCAGGAATTTGAACAGATCCTTGTAAACCAATGTTCACAGCGACATTATTCACAGTAGTCATCAGGTTGAAGAGCCCAAGTGTCCATTAACAGAAGAATGGGTTCACAAAATGTGGTATACAGACAATGGAATATTATTCAGTCAAAAAAAGAATGAAGTTCTGATACACACTACCGCAGGAATGATAGTGATAACAGCATGCTAAGTAAAATTTGACAGACATCAAAGGAAATATATCATATGATTCCACTCCTAAGTTGTAGATTAAGCAAATTCATACATTAGAAAAAGTAGTAGAGGATAATAATAAGGACTGGGAGAAGGCAGAGTTATCATGCAATGATTACAGAGTTTCTTTAGAGTAATGAAAAGCTTTTGGAAATAGGTAGTGATGATGGTTGTAAAACACTGTAGGATCTGCTGCCAAGATGGCCAAATAGGAACAGCTCTGGTCTGCAGCTCCCAGCAAGACCAACACAGAAGGCAGGTGATTTCTGCATTTCCAATTGAAGTAGCCTGTTCATCTCTTTGGGACTGGTTAGGCAGTCAGTGCAGGCCACAGAGGGCGAGCAGAAGCAGGGTGGGGCATAGCCTCACCAAGGAAATGCAAGGAGTGGGGGACCTCCCTTTCCCAACCAAGGGAAGCCATGAGAGACTGTGCAATCCAGCCCAAATGCTACACTTTTCCCACGGTTTTGCAATCTGCAGACCAGGAGATTCCCTCATGTGCTTACACCACCAGGGCCCTGGGTTTCAAGCACAAAACTGTGCAGCTGTTCAGGCAGACACTACACTAGCTGCAGGAGTTTTTTTTTTTTTCATACCCTCGTGGTGCCTGGAACCCCAGCCAGACAGAACCTTTCACTCCCCTGGAAAGGGGCTGAAGCCAGGGAACCAAGTGGTCTCACTCAGTGGGTTCCATTCCCACAAGGCCCAGCAAGCTAAGAACCACTGGCTTGGAATTTTCACCAATAGCACAGCAGTCTGAAGTCAACCTGTGATGATTAAGCTTGGTGGGGGGAGGGGCGTCTGCCATTACTGAGGCTTGAGTAGGCGATTTTCCCCTGACAGTGCTAAAAAGGCCTGAAAGTTCAGACTGGGAAAACTCAACGCAGTGAGGCAAAGCAACTGTGGCCAGTCTGCCTCTCTGGAGTCCTCTTCACTGGGCAGGGCATCTCTGAAAGAAAGGCAGCAACCCCAGCCAGGGGCTTATAGATAAAATTCCCATCTCACTGTGGGCATAGCTTCAGTGGACTTAAACATTTCTGCCTGCCGGCTCTGAAGACAGCAGTGGATCCTGACAAGGAGGGTTCTGCCAACACAGTGCTTGAGCTCTGCTAACGGACAGACTTCCTCCTCAAGTGGGTCCCTGATCTCCATGCCTCCTGACTGCCAGAGACCTCCCAACAGGGGTTGACTGACACCTCATACAGGAGAGCTCCGACTGGCCCTCATCAGAAGCGCCTTTAATGTTCCTATTTCTACTAATGTTCTGTTATGGTGGTATAATTATTCTATAAACCAGTATAAGCTTTTTCATCCATGTTTCTCACTTCCCTCTGAGCCCTCATGAGAAGCATTTTAATGTCCATATATCTACTAATACTGTGTTTAAGGTAGTCTATGCTTTTCCTATCATGCACTTCAAAATCTTCCAATCTCTACATATTCTTCAATTCCAAAGCCAATTCTACATTTGTGAGTATTTATTACAGCACACCTCACCTCTACTACCAAAATCCTAGGGCTTCTGTAACAAATTAACAGAAATGTGGTGATTTAAAATGACAGAGCCAGTTGCAATGGCGTGAGCCTGTAGTCTCAGCTACTCTAACCGCGGAAATGGAAGGATTGTTTGAGCCCAGAACTTTGAGACTAGCCTCAGCAACTTAAAGAAGACCCTGTCTTTAAAAAAAAAAAAAGATGAAGAAAGAGAGAAAGAAAGAAAGAGAGAGAGAGAGAGAGAGAGAAAGAAAGAAAGAAAGAAAGAAAGAAAGAAAGAAAGAAAGAAAGAAAGAGAAAGAAAGAAAGAGAAAGAAAGAAAGAAAGAAAGAAAGAAAGAAAGAGAGAGAGAGAGAGAGAGAAAGAAAGAAAGAAAGAGAGAAAGAAAAAAAGAGAGAAAGAAAGAAGAAAAAAACAGCAGAAATTTATTCTGTCACTGTTCTGGAGACCTGAAGTCCAAAACACTAGCCTGGCTTAAATCAAAAAGTATCAGTGGGGCTGTGTTCCCTGCAGAGCTCTAGAGGAGAATCCATTCCCTACCTCCCCCAGCTGCTGCTGGCTGCCAGCATTCCGTGGGTTATGGCTGCATCCCTCCAATCTTCAAGACCAGCATCTTCAAATCTCTCTCTACTCCATCTTTGCATGGCCTTCCCTGTGTGTGTCATATCTCCTTCTACATTTAGTGCTCACCTTGATAATCCAGTATAATCTCCCCATATTGATTCTTAACATCATCACCTCTGCTAAGACTCTTCCAAAAAAAGATATCATTTACAGGTTCTATAGATTAGAACTTGATGTCTATCAAGGTCATTATCCAGCATATTAAAATCTTCCTACTGATCATTGAAGATGGCCCTCCCTCACCAAAATGTGTTTGCCTTATCCCAACATTCCAAAAGCCTCAACCCATTACAGCATCAGCTCAAGTGTAAAATCTTGTCCAACTACCATTAGCTTAAAACTAGCTTAAAACTGTTTTTATGTTTGTAGTGGAATAGTTTATGATATAACGAAGATTGAAATGTGACATACATAGGGCTAAGATTAGTGGTAGTAAAGTCTTTGATAGGAAATGAATGCATTGGCCATAACGAAATACTGGATATGAAGCTCATACTCATAGAAATAAAATAGTAAGCAGTAAAGTCTTAATAATAAAAGTTATTGTGTAAATTTCTGGAATATGGCTCCTAAAAATAAAATTACTGTAGGAGTATTTATCATGGTGATATTTAGCATACTCAGCAAATAATAGTCAAATGATCCTGCTGCATATTTAACATTAAAGCCTGACACAAGTTATCATTCTCCTTCAGTTAGGATGAATGAAGCACTCCAGTTCCTTCCTTCCTTCCTTCCTTCCTTCCTTCCTTTGTCTCTTTCTTTTTTTTTTTTTTTTTGGAGTTTCACTTTTGCTGCCCAGGCTGGATCTCAGCTCACTGCAACCTCCACCTCCCAGGTTCAAGCGATTCTCCTCCCTCAGCCTCCTGAGTAGCAGGAATTACAGGTGCCAGCCACCACACCCTGCTAATTTTTTTATATTTTGTAGAGATGGGGTTTCACCATCTTGGCCAAGCTGGTCTTGAACTCCCGACCTCAAGTGATCCACCCACCTCAGCCTCCCAAAGTGCCGGGGTTACAGGTGTGAGCCACTGTGCCCAGCCCCAGGTTTTTGCTGTTGTTGTTGTTGTTTTGTTTGTTTGTTTTTGTTTGAGACGGAGTCTCAATCTGTCTCCTAGGCTGGAGTGCAGTGGCACGATCTTGGCTTGCTGCAACCTCCACTTCCTGGGTTCAAGCGATTCTCCTGCCTCGGCCTCCTTAGTAGCTGGGATTACAAGCATATGTCACCACGCCCAGCTAATTTTTTGTATTTTTAGTAGAGATAGGTTTCACCGTGTTAGCCAGGATGGTCTCAATCTCCTGACCTCATGATCCACCCATCTCAGCCTCAAAAAGTGCTGAGATTACAGGCGTGAGTTATCGTGCCCAGTCCAGCTGTTTCTTGTAAACCTTAATCTTTTTCAATTTCAAGTTTAAATTATGTGATGGTAAGTGGCTGTGGTGGAAAAATTAATCATAAACACTCTTGGTTAATTATAAGAGTAGAGAGTGTAAATGATCCACTTATTCATATAACTGGTAGTAAAGTAATTGCTAAACTTACTTCAAATGAAATTGTGCTGCTGCTCCTATATGTATACTTAAGAAGGCATGTTTTGACCTTGAAGTTCATCCTGATCTTAGCATGGAGTATAAAGCTAGGCTTGAAACTGATAAAATAAATAATGTCCCCAAGTTTACAATAATTCATGGATATGGCATAGAAAAGAGAATTCATATTTTTAATGTTAAGGTAAGAGATTGAATTGATGCAAAGATAAATATTAATATAGAGGAAGCTATCTATCATAATTCTTTTTATTCTAAAAAGAAGTGTTTTCTTTTTAATAAGCATATATAAGACATAACTTTATGAGGATATTAAAGTTCTTGGGGTATTCTCAATCACTAAATATGTTACAGACCTCATCTACCTGGTTAAGTTTTTCTTTCTTTCTTTCTTTTTTCTTCATCTGCTGTTTTTCAGGTGCCTTTCTCTCTTTCCTTCTTATTTCTTTCTTTCTTTCTCTTTCTTCTTTCGATCTTCTTTTCTTTCTTTCTTTCTTTCTTTCTTTCTTTCTTTCTTTCTTTCTTTCTTTCTTTCTTTCATTTCAATAACAGATTTTGGGGAACAGATGGTGTTTGGTCTGTTTAGTGGTGGTTTCTGAGATTTTGGCACACCCATCACCAAGCAGCGTACACTGTACCCAATGTGTAGTCCTTTATCCCTCACCCTGCTCCTACATTTCCCCGAGTCCCCAGAGTTCATTGTATCGTTCTTATGCCTTTAATTACCATTAAAGAACTTACCCATATAACCAACCACCACCTGTTCCCCAAAAACAATTGAAATAATTTTTAAAATGCACAAAATTAATTTCTCTTCTATACACAAACAGCATTCAAGCTTAGAATCAAACCATGAACTCAATCCTAGAGGGAAGGCGAAGCAAGATTGCTGAATAGAACCCTCCAGTGATCATCTGCCCCATAGGAACACCACATTGAACAACTATTCACACAAGAAAGAAAAATTAGGTGAATGATTACAGTACTTCATTTTAACACCATATCACGGAAAGAGGCACTGAAGCAGGTTGGAAAGATTGTCTTGCATTGTCTACATTACCCACCCACTCCCATCCCCTGGTGGTGCTGTGGCACAGAGACAGTCTATGTTCTTGGGAGAAGGAGAGCAAAGCGATTGTGGGACTCTGCCTTGGAACTCAGTTCTGACCTGTCACAGTGGAAGGCAACACAGGGCAGAAGTCAGCTGGCACCCATGGATGGAGCATTTAGATCAGCCCTAGTCAAAGGGGAATCACCCATCTCAATAGTCAGAAAATGAGTTCCAGCTAATCCCATCATCATGGGCTAAAGTCCTCTAGGGCCCTAAAGAAATTTGAAAGGCAGTCTAGGCCACAAACACTGCAATTCCTGGGGAAGTCCTCATGCTGTGCTGAGCTCAGAGCCAGTGGACTTGGAGTGCATGTGACCTAGTGAGACACCAGCTGGGGTGGCCAATGGAGTGTTTGCATCACTCATCCCCCAACTCCAGGCAGTGTAGCTTGCAGATCCAGGAGGAGAGAGAAAAGTAAAGTGGACTTTGTCATGCAATTTGGATATCAGTTTAACCACAGTAAAATAAAGCACGAAGCAGAGTCTTGAAGACCTCATTCCAGGTCATAGCTCCTGGACAACATTTCTAGACCCACCTTGGGCCAGAAGGGAACCTGCCGCACTGAAGGGAAAGATGCAGTCCTAGTAGGACTAAACACCTGCTGACTAAAAAGCCCTTGGCCTGGAATAAAGAACAGCAGTAGCCAAGAGATAGTCACCACAGGGTACTCTGCTGGCTTCAGGTCTGACCCAGCACAGTCCCAGCAGTGGTGGCCATAGAAGTGCTTGCATCAACCTTTCCCCAACTCCGAGTAGCTCAAAACAGACAGACTCTGTTTGTTTGGGGAAAGTAAGGGAAGAAAACCAGAGATTCTGCCTGGTAATCTAGGGAATTCACCTGGATCTTATGCAAGACCACCAAGGCAGTACCTCTAGAGTCTTCAAGAGCCAAAGCATTACTGAGTTTGGGATGTCCCCTAAAGCAGATATAGCTGCAGTGACCAAAGGCTTAGATGACAACACCCAAGTCCCTTCAAATACCTGGAAAGTGTTCTCAAGAAGGATGGGTAGAAACAAGCCCAGACTGTGGTGACTACAATAAATACCTAACTCTTCAATGCCCAAACACTGATAAAGATCCACAAGCATCAAGACCACCCACAAAAACATGACCTCACCAAACAAACTAAATAAGGCACCAGTGACCAATCCTGGATAGAGATATCTAAACTTTCAGATAGAGAATTCGAAGTAGCTGTTTTTAAAAAGTTCAATGAAATTGAAGATAACACAAAGAAGGAATTCAGAATCCCATTAGATAACTTTAACAAAGAGATTAAAATAATTTAAAAGAATCAAGCAGAAATTCTGGAGCTAAAAAACTGCAATTGACAGACTGAGGAATTCATCAGAGTCTTTTAACAGTAGAATTGATCAAGCAGAAGAAACGATTAGTGAGCACAGGGTATTTGGAGATACATAGTCAGAGGAGACCAAAAAAAAGAATAAAGCGCACCTGCAAGATCTAGAAAATAGCCTCAAATCAGAAAAGCTAAGAGTTCTTGGCCTTAAAAAGAAGGTATAGAGATTGAGGTATAAAGTTTATTCAAAATGATCATGACAAGAGAACTTCCCAAACCTAGAAAATAATATCAATATTCAACTAGAGGAAGGTTGTAGAACACCAAACAGATTTAACACAAATAAGACTGCCCCAAGACATTTAATAATAAAACTCCCAAATGTCAAGGTTAAAAAAAAGGATCCAAAAAGCAGCAAGAGAAAAAGATATATATAATATACATTGGAGCTTCAATATATCTGGCATGAGTCTTCTCAGTGGAAACATTACAGGCCAGGAGACAGTGGCATGACATATTCCAAGCCCTAGAGGAAAATACCATTTTATCCTAGAATCTATATCCAGTGAAAATATCATTGATATATGAAGGAGAAATAAAGACTTTCCCAGAAAAACAAAAGCTAAGGGATTTCATCAACACCAGACCTGGCACCAAGAAATGCTAAAGACAGTTCTTCAACTAGAAAGAAAATAAGCTAATAGTTGCTTAATTATTAAATAATTGCTTAAGTGAATAAGCAATAAGAAATCATCTGAAGGTACAAAACTCACTGGTAAAAGTAAGTACACAGAAAAACACTGAATATTATAACACTGTAATTGTAGTGTATAAACTATTCACATCTTGAGTAGAAAGACTAAAAGTGAAACAATAAAAAATAATAACCACAACAAATTTTCAAGATCTGGAACAAGACAAGGATGCTCACTTTTACCACGGTTATCCAATATAGTACTGGAAGTCCTAGATAGAACAATCAGACAAGAGAAAGAAATAAAGGGCATCCAAACTGCAAAGAAAGAAGTCAAATCATCCTTGTTTGCAGATGATATGCACTTACATTTGGAAAAACCTAAAGACTCCACCAAGAAACAATTAGAACTGATGAACAGATTCAGTAAAGTTGTGGAATACAAAATCAACATATGAAAAAAAAAGAGTAGCATTTCTACATGCCAACAGTGAACAATCTGAAAAAGAAATCAAGAATGTAACCCCATTTGCAGCAGTTCCAAATAAAATAAAATGCCTAGGAATTAACTAACAAAGAAGGGAAAAATCTCTACAATGAAACTTATAAAATATGGATACAAGAAAGTGAGGAGAACACAAAAAAATGGAAAGATATTCCATATTCATGGATTGGAAGAATCAATATTGTTAAATTGTTCATACTACCCAAAGCAATCTACAGATGCAGTGCAATCAGTATCAAAATACCAATGATATTCTTCACAGAAATAGAAAAAAAAATCCTAAAATTTATATGAAACCGCAGAAAATGCAGAATAGCCAAAGTTATCCTAAGAAAAAAAGAATAAAACTGGAGAATCACATTACCTGACTTCAAGTTATACTACAGAGTGATAATTACCAAAGCAGCATGGTTCTAGCACACACACACAAAAAAGACACAGGCCAATAGAACAGCATAGAGAACACAGAAATAAATCCCTACTTCTACAGTGAACTCATTTTTTTGACAAAGATGCCAAGAACATACACTGAGGGAAAAGACTGTCTCTTCAATAAATGGTTCTGAGAAAACTGAATATCCATATGCAGAAGAGGGAAACCAGACTCCTATCTTTACCATATATAAAAATCAAATCAAAATGGATTAAAGACTTAAATCTAAGACTTTAAATTATGAAACTACTAAAAACGAACATTGAGGAAGTATGCTAGGACATTGGTTTGAACAAAGATATCTTGAGTAATAGCCCACAAACACAGGCAACCAAAGCAAAAGTGGACAAATAGGATCACATCCAGTTTAAAAGCTTCTCCACAGCAAAGAAAACAATCAACAAAGTGAATAAACAGACCACAGAATGGGAGAAAATATTTGCAACTATCCATCTGACAAGGGATTAATAACCATAATATATAAGGAGTCCAAACAACTCAATGAGAAAAAAACCTAAATATCCAATTTAAAAATAAGCAAAAGATCTAAATAGATATTTCTCAGAAGAAAACATACAAAAGGCTAACAGGCATATGAAAGGTTGCTCAACATCATTAAACATCAGGCAAATGCAAATCAAAACTATGATGAGATATCATCTTGCCCTAGTTAAAAATGGCTTTTATCCAAGACAAGCAATAATGAATGCTGGTAAGAATGTGGAGAAAAATGAACCCTCATATACTGTTGGTGGGGATGTAAATTAGCACAACCACTATGAAGAACAGTATGGAGATTCCTCAAAAAACTAAAAATATAGCTGCCATATGATGTAATCCCACTTGTAGGTATATAATTAAAAGAAAGGAAACCAGTGTATCAAAGAGATATCTGCACTCCCATGTTTATTGCAGCACTATTCACACTCACTAAGATTTGGAAATAACGTAAGGGTCCATCAAGAATTGAATGAATAAAGAAAATGTGGTATATATACACAATGGAGTACTATTCAGCCATGAAATAAATGAGATCCTATGATTTGCAACAACATGAATGGAACTGGAGGACATTATGTTAAGTGAAATAAGTCAGACACAGAAAGACAAACTTTGTATGTTCTTATTCATTTGTGAGAGCCAAAAATTAAAACAATTGAACTCATACAGATAAAGAGTAGAATGATAGTCACCAGAGGCTTGGATGGAAAAGTTGGGGTGGTTAATGAGTACAAAAATATAGTTAGATAGAATGACTAAATCTAGTATTAAAATGCACAACAAGGTGACTAGTGTCAACAATAATGTATTGTACATTTTAAAATAACCAAAAGATTATAATTGGAATATTCATAACACAAAGAAATGATAAATGCTTGAGGTGATACCCTGAAGTCATTACACATTGTATCAAAATATTTCATGCACCCCATAAATATATATACCTATATTCTACTTATAAAAATCAAAAATCAAAATATAATTTAAAATAACTCAATCACTCTTAGAATCTCCACAAGAAAAATAAAATTCCTAGGAATATATTTAACCAAGGAAGTGAAAGATCTCTACCAGGAGAACTACAAAACATAGATGAAAGAAATCATGGATGACACAAACAAATGAAAAAACTTTCCATGTTCATGGATAGGAGGAACCAGTATTGTTAAAATAACTATACTGCCCAAAGCAATCTACAGATTCATCATGATTCCTATCAGATTACCAAGTCATTTTTCACAGAATTAGAAAAAACAATTTTCAAATTCATATGGAATGAAAAAGAGCCTGAATAGCCAAAGCAATTCTAAGCAAAAAGAACAAAGCCAGAGACAATATATTACCCAACTTCAAACTATACTACAAGGCTATAATAACAAAAACAGCATGGTACTGGAACAAAAATAGATGTATAGGTCACTGGAACAGAATAGAGAACCCAGGAATAAAGCCACACACCTATAGCCAACCAATTTTTCACAAAGTCAACAAAAATAAACAATGGGGAAAGGACACCCTATTCAATGAATGGTGCAAAGAAAACTGCCTATCCATATGCAGAATAATTAAAATGGAATCCTACCTCTTACCATAGGAAAAAAATAACTCGAAATGGATAAAAGACTTACATGTAAAGGCCTGAAACTACAAAAGTTCTAGGAAAAAACCTAGGAGAACTCTTCTGGCCTAGGCAAAGAATGTATTACTAAACTCAAAAGCAAATGCAACCAAAACAAAATTAGACAAATGGGACTTAATTAAAGAAGCACAGCAAAAAGAAGCAATCAACAGAGTAAACAGACAACCTACAGAATAGGAGAAAATATTTGCAAACTATGCATGCAGAAAAGGACTGATATCTAGAATCTATAAGGAATTTAAATAACACACACACACAATCTCATTAAAAGGTGGGTGAAGGACATAAACAGACATTTCTCAAAAGAAGATGTACATGCAGACAACAAATGTGTGAAAAAATGTGTAACATCAATAATCATCAAAGAAATGCAAATTAAAAACACAATGAGATGCCATCTCACACCAGCCAGAATGGCTATTACCAAAAAGTCAAAAAATAACAGATGTTGGTGAGAATGCAGAGAAAAGGGAATGCTTATCCACCATTTGTGGGAATGTAAGTTAGTTCAACTCCTAGGGAAAACAGTATGGACATTTCTCAAATAACTAAAAATAGAACTGCCATTTGACCCAGCAATCTCACTTCTGGGTATCTACCCAAAGCAAAAGACACCTGCCCTCATATGCCCATCACAACACTATTCGTAATAGGAAAGTCAGAGAATCAACCTAAGTGTCCATCAGTGGTGGACTGGATAAAGAAAATGTGGTAGATATACACCACGGGATAATACACAGTCATAAAAGAAGAAAGAAATCATGTCCTTCACAGCAAAGTGAGTGCAGCTGGAAGCCACTCTCCTAACAGAAATAACTCAGAAAATCAAATACCACATGTTCTCACTTGTAAGTGGGAGTTAAAAATGAGTATACATGGAGAAAGATAGAAGCAATAGACAATGGGGACTACAAAAGGAGGGAGGGAAGAAGAAGGGAAAGGACTCGAAAAACTGTTGGGTACTATGCTCATTACTTGGGTAATGGGTTCACTAGAAGACCAAACGCCATCATCACACAATAAATCCATGTAACAAACATATATATGTACCCCATGAATCTACAATTTTAAAAAAATCATTCAAATGAGCTATGCAGAAAAAATTCATTTATAAATAATTCACTTTAAACTTTAAAAAAACGCTTCTGCATAGGCTTTTCAATTATTGTAAAGGTGCTAAAGTAAACAAAATGTAAAATTCCATAAGAATCAAAATAAAATATATCAAGACCCAGAAATCAATCTCCTAGGGTGGTATACCGGCAGGAGTAACTGCTGCAGGCTGCCACCATGGGGATCCACTGCCCCCACCTCTGCCTTTGTTTTGGCTCAACATTGACCCGAGAAACATCCAGCAACAAAAATAACAACTGCCTTTTTAAATGTTGCACACAAATGTAAACTGAGTCTTCTCATGATAGTGATCTAACCAGACCTAAGTCTGATTCATTTCTACTCTCACTCATTGATCCAATCAGTAGGTATTTCTTGAGCATCATGAACAGGCACCGTCATCTGCTTCATGCCATAGGAAACAAAAGGACATAGACACTGAGTTACCATCTCCAGGAGCCGTTGGTGGTGGTGTCTGATACCAAATGAATGGGAAAGATATTTACTTGTTAATACATCTTTAAAATGCCAAACATACTTCTCTAAGACTTAAGCTCATACCCTACATACAGCTCTAGATTGTTTTTATCACCTTGTTATATGCTTTACTCATCTCATTAAACATCCTCCATAACTGACATTTTCAATAACTTTGCTACACCCAGCCACATAGTTTGCACTTCATTTTCTCACAGGAGCTGCCCTGAATAGTGAGGCTTGCATTTATACCAACATGTGGAGTTGGTAATCTGACACATCATCTTGCTGTTTGGAAACACTGGATAAAAATATAGCAAATGTGAAATGTTCCCAGGGAAGTTTAGGGGTGGCCATCTAGACTAAAGGCTCAACCTAATCATTGCCTCTTTTACATAAAGGGCAAAGTCTCTGGAGCCTGACTGCCTGGCTTAGAATCCTGGCTGCACCTCTTACCAACTGGGCAACCCTAGAGAAGCACCTACCCTCTTTGTGCCATAGACATCGCAAGTACAATATGAGATGTTTTTCAAAACTATTTTATACGGTTGGTGCGATAGAAAGCATGTAAAGTTCTTTGTTCAGTGCCTAGAACATAGTAAGTGCTCACTAAATGTTAGCTATTACCACAACATGACTCATGTTGTCCTGTTTTAGTCTATGAATTCTGAACACGAAATTTGACCTTAGAGGAAATGAATTATGAAAAAAGTGAGGGTAAGACATGTGAACATGACCATGTGCCACGCTTTGTTCTTTTAGCATGATCCCCATGATGTTCTTGGTGCAAGTCCCTATACCAAGAACTCTCCACCTGGTGAACTCCTATTTCTCCCTCAAGACGCCAGCCTTCCTTTATCGTTTTCTCCTTTCTCCTTCTGCATGACCATTTCATCTCTCTTGTAAAGCCCTGTAATTTTTTACTGAACTAATTTTATTTTCTGTTTTATCCACTAAATTATGGGCTAAATAAACATTTCTGTTTAGGCACATTTCTGCTTTGATCTGCTGCTCTTACTTACCTCTGCCAAAATAAAGGTGTGTTTGATGAAATATTTCCTGAACAAAAGAATGACTTAAATACTAATAAGTCCTAAGAGTTATTGAGGATAACGTTTACGATCCCACCTTATGACGTAAGAAACTGAGGTTCAGAGACTGTAAGTTGCTGGCTACATATGTAATGAGCCTGAGGCTTGCACTGCCTGAGTCCAAGACCAGTGCTCCATCCACCAGGACCATGATCCTGGGCCATGACTGAAAAAAAGGATGGGGACAAGCCCTGAGGAACATTTCAGAGGCCACAGGCATTGGCATTAGTGGAGTCCAACAGAGAAGGAGTCCATCCCACCTTCAACTTGCAATGGCTGTTTTACTCTTAACACAGGGTTCTGCCTCTCTATAATCAGTTTATCAAAATTGAACTTGGGATAATAATAAAACCAGCTACCTCTACTAAACATTTGGTAGACTAGACTGTGAAATCCGTGAGGTCAGGGATCATGTCTGTTTTTCTTACACCTGCGCCCACCTACCTAAAATACTGCTTGACACACAGCAGGTGCACATTAGACATTTGTGAGTTACAAGGACCGGGGAACATGGGTGTGTACGTGGCCATTACCACCCAGCTGATGAAGCTTTCCTCTCAGTGTTTCCCCAGGCAGATCCTTCACAGTCCATCAACTCTGGACACTGAGGTCCAAGCCCTGACTTCCCCTTTAACCCTGTCCACAGGTCGGTGGGACAAGCCTCCCAGGATATGGGCAGAGGTGGGCAAGAGCAGTAAGGAGCAGACAGGGACACTCAGAGATCCAGCAGATGCTACACCATGAGTTTCTCTGTGCTGAGCCCCAGCAGACTCCTGGGTGGCATCTCTGGGCTCCTCCAAGCAGCCTCCCTGCTCATCCTGTTTCTGCTGCTGCTCAAAGCAGCCCGGCTCTACCTGCAAAGGCAGCGGCTGCTCAAAGGCCTCCAGCAGTTCCCGTCTCCTCCCTCCCACTGGCTCTACGGGCAAAACCAGGAGATAAGAAGGAGCTGACAGAAGAGTGGGAGGGCAGGGAGGGTGTGGGGTCTGAGGCCTGTTCAACAACTCCATGAGGGACAAGCTTCATAGTGTCCTGAGCATGTGGCCTTCAAGGAACACCCAGCTCATCTACCCAGTCTCAGCTCATGCCAGCCAAGGGGGGCTCACTACTACCCAAAAAGCCTGTCTTGCTCCTCAGCCATGACACCCATGCCCTTCTTATGCAGATCTGAAGTTTGCCCTGGCAGCCCTGCCCACAGAGGCCAATGCCTGATCAGTCCTGGGTCTCTCCCTCTCCAAGTTAAGCACCCCCAGTAGCCTCACCTGTTCTCAAAAAATAAGGCTTTGAGAGGCTTTCTGCCCACTCAGTGCCATCCTTTCTGCCTGGCCCTGAGCTTGCCTCAGAATAGACACCCATCTAATGGAATCCTGCCCTGTGGGGTTATGATCTATGGAGACCATAGACAGGAATCTTGGAAGGTATCAGGCCACAGGAAAAGAGCTCACTCTGCTTGGATGAGTGGCTGAGGTCAGGTGTAGGGGATAAACCAGGTTGCTTTGTCTGAGACTGGGAATTTCTAGAGCAGGTGATTTGGGTAATGGAACCCTGACAGTCACGGGCTCACATAAGGAGGACAGCCTGCACCTCCAGGTGAAAGTGTCTTAGTTGCACTATTGAACAGTGTGGGTTTACCTCCTGGCTCTCCTCCCACACACCTGGACTCTGAGCTCCTTAAGCTGAGCATGTCATCCCCTGCCTGTGCCCCAGCACAAGCCTGGCACAGTGGGATGGTTGGCCCAGGTGCATGGAGAGACAGAAGAAAGTAGGAAAGAAGCACTAGGGCTGGTAGGAACAGGGTCCACATCCCATTCAGCACTGCCAACACTGGGGAGGAGGCACAGAGCAAGGTAAGCGGCCTCATGGAGAGGGGCTCACCAAGAGCTTGTGGATTGAACACAGTTAAGAGGAGATGGGAGTTTCAGGAGCTGATGTTTCTGACATCCTCTGAGGCACACATACAGTTTATTCGATAAAGGGATAGGATCTGGCTCAGGTCAAGTCCTGCAGAGACAGCCACAGACTGGATCACTGCGCAGAACATCAGAAACAGTTTCAACCCTTAACGTCTGCTGATAGGTCCAAAATAATCTCTCTGCAGTCGACCAGCCCTTCACTCCACTCCAAAGAGGAGAAGTAAACAAAAGTTTTCATTAATGTGTCTTTCCCTTTGTGACAGTTCCAGAAGGGCCAGGAACTACAACAGATTCTGAAATGGGTGGAAAGATTCCCGGGAACCTGTCCACACTGGCTATGTGGGAACAGAGTCCGACTCCTCCTCTATGACCCTGACTACATGAAGGTGATTCTGGGGAGATCAGGTGAGAGTGAAACCCCACCCCAGCTGCAGCAGCTCTTCCCTCTTCGGTACATGCCCCTGGGTCTGTAAAATTTCAGAAGAAAGTGGCAGTTCAGCCATCAACCCTACACATTCTACTAACCATTCTCTTGGGTGCAACACAGCACATGGTCGGCAATATTTACTTAATACTGGATGTTTAAAACAGCTGTGTGGGGCTGAATCTTGTTATTTTCTTTTTCTTTTCTTTTTAATCAAATTGAGGCAACCCATAATGTAAATTGCACCAGATTTCTAAAACAAATTTTATGTCTACACTGACTGGGATTTGCAACCTCTTGTTGCTGCCTATTCTGGGTTATGGGAAGGCTAAGCCAGCAGCAATGGAGAAAAAACCCAAGGCACTGTCCTACTCCCTCGCATAGAGGATATTACTTATGTTCCTGGGCAACTCACCTTTCTAGTTCTGTGGGTGTTCTACTGCTGCCTTCCTGATCCCACACTGTCACCTTCATGACAGACATGGAAAGGGTCAGGAAAGTGGTAGGTGACATGGGTCAAATTGAGACTGACAGATATCAAGAACCAATGGCAGCCCATGGTCTGAACCACAATTTCCTCTGGGGCTACTTTGGTTGACAGCTCTGTTTCCTATTAAACCGTTTCTTACCTTTCAGACCCAAGGGTTCATGATTCCTGCAGATATGTGGCTCCCTGGATTGGTACGTACATCTGAACTAGGACTGCAGTCCACTCCCCAGTTAGGTTTGCCAAAAGCTATCTGTTTGGCTCACAGAGAACAACAGGTGAGGGGCCACCACTGTCATGACCACTACTTAAATCAAGCTTCATACCCTCCTAACAAGATCCTCACTCCTTCCTAATGCTGCTGTGAGCCCTCCTGAGGCTCAGCTTCTTCCACTTCACTTCTCAGTTCTCTCCAGACATCCTTGGCCTCACATTTATTTTATGTCTGCCCCACAACACTTTTCAACCGTTATTTAGATAAAATAAAATGAATATTGGCTATCATAATTACAGGGAAGTACCAGCCCAATAATCAAATTCCCATGCCTGAATGCACCCGCCTTTCCTGCCTTTGGCCATGATGTGCCATCTTCTGGTTTTCTCCCCCAAGGAGCCACCTTATGTACCTCCAAACTGTCCCCAGTTGTCCCACTGATCCCATCACACACACACACACACACATATACACACACCCGTCTCTGGCAGACATGGTTTCAGCACCGGCGGATGCTGACCCCAGCCTTCCACTATGACACCCTGAAGCCCTACGTGGGGCTCATGGCAGACTCCATGCAAGTGATGCTGGTAAGTCCGTGTCTTTCTCCTCTCCACACACAGTACAGCACACACTCTCACCAATTCCACTCTCAATCCTATGTCCCACAGACAGCCATAGACACAGCCCCATGCAATAACACTTTCAGGTGTTTACTCTGATAGTAGAGTTCCACAAGTGGATAGCAGAGCACCCAGGCATCCAGTCGGATCCACACTTTGCTCAACATCACAGGAAATGAGAGTCATGATGTGTAAAAGACCCCTCTCTTCCCACTTTGAAACCTTCAGCACAGTGGACTGGAGGAGTGGTCAATCCCCTGAACATCAGGACGCCCTGCTCCTGGCTGCTCTGTGCAATGGCTGCTTCACTGGTGGGGTAGACAGGCTAGGATGTCACCCAACCAGGCTCTGGCCTGGGGCTCAGGGCTTCCACATGGATTTGAGCCACCCATGGAGTGAAATGGACACCAGGTCTACATTCTCAGAGCCAGATCTACCTTCCCCTCCCCTCCTATCAGGACTGATTTATCACCCAATTGTGCCCCAGCAAATGTTTATTGAATTAAAAGCATTTGAAGTCCTGGTTGTCCCTCCATTAGAAGCCCATACTGGTCCCTTGCCTGACACATATTTTCCTAATTTAATATTCAACCAGTTCCTCAGGTCAGCTCAGCTCCTAGAAAACACATGTATGAAGAGTACTCCAAGGCTTTATCCCATACAGAAAAAAAAAATATCATCAAACCAAAGGTCATAACCAATTCCCAAAATTCAAAATGTAAATCAGATTTTATCGGAACATACATTTAATTTTGTAGTAAACATTTCTGGGGGAAATATATCATTTTATAAGCATTTGCTTCACTATTCTAATTTGCTATAATGTATCTGCTCTCTAAAGTGAGGGATCCCAACCACCATATCTGGAGATAAAGGGAAAGGCTGAGCCTTATTACCAAAAGACTTCTGGGGGATTAAGAGGGTCCATGCCACCTCCCACCACAGGACAAACGGGAGGAGCTGGTCGGCCAGGATTCCCCTCTGGAGGTCTCTGAGCACATCTCCTTGATGACCCTGGACATCACCATGAAGTGTGCCTTCAGCCACCAGGGCAGCGTCCAGCTGGACAGGTCAGTGATAACCCTCCAGCTGCAGGGTCCTTCTTCTTATTAACTTCATAGACATACCTGAGCGGCAGCTGGAGCAGCTTGGAGGCTCATATCCCCACAAAGTGAGATGCAGATGCTGACCAAGCTCCAATTCCAGACTAGAACATATGATGACTCAGGCACAGATCCCTGATTTCCAGCACAGGTGGACCTTGGCTGTTCACACAAATCTTATAAAGGCCCAAAGGTCACAGGGCTGTGAGACAGAAGATACAGGTGCTTCAGTGTTGCCTGTCCCCATTGTTTCAGGCGATCTCCATCCACACTCCACTTTGTCTTCACAGCAGGGTCCCCCTCCCCTCTGGATTCTTCTGGATCCCCTCTCTTAGGAATTCCCAGTCCTACATCCAGGTCATAGGGGACCTGAACAACCTGATTTTTTCCCACCTGAGGAATTCCTTTCATCATAATCCCTTTTCCCACCTGAGGAATCCCTTTCATCACAATGACACCTTCTACAGCCTGACTGCTGTCAGGCTGTAGAACCACAATGTGGTTCCAGCACAGTGATGGCTGCTGGAACCACAATGCCTGCCAGCTCACCCATCAACACACAGGTTCCGCCTCCTCCTCTTCTCCCACCTTTACCAGGCACAGCTAAAGGTGCTGGCCCTGACCCCTCAGGCAGAGCCAAACCCTGTAGTGCCTCTGCAGGAGATAGGACTCACACATAGGAGACTTCCTTGGTGCAGTAATCATAGGGGCCTGGTGTTGTGCAGGAGTTGACATGGAGATGGCTGAATGACACCCTATCCTGTCACCACTTAAGCAGAGGCTCCATGGGCTATACCAGTGTGGGACGGCCTGCCCTGCCTTGCATGGCGCTAAAGCCTCCACCCATGACCACACACCAACACCTACATTCATGCTGAGGTCTAGCAGGCACCTAGATGGGAGCAGATGAACAGCTCAGCCTCACTGATGCTCTCAGCTCTGCCTGTTAACCACTATTTTGGGTCAGACTGAGTGATCCAGCTGAGGAAGGCTCACCTGCAGGAGGAGGGGGAGTTGGAGAAGGTCAGGAGGAAGAGGCACTTGGACTTCCTGGACATCCTCCTCTTGGCCAAAGTGAGTGTAGGAGAGCCCAGAGGCTTTTCCAAGAAGCGTAGAGCAAGAGACCAACCCTGCACTCTCACCTCGGCCTCCCCAGATGGAGAATGGGAGCAGCTTGTCAAACAAGGACCTCTGTGCTGAGGTGGACACATTCATGTTTGAGGGCCACAACACCACAGCCAGCGGCATCTCCTGGATCCTCTATGCTCTGGCTACACACCCCAAGCATCAGCAGAGGTGCCAGGAGGAGATCCAGGGCCTCCTTGGGGATGGAGCCTCAATCACCTGGTGAGTGAGGAATCAAGAGATGGGGAGCCCTGCCCTCTTTGTAGGGAAAAGCCCCTGGTCTGCCCCGGCCCTGCCCCTCTTCAGGATGGGCTTTATTTCAGGGACCACCTGGACCAGATGCCCTACACCACCATGTGCATCAAGGAAGCATTGAAACTCTACCAACCAGTGCCAGGCACTGGCAGAGAGCTCAGCACTCCCATCACCTTCCCTGATGGGTGCTCTTGCCCAGAGGTATGAACTTCCCCCGCCCACTCACCTAAGCTTTCCACAGGGACATGTGGAGGGTCAGAAATGCACCTGTGCTTTAGCAGTTCTGAATATCTCTGGGATTCCCTTTGCTTGTCAAAATGTTATATACTTTGTCTTTAGAAAGAAGAATTTGAATGTCTGGCCCAGAGCCTGAACACACCAAAAGTTCAATAACTAAATGTTAGCCTTGAAAACAAAACAAAACAAAACAAAAATACTTAAAATTCTATTCCCTGAGAAGTAGAGAGCTGGAGAGAGTATCAGACAGGGGCAGGGGGCATGTGATCCTTTCCTGATAGGGTCAACACAAAGGAGGGAGATCAGGAATCCCGTGTCATGAGTTAGCTGTTGGCCAGTTTCTGAGGAGCCCTCAGGTTGATGGCAGAGAGCAGCTGATGACCAGATCTAAGACTCCTGAGGTGATCAGAGGCACCTAGGCTCAACCTCCACCAGGTCATGTCCTAGTCCCACTATATCCTAGCTCGGTTACCATGGGCAAGACAACCAGCTTCTCTGGGACTCATATCTCATCTGAAATTTGGGAATAAAAGAATGTCTTCCTCAGAGGTTTGTTCTAAGTATTGAGTGAGTTCATGTATATTCCCCAACAGTTAATAAACAGCATCTGATAAATGTGAATTGTCACTCAACTTACTCCAAGCAGTAATGCACCGATGCTTTCTTGCTTCTCATCCCTAGATTCTTGGTTTTCTGCCCATCATCTGACCACACATGCTTAGCCAAGCCCAACCCACATGCATAGTGTCAAGATCATGCATAGTGTCATCACCTCTCAAAGTGATGACTTGAGGAAACCATTCTCCCCAGCTGGCTAAGGGACCAGGCCACCCATGGGTACAATCACTCTTCTCTTTACTTCTTATGCACCCCACAGGTATCACAGTTGTGCTTTCCATTTATGGCCTTCACCACAACCCAAAGGCATGGCCAAACCCAGAGGTAAGAGGGCACTGTGAGGAGGGGAAGGGATGATCTCTCAGACCCGACACCTTCTTCTGCTCCCAACTCTGGGCATCCTGTCCCCTCCTGGGTGGGAAGCAGGGGCTGGACCCCTTCCTGTCCTGGCCCTGATGATCTCTCTGAAGATGTTTGACCCTTCCCACTTTGCATCGGGTTCTGCTCAACACAGCCATGCTTTCCTGCCCTTCTCAGGAGGATCAAGGTGAGGCACCAATTTGTGACAGTGGTGGTGGGAAGATAGGGGGAGTCTCCAGGCTCACAGCCAACATTTGTGACCCCAGTGTTCATAGGCAGCATCTTCATTTATGTCCTTGTATATTGGTTGTCTGTGGACAGGAAACCTCGTGTCGGTGTCTCTGTGCACAAAAGCAAGTTGGTATTTCAGGCACACCATGAAGACACTGATCCCTCTGCTCTTTCCCAATGTCCAGTCAAAATCCACTGTCAGTGGGTGTTTCAAACATGAGTGTATTCAGGTGTTTTCCTCATGTGAGGAGTATGACTCTCCAGAATTAGGTATTCTTCAGTACATTGAACTTCAGATGTGCGCTTCTCTCAATCATCAGGAATTTTACAGAGTCAGTTTGTCTCTCCCCACTCATTCTCAATGCAGCACACCACCTTTTCTACTTAACTCAATAGTCAGCCATGTTGAATAATTCAAAGCTTTGCATATATTTAGAATTCACTCGGCTTACTGGTCCTACCTTTCAAGCCATAGAAGTGAAAGGTAGTAGTAAGCCTTTATAGAAAGTTTTACATCAATGTGTGTCATCTCCCACATTTTCTTGTCTTGCCCAATTAAATTTTTGCTGCAGTGTAATGTTCACGTATTAACATCTACTTTCCAAGTTGCCAAAATTCTTTACGTGCAATGGGATCTCGATACCATGGTCCCACACTCCACATAGCACAATATTGGCAAAAAACATACAAATGTGGACAATAGACTGCCTTGGAAAGAAAAGCTCAATATTTATTGTGTGACACAGCATTTGAAGGTTTCCAGTCTGTAAAATATGAAACACACCTGAAATAGCTGTTGAGCTGGACAGGTACACTCCAAAATGGCTGCTGTGGAAATCTGAAAAGCTGCAGGAAATGTCCTGTGAAATACAAATGCCAAAAATGGTGTAAATAGTAGTAGAAACAAGCTTTTTCTGAAGGAATAGTTCTGTGAATTCTTCAAATAGTGAATAAACTTTCATGCAACAGGCTTTAAGCAAATGTTTCTTCCAGATACACCTTCTCCAGCACTGCTTCATCCCAGAATGAGAACTTCTTCCTAAACACTGGCTGCCAGTCATGTCGCTGCCACTAGAGGATAGGAGAGCATCCCTAAGCTCCATTTCTAGCTCAGAACGAATATTTACTCTCAGTGAATTCCATTCTGTTTTGTTCATTTTAAAAACTTAATTAACTTCATGCAAATATAAAAGTATTTATTAAGTCTACCTCTGTGGGTCAAGTCCTGTGCACGGTGATGAGAAAACAGAGGTAAACGATACTGTCCCTGCCTTGAAGACTTCACAGTCAAGGATGAAAATGTGTTGCACAGAAACACATTCTATGCTCCAGATATTTCGCTCCTCATTCATCCTTTCACTCACTTATTCACTCACTGAGCAGCTCTGTTTCTGGCACTATCCTAGGCACTGGTCTGTAACTGTCTGTGGATAAATCACAAATGCTGCCTGGGGGCCGAGGAAGGGAGGGAGACAGCCAGCAGAGCGCGAGAGGCACCTGGGCTCTGGCCTTAGCCTTGAGGATGTGGCAGGCAGAGGTGAGGGGAGGATGTTCTCAGCCGTCTCCATATGAACAGGGCTAGGACGTGGGCTGGACAAGTGAAATGTGGGTGAGGCATCAGCCCACGGAGGGCTTGGCTGCCTGCTGGAACACTGAGATGCTGTCTTCCCTGATGAAGAGTGTGGGAAGGTCTAAGCTGGGCTGTGGCTTCAGTGTGGAGGGAGGGCAAACAGAGACCCAGAAAGGCCAAGTGAGAAGACTGAGGGATGGCAAGGAACGACATTTCTGGAATACAATTAGAAGACTACAGGTTCCAGTGGATAGAGGGGTGAGGGGGACACAGAAGATTTGTGGTTCCTCTAAAAGATAAAAACACAATTACCATAGGATCCAGCAATTCCACTCCTGTGTCTATAAACAAAGGACTTGGAAGAAATGACTTGAATAGATACTTCTAAGCCAGTGTTCATGGCAGCATTATTAGCAATAGTTATTAGGCAGAAAGATACCAAGTATCCCTCAACAGATGAATGGGTACACAAAATGTGGTATATACATACAATGGAATATTATTCAATCATAAAAAGGAATGAATTTCTGATACATGCTACAGCAGGAATGATCATTATAACAGTGTGCTGAGTGAAATTAGCCAGACATAAAAGGAAATATATTGTATTATTCCACTTACAGGTAGTAGAATATGCAAACATAAAGACAGAAAGTAGATTAGAGATTACTAGGTACTGAGGGCAGGCAGAGTAATTCCTTAAAGGTTACAGAGTTCCTCTTAGCATGATGAAAAGGTTTTGAACATAGGTAGTGATGATGGTTGTAAAACATTGTGAATGTAATTAATGCCATGGAACTGTACAATTAAAATTTGTTAAAGTGTCCTATTTTATGTTCTGTATGTTTCACTAATTTTTAAAAGTTAATATACACCGATTGGGGGAAAAATGGCAAACAGGAGACAGGACTAACTTGCAGCTCCCACTCAGACAGACAGAGTAGCCTATGGAGACTCACATCATGAATTTTTGCTCCAATAACTAGTGCAGGATACACCTGGAAAGCCGACAGAATCCCCAGACCCGTCAAAGGAAGCAGACTGCTGTTGCAAGACCCTAGGAAACAGTCAAAAACCTGTGAGTGTCTAAAGTGTGAAAGGGGACTCCTCTGCCCCTGAACACATACCCTCACTGGGAAAACTGAAAGTCCAGATCGAGGGAGTAGGATTTGACCTTACCTGGAGCTGGGATGAATTTAGAGAGCCAAGTGAAATACAGCGGTAGAAGAAGCAGCGGGCACTCTCTGTCCCCAAGGAAGCCATTTCTGACTTTGTCTCATAGGGGTCCCTAGGGAGAGCAGCCAGAGGAACTGGGAAAAGACCACACAAAGAAGGAAATTTCCAGCTGAACTTCGTAATAAATTTGACTGAACATGAAGTTTCCTGGACAGAACTGGGGGAGGGGGTAAATCGGGAGTACAGACACAGCACAGAAGCCACAGCAGATGAGGAAGCTTGAAACCTGAAAGCCCTGCTTGCTTTCTCAGCCAGGAGGCTGGTAACCTGGGGCAACTTCTCAGCCCTGCTCACCCACTGCCTGGAAATAAACTCAGTGCTGTTGGTGAAGCATAATGGGAATGAGACAAGCTTTTTGGGCTGCATGGGAGCTAAGTGAGGCCTGTAATTATGGCTTTCCCTCCTTCCCTGGTAACCTACATGACACAGCAGAGGCAGCCATAATCCCCCTGGAAACATAATTCTATTGGCCTGAGAACCACACTCCCATCCCCCACAGCTGCTGCAGCAAGCTTCACCCAAGGAGAGTCTGAGTTCAGACATGCCTAACCCTGCACCCACCTGGTAAGTTTTTATCTACTCACCTTTGTAGCCAAAGACAAAAGACATAATCTCTTGGGAGCTCTATGGCCCCTCCCACCACCTGATCCTCCCTATACTGCCACTGATGATGCTCTCTTTAAAGCGCCACCTCCTGGCTGAAGGCCAACCAACACAAAACAAGCACAATAAGCAAAACTGCAACCCAGGACTCTCACAGAGTGAGAGAGGAAGCACGAAAGACTGAGGAAGCCAGGCTCCTTTCAAAACCCACATTCTCAGGAACTAATCCCTTCCAGTTAGAGCAAAAACTCATATGCCTCTGCAGGGGGACATTAATCTATTCATGAGAGATCCACCCCCATGACCCAAACACTGCCCACGAGGCCCAGACTCCCAACACCGCCACATTGAGAATCAAGTTAGCAACTAGAGTCTGAGCAGCGACACACCACATCCCAACCAGCAGGGCTGTTGTGAGCTGAGCAGGAAAGCCTCATAGGCCTGGTCTGGCATGAGCACCTCAAGGACCCAGCCTCTCATACCCGCAATGAGACATGAAAAGGGAGCCCAGCCTGGCCACATCACCAGGCACCTGTCAGTCTCCCTCACACATGAGGTCTGCAGGCTCTTCAGGAAGCTCACGGAGTGGGCAGCTGTCCTGTAAGGTCTGGGAGGAGCCCCGGTAGACAAATGAGTCTGGCCAGTGGAGAGGATGTCGGACCCCAAGCACTTCCTCCCCCACACCACAGTCTGGTGGTGGTTTCCTGCCTCTAGCTGGCCACCCTGAGTGAACAGGGACATCCTCAACCCTGTCCACACTTGGTGACTGCCTGGGGGCTGTTTCAACACCCAGTCCCCTACTTCTCACAGCTTCACTGGACTGGTGTCCCTGCTGTGCCAGCCTCTCTCCATCTAGACCTTGCTTCTCTTGCTGGATCTGAGCACAGCTGTCCCCCATTTTTAGCCCAGGTCCCTGAATGCCATAGACAGACCTTCTTTTTACTAAGATGTGACATCTTTTTCTGCTTCTCTGACAGGACTTCTCCCGAAATTGGTGGCTGTAGGCAGAGCCTCCCTCCCTGTCCCCTGACCTCCCAAATCACTGGGCTACTTTAGCCCCGCTCTGAGAGGAGGCAGGAAAGGAGCAGCCTGGACAGTCAGTGCCTGACTGGAGTCAGAGGGAGAGGGTTGGGACAGAAGAGTGGGCTGGGAACTTCCTGCACAGGATGTTCACCTAGTATCAGGTGGCACACGAGGGCTTGTGTTGGCCATGATCAGAGAACAAAGGACAGTGGGGGCTCAGAATTCTGGTTGTTCAGCCATGGAGAGGTGCTCTAACCACAGGATCCCACAGGGCATGAATGAGTGACCAAAAAGTGACCCTGCTCAATCCACGCAATGGGCAAGATTCAGGGTGAGTGCACATCTGTGCACATTCCATGACAACATATAGACACGCTCAGGCACAGCGACACCTGTATGTGCCCACTGCACACTCCACATTCAACCCACATGCATGCCCAGGATCACAGGAGGCAGCAGAGTGTGCTTAGAGAACCGGAAGAATTAAATGGAATCCATCTTTGGTGCCCACCAGTCCCCAGCCTCCTATCTCCCTCCCACAGGGAGCCTGTCGATCGCTTCTCACACCAAAGCTCTTAGCTCCTTTTCACACTGACACACCCTCTCAGAGAGTGTCAGTACTCATGAGGAAGGCTTGGTCAAAGAGGCCAGAATCAGAGGCCTCAGCTCAAGCTCCTCCCAGATGAGTGTCTTACAGGTTCCTTGCCTTCATACAGAAGTGGGAAAATGGCCCCCTCCCATCCAGCCTCCCAGGCCTTCTCAAGGCCTGATTTAAGCTGATTCAAGTGGGGGAGAAGGGTTCCTTTCCTCCAGGAAGCCCCCCTGTAATGCCACTTGGCCACCTTCCCCAGCTGAACCCTGGATGCCTGGAGCACCACGTGACTGTGAGACACAGACACTGACAACGGCAGGGGTGCCACAGAGACACATCTCAGGAGGAGTGGAAGACACACCAGTGATACCATATCCCATATTTCTTGACTTCAATGATGGTTACAAGAGAGTTTGCTTCAGAATTATTTATTATTTTGTACAGTCTTCGTTTAGGCAATTTTTTCTTATGTCTGTTATATTCGAAATACACACATACAAAGTTAAACAAAGAAACACATCTCAGTGAAGGGGCAATCCCTTAAGCCATTCTTCTATTCAGTGGTATCCAGTCATAACCACGAATGTCCGGGCAAAACTTTCCTTGTGTTCACTATGAGTCTCTCTAAGGTTGGAATGTAAGTTTCTGCTGCATTTTTAAGTTTGCCAATTACAGGAGATAAATGAAGTTTCTTGAACCAAATAGGTGCTCACCAAATGTTTGTTGAATAAATGAATGATAAACATTTATAGACACACATCTGTACATAGCACTGTCCTCTAGGAGTTGTCTATGGTAATGCCTAGTCCCCTTCTAAACTACAAGCCTTCTGAAGGCAGGGTGCCCCAACTCCTCTACATCCAGCCCGGGGAGGGTGCTGCCCAGGGAGAGGTCACAGCCTGAGCCATCCGGGGCCCCATTCTCATCAGAGCTACTTCCCAGACCCAGGGCCCAGTGGCTTCAGGTGGAGGTGGATGCCATTCTTGGAGCGCAGGACAAGCTGGAGCATCTTGATGGGCAGCCGTGAGGGGTCCAGAGAGAACTCAAAGTGGAGCAAGCACATGGCTGTAACCACCTTCATCTCACTCATGGCAAACTGCTGCCCGATGCAGTTCCTGTAGCAAGCAGCACAAAGAGTCATTGTGCAATGGAGCGTCCAGAGTGACGGCATTCAGTGCTCTTAGCAGCCAACAAAAGTCAATTACTGTTTTTGGATGAATAACTTGCTGATAGATTGGTTGACCTGGGCTTATGAAACAAACCTTGAGAGCATAGTGAGGGTCCCAGACTAGGTAGATTCACATGGTGGGGGTCTGGAATAGGGGTCTCTCTTGGAATGACTCACCTATCCCACCTACTTCCCAGGGACAGGAATAAGATAATTGCAAGAAGAAGGCTCCTGCATTAGAATCACCACAAACCCAGCATGATTCCCCCTTATTCAGCGTACCTTCTAATAGTGCCTCCCCTGTGATGTCATCCACCCTCTCCTCCCCAGTCCTGAGGGCCTGGGATACTGGGTCTCTCCATACCTGGGCCCAGCAGAGAAGGGCATAAAGGCAAAGGGATGGCGTTTGGACGCATTCTCAGTGGAAAAGCGCAGAGGGTCAAAGACCTGAGGAGACAGGCCTTGCTTAAACACTCACCAGGTTCTGGCAGACGGTGACCCTCCCAGTCCCCCACCCTGTCTGATATCCCAGCCCATGGAAAGGGTACCTCAGGGTTGGGCCATACAGCACTGTTCCTATGGAGGGCATAGATGTGCATAGAGATCAGGCTTCCTGTGGGCAGAACAGAGGTTGGTGACCAGGTAGTCCTAGGAAGCCAGGCCTACCTCCACATAAAGGTCAGAGTTCCCCTAGTGCCCCCTGGGGTGCCAGCCCCTGCTGACCACTGCCAGTGACAGAGAGTTCATGACCACACCCGACTCATCACAGTACTTTGATGATTATCATGCCCAGTTCCTGTAACCCCAGCACTGGGTGCAGCACCTGACAGACATTTGTGAAATGAATAAAGGGAGAATGAACCCCTCCATCATGAGGTAGAACAGGAAGGAACTATTAAACCTTTTCAGCTGACTGACTCTTGGGAAATTATTATTCATAATATTACTGCCAACAGTAACAGCTATCATTCACCAGGTGCTTACTAGGAACCAGGTACAGGCTTAACACTCTTTATGAAGCTACCACATACAGTTGTGCAGGTTGTACACTGCACAGCATCATAGTCTATGTGAGTGATGCTCTCTAGTGATCTTCAGGGCATGATCTGCATGGTGGTACATGGCAACCTTGGTGGACATTGTCTCTTTAATCCTGACAGCAGCCTTGAAACATAGATACTCTTCTCATCCCCCATTTTACAGAAGTGGAAATGGAGGCTCAGAGGTAGAAGAATTGATCAATATGTTGTGGGACTGGGATTGAGACCCAGGGCTCTCTGAACGCAAAGCCTGAGCTCTTCCCCAAAAGTGCAAAGATTTGACTAAAGGCACAGAGGGTGCCAGAGGAGCATGCAGAGGACTCCATTTCCACCCCCAAATCCACCCATCCCACCTGCAGGTAGAGACCGGCCATCCACAAAGGTGACAGGCTTGCTGAGCTGGCGGTACACCTGGGGCACAGGTGGGTAGAGGCGGAAGCTCTCCTTGATGCACATGGTCAGATAAGTCATTTTGCCCAGATCATCCCTGCCAGCAACACAACCAGAACATTCTGGGAATGGGAAGCAACAGGATTTGGGAAGAAAGCAGACTCCAGCCCCAGTTTTCCCTCACCACCACCACCACATACTCAAGAGTCAGGGCCACAGGGTTCCAAGTGCCTGGGCCAGGCCTGACATGGTGTGGACACTCAGATCTAAGGGATCTGGTTCCACTTTTCTGCATCCCTTTCTCATCTTCACTGGTAGTAGAAGAAGGTACAGGACCCTAGAGATGAATGTGCACACAGCCATCAAAGACAAGGTCACCTCTGCAACTCTCAGGACCCCCATAGATGCCTACAAAGGATAGTTCTTTAGGTTCCAACTTGGTTTCCCCTACTGAGCAGAATGAAAGAAACCGGGGCTGATACACATTGGTTGAATGAATCAACCAAAGTTCATGCATTGTTTAATGAGGTGAGTGTGTGTGTGTGTGTGTGTGTGTGTGTGTGTGTGTGTCTGTGTGCCTTTTCCCTTTGGCCACCAGGAAGCTCAGGCCCAGATATGACATCCAACTATAACTACTGAGCAATATTTTATTACAGAGTTCCCAAACTCCACACTGGCTCTTATTTTTCATTTTCATTTTATTATTTTATTGAATAAATGTCATCTAAGTTGCTTCAAGCTCTAGATGGAATCACGTGAAAATAAAATAAATATTCTAATCCCTGCCTCGGGTTGTGTTCACATTGTTACCCAGCCTACAATGCCTAGCTCTCTCTCTTTGCCTGAATTTTAACCCTCCTTAGAAAGTCAATTCAAGCCTCACTCCTTCCCTCTGCCCTCAGCCTTCAGACCACGCGATCCTGTAATTTTCTCTCGCTGTTTGGTTTGTGAATTTGTCTCTCACAAAACCCCACGGGCAGCAACTTGGCTTCTCTTTCTCTTCCATTCTGCAGCCCTGATAGCACCTGGCATGTGCCTGGATACCCCGTGCGGGGGAATTCTCACATATGACCAACAGAAATGGTAATGAAGCTTCATACTCCAGGTCCCAGACCCTGGAGTTAAAGGTCAGTTCCCCTCAAGTGGATCTAAAGTTCCCCCACCGGCTCAGCATTTTCTGTACCCCTGCTGTGTGCCTAGCCCCTGCTGGAGGCTGCTCAGGAGCCCAGAGAGAAAGGCAGGGTGTCTGACCACAAGCAAGAGCCTGAGGGGAGCAGACAGCGAGCAAGGTTGGAGGAGCTTCTGAGAGACTCCCAGAGCTCACGCTGCAAAGAGAGGTCAAGGTCAATCCTGAAGTGTTCAGGAGTTCAGTCTTGGGCCAAGAAACAGGGGAAAACAATGGAAAGTTTTTAAGTGATGAAGTTTGGGGAAGTCTTTTCTCCTTCACCAGCAGGAGAGATACCGCATCTGGAAGCTGAGTATTGCCATCCAAAGGCAAGTAGCAAGGGACTGGCTCTCCTAGCTGTCCCAACTCTGTTCACCCCCACATTTCCACCTCTTTCTCTCCCAGCTCTCCCTACTCTATCCAGGAACCCAGAAGGGTAATCAGGTTCTACCTTCAGAAGAAGTTAGCACACAAAATAGCAGCCTCTTGTTGACAACTTTCTCTACATAATACATCTGAAAAGGCTCCATTTTGGGAGAATGGGCTCAGGGGTGTGTCTGTGCCCAGCCACCCCCCACCCCCCACCCCCCGCTGTCACAAATCGTATGACACTGGGGGAAACAGGACAGCCGCCACCACCTCACCTGATTTCCAGGATGGTTCAGGACAGGATGGGCACCGCCCTTCCCAAGGGCTGAGCAGGATAAACTGGGCCCACCCTCAGACTCACTCACCACTGGAAGGAGTCCTGGTCCCCCAGGATCTCACGGACCTCCTCTCTACAACGATGCTGGTGCTCAGGGTACAGGGCCATGCAGTAGAGAAACCAGGAGATACCACTGGTGGTGGTGTCATGGCCTTCAAACATGAATGTGTCCACCTCAGCCCGGAGGTCTGCATCTGACAGCTTGCTGTCATCTTCATCCTGGGTTAGGGAAGGCATAATAGGACAGCTCGAAGTATTGGAGATGGGTAACAAGAAGAACTCATAGCAGTGGTTGTCAAATGAAGGTCTCAGGGAGGGAGTGAAAGCTCCTTTTCAGAGGGTGGATTAGGACCTTCCCCCAGATTCCCATCTTCCTTCAGAGCTCAGCCTGGATGCCTCCTCCTCCACAAAGCCCTCCCTAATCGCTCTGGCCAAATGACTTGTGCCTTGTCCAGCCCTGACTGTTAGTTCTGCTCACTGGGCATGCAGAATACCACCTGCCAGAGGAAGACATTTTGGTCAACATCTACCTACTATCTCCCCTGCTGGACTGTAAGCATCTGGAGGGCAGGGCCAGGTCTTTCCCATCTCTGCATCCTAGCACAGGAACTGACCCAGAGTCAGAGCTCAGTGAGTTTCTACAGTTGATGAATAAAGAACTTACAGAATGAATGAATGAATGAATGAATGAATGAATGAAGTCTAAGATTCTAGGATTCTACAAGGCCAACATTTTGGGGGATCTTAGAAGTCTAGAAATGTCATCCAGTCACTACCACATGACCTAGGCTCCCAACTCCACAGCTCAGGCACACACACCCTACACCTGCCCACCTCTGAACCTTTGCTAATATGTTTCCTGGGACGAGGAACAGGTTATATTTGCCGAGTAAAGAGGGGGAAATGCTTAAGAGCTCCTTCTGCTGTCCTGGGAGGATGGTCTGAAGACCTCTCTGGGACCAGTCCTCAGGCGGTGAGGAATCATGTACTCACCCGGGCACCCAGGAGAATGTCCAGGAAGTCCAGGTGCCTCCGGTTCTGGATCTTCTTCCGCACCTTCTCATCCTGAAGGGCTGCCTTCCGCTCCCTGATGACCTGGTCTGAACCGGAAGCACAGAGCGTCACTGCCTGGGAAGCCATCTTGTGTCCAAAGGGCAACTGGGGTCCTATAATAGAAGGGGGAAGAGAGGGGCCAGGAGGAGGAACCCAGGCTTCCTAGGGGTGAGCCTTGTTGGAAAGGCCCACCTGTATGGTCATGGGCCACCTGGCAGGCCCGCAGGAAGCGGCGACCATGTGGGGTGAGCCAGTAGATGAAGTCATTATGGTAGTGGAAGGACACAAGGCGCTGCTGCATCAACAGAGTGAGATCGCTGACTGCAAGGTAGTAGCTGCTGTCCCTGCCAAGCAGAGGGTAGGAGGAAGGATTGGCTTAGACACTGGCCCAGGAGCAGAGCCAGAGCAACTCCATTCCAGAAATCTAGCCCCAACCACAGAGCATCCTGCCCTTCTTCTCCTGCCCTTAAGCCTCCTCGCTAAAGCCAGATGTTTCTCCCCACCATGAGTCTAAGTTCTGGCTCCCCGCAAGCTAAGGCTCCCTGGGACAGGACACTATCTCTTCTCAGGTCAGGGCCCAGGACCCCTGCCAACTCTCTCCTGTAAGCTGGCTTTGGAGACAGTGTGGTCAGCCCCGAGGTGGCCTCTGACCTGTGGCCCAGGCCGGTGTCTCCTCTTCCAAAGGTGCACTTCATGAGCGTGTTCAGCGCCATGTGGCCCACATCGCAGAAGATGTCAAAGGACTTACCCTCCTGAGCCTTCTCTTCCCACTTGTCCTGGAGTCCAGGGATAGGAGGCAATGTGGGGGTCAATTGGACTGGATGCCACAAGCTTCACTCCAGGACCCATAGCCTATCCTCCACCACCAAGCCCCCTTCACCCACTCCCAGTCCCTGCCCTGCCCTCCATCCTGCTGGAATATCAGGGTAGGGTAGGTAGCAATTTGGCAGCCTCTGGGCTACGGGCTCAGAGGGCAGGACCAGGAGGCAGATCTCGCACCGCACACAGATGTTCTCTCCCAGTCAGGGTAGCTTATAAGGGAGTAGGACGGCTGAGAGGTGGTGAGCTCCCCAGCACAGTGTGTGTGTAAGTAATCCTGGAGAGGAGTTTCCTATAAGGGGAAAGACTAGCCTGGGTAACCTGGGGATTATCCAGCCCTGAGACTCTGAGCCTGACCTCTGACATCCCTCTTAGAGATGAGTTGTATTGACAGAATTTTGGGCAGTTGTGGTAGACAGAAAGTGAGGAGACACTTTTTAGGTGTGAAAGCCTTTCCCTATACTCTCAAATAAAGGCAGTCCTCAAACCTGCTATGCTAGGAGTCTTAGTAAGTTCTCACAGAGACCCTTTGGCCTGGGAGGAAAGAGGGCTGGGTCTCCTGATGGAGACCAGGACCGGGCTGCCAGGACACTCAGAGATTCAGCACCTACTCAGTGGCAGCATGTGGCACATGTCAGCAATGCAGGGATTTGGCACTGCTGTTGCAGGCAGAACAGGTCTTGGGGCTCAGCTATTCTCCTCACAGCAGAGCACCACCTGCTCTCCCCAGGACAAAATCATGGTGGAGAGGGGCTAGCCCAGCAGCCAACAGCCTCCACTACTCTGGCACAGGGAGCTCACCAGCATGACACGTGTGGACTCAGCGAACAGAGCCACATAGGGCTTCAGCACATCATAATGAAAGCCAGGTGTGAGCAGCTTGCGGTGCTGGAACCACTTGGGCCCCTCAAGAACTAGCAGGCCTCTCCCTGGGGAAGAGATAGGAGAGAGAGGGCTGGTCAGTCCAGGAGATACCGCCCCACCCCTGGCAGCCTGGGGCTAAGCACATCCTACCTGACTCCATCCCTGAGCCTGGAACCCTCCAAGGATGGGCCACTAAGTGACCCAGTATTGCCCTCCACGCTCTCGCCCTAGGCTACCAGGGCCTCAGGACACAGGTGGCAGCAGTTCTTGGCTGAGTGAGCTCCTTCCTTAGGACAGGATGACTCAGCTTCTGCCTCTCAGCTGCACCCAAAAATCCTGGGTCCAGGAACTTGTGTCAGATGACATTGCCAGATATGAGACAAAGGACATATATCCCCCTGGGGACGGTCAAGCGGGGGGAGCCTGCTGAGCCTTGACTGTCAGCTGCTGAGACTCGCCACAGCTTCAGGACTTGGGGAATGGCCCACTGTGTTCGTGCTTCATGGCCTCAGGTGGGAGCCTTCCTACCCCACCCCAACACACCCAGCAATGGAAATGCATTCCTGCCTCCAAAACCACCTCTTCATTTTCCTGATCCTTTTCTGTCTGCCTTCTAATTTTATCCTCCCATTGATAACTGAAAAGAGTGTTAGAAGCAAACAGACTTCCCAGTGGTACTCGGTGAGTAAATAGGATTGGGAATGTGTTCTCCCTCTTGGCCCTGCCCTTTCTCAGCTCCCAGGAAAACACTGAAGACCTCATAGGATCATGAGTAAAAGAGGAGCTTTGGAGAAGCATATGGTGGCTAAAGAACACTCAGTGGGTTTAACTTGACTACCTCTGAAAAGAAAAAAGTAAAACAAAATAAAATACTCAATGACTCCCACCTACTCTCGACATCAAATCACCTCCTCATCCTGGCAGTCAAGGCTGACCTGTCCTCCCTGCCCAGCCTCATCTCCCAGCTGGGCTCTACCTTGCAGCCATCCCGACAGCCTCACAGCCTCTGGTGACCAGCCGTGGTCCTACCACCACACCATTTCCTCAGACCCTTGCCCTGGCCAGCACCACCTATTTAAATCTCCTTTCGGATCAACTCTAGTGCCACCTCCTTCAGGAAACTGTTCTTCACACTTACACATTCTCCAGAGCCTTTGCCCTGTCTAGAGAAGGCAGACCCTGCCAGAGAAGATGCCTTGGCTCCACAGCTGGGGGTTCTCCTGCTCCTCCCCTGTCTCCCCACTGAGAGCTGAGCTTAGGATGGGTACCCGGGAACTAGGCCATCTGGGATAACCAATTGAGCTGGACAGGGCAGGATCCTAGTCACCCAGCACCATGGGTCTGAGGTGGGCATGGCAGGGAAGGCAGGTGCTCACTCACCAATCCACTGGAGGAAGAAGTCATACACATCAGGGGCCTTAGGGTCTGCAGGAGGAGACAATCAGGTCAAGCAGGGACCCGGGGTTCCTAGAGAAGGCTTGTTTATGAGTAGGGTGGGCACCTCAGCCGCCCAGACTTAGTACACAGGCCCAGGCCTCCTCCTCACATGGTGCCCTGAGCCCTTTGTTCTCAGGAAGCCCCACCCTCTCCTGAGAGTCCCATCCTCTCTCCTCACCCCCACGGCTGTACACAGCTTTGGCATAGTCGGGCTCATAGATGTTCAGGAAGCCAACGAACTGTCCGAACCAGAGTGGGTGGGCATATGGGAACTGGTGGGCCCAGGACACCACTTTGTCCAGGCTCCCCGTCTGCTGGATCTGAAATGATGACAGAAGGTCAAGCTTACTCAGGAACACATTGTCTCTAGCCAGGCCCCAAGTTCCTGGGAGGGCAGGGGAGAAGGCTGCTCAGGCAGGCCCTGGTTGCTTCCTTAACTCTCCTGCACTCCCTTCCCCTAAACATTCCTAGGCCTAGTGCCCTCTCCAGCCCTACAACCACTGCTCTAAGTCCAAGTCACCTTCTTCTCACGCCGGGGTTAGCTCAACATCCCCAAACTAGCCAACCTGCTTCCACTTGGCACCTGCCACCAACTCTCCGCTGCACTGCAGCCAGAAAGTGCTTTCTTCTCCACGTTAAAGCTCTTTCATTATAAAGGTAATATTTGTTCATTGTGCAATAGAGAAATAGCCTCAATTCCACCCCTGCCGCATCTTTCAACACATTTTTATTGAGGGCCTACGTGTACAGGTCTCTGTTCTCAACATCTCAGAGGAATGAGACAGACAAGTTCTGCCCTTTCATTCTATGGAGAAGACAGATAATAGACAAGTAGACAATTAAGTAAAATAATCACAGACAATAGTGATTGCCGAGAATAAAAACAGTGCTATGAGAGACACTAACAGGGAGGGCCTGCTTCGATAGGGTGATCTTGGAAGGCTTCTTGTTGGAGACAACATTTAAGGTGAAACTTGAAGGATGGTGAGGCTCTGGCTGTGTGAAGCATAAAGGAAAAGCATTCTGGGTGAGAAAACAGCAAGCACAAAAGTGCTGGAGTGGGAAAGACCACGGTGTCTTCCAGGAGGTGTCCCATGGTGGGACAGTCACCTTGGATGAGCTTGAATGGGTCATCCAGAGGTTGGTACATGTCCTTTGGAGGTTTTATAGCCACATATACTCACCCAGAGGTGTTTTAAGTAAACAAAGTTATATAATAAATATTTTTGCAAAACCAGCCTTTTTCCATTAAGCATATCTTGTCCTTCTTTCCAGGCTAGTGCACTTAACTGTCATTAATATTTTTAACAGTCGTGTAGTATTTCACTATAGGGATGTAATGTATTTAACTATTTTTCCTCATTTAGTGGGAGTCTTTCAAAGATACACTTAACGCTCCTAGTGGTCTGCCCAGGGGCCTTAGGAAAGGTCCAAGCTCTGGAGTTTGTAAGGAGGCATAGTAAGACTAATCTTTATTAAGCACTTGTTGCGTGCCAGACCTTGTTTAAGCTACTTACATTTTGACCTGATTGAATCCTCACAATTCTAAGTGGTCCCATTTTAGGGAAGAGGAGCGAGCCTGAGGAATAGAGATGTTAGGTTACAATCCCATAAAATTCTTGTTGAGGCCTGAGCCTGTGCTGGGCCTGCTTTTTCTCTCTAAAATTCTCTCTCACAATTGCCACCTACTCATTTATGGTATCCACACAAATTAGGAAGGGAAAAATATCCAAACCTTAATAATTTGGACATTTTTCCCCTCCTAATCTCATTTTGAAATGTGATCTCCAATGTTGGAGGTGGGGCCTCGTGGGAGGTGTTTGCATCATAGGGGTGGATCCCTCATGAATGGCTCTGGGGCCATTCTGGCAGGATTGAGTGAGTTCTCTTGGCTCCCATGATAACTGTTTGTTAAAAAGAGTCTGGCACCCCTCTCTCTCTCTCTCTCTCCTTTCCTCCTCTCTTGTCATGTGATGCCTGCTCCTTCTCATGAATAGCAGTTTCCTAAAGCCCTCACCAGAAGCAGACACTGACCATGCCTCCTGTACAGCCTGTGGAACTGTGAGCCAAATAAACCTTTTACCCAGTCTCAGGTATTCATTTATAGCAACACAAAGGACTAAGACATCCATGTTGTATCTTCCAGGGAATATTCTTAAAGAAGGACACAGGCATCTGATAATGTAGCCCCGAGGGATCCTTTCTGGCCCAAGCCACTATCTCCAAGGGCTCATGGGATTGGGCCTATTTTGGCCTCCAGCCACCTGTCTATGCCTTCTCTAGGGCTCTTCCCCTCCTAGGCCCTCTGTGGAGTCGTGTGTAATCATCCCATAGATCCCTTCCCTCACTGCCTCTGAACTCGGAATCCTGAGTTCAACCCAACAGGACTGTAAGAGTTTTCACTGCCCTTGAGTACACAATGTCAAAAAGAACACAAAGTGATAAAAATCATCTCCACACACAGGTAAGAGGAAACCTGGTATCCCTGCCTCCTTCCTGGCTGGTACCCCTGGAAGTGCTCCTTTCCCCAGTGTCTCTTATTTTTCCATCTGCCCTGCTGGGTTTTCCTCGCCAACTTCCTGGTCATCTGACCATTCCCCTTCTCTCCATCCCTACCAGGTCCAGAAAGCCCAATTGGATGGGTCAAAGAAAGGCTTACATCACAAAAAAGCCAGACTCATAGGATCTCAGGGTCGGAAGGAGACTTTGGCTGATCTGGTTCATCCGAGCCTCACTCCCCTCCTTATCAGTTATGCTTGTGCACCTCTGCACAAGACCCTGGTCTCATACTGACCACATTCACAGCCTGTGCCCTGATCAAGGTCGCAGCCAGCTTGTCACTGCCTCCTTGTGCCCGACTTTCTCCTAGCTCTTTAGATTTATTTAAGAAATAAATAAATCTAAAATAAATAAAAAACGTGTGCATGAGCCCAAGCCATGGCCAAGCTTTTAAATAAAGCTAGAGAACTAGAAGCACCTGCCGGGCGCCTGCCTTGATTACCCCAGGAGCCTGGTAAGAGGGAGGACAGCTCCCAGCACCTGGTCCCACTATTGCAGCTGCAGCCCCTCAAGAGGGCTGAGGCGTCTTCCCTGTGGGGTATACGTGGCTGCCTGGACAGTTCCTCTGGATTACACAACTGGATGCGAACAGGAAGAGAACAGGGCATGAAGATAATTCACTGATCCCAGCTCCCCAGCCTCACCTCCCACCCTCACCCTCACATTGGCACTCCTTGTTGACCTCACCAGAAATAAATCACAGGAAGGATTGGGAAGAGCAAGCATATGTCACCACTCTCCTCTCTGCTTCCCAAGAGTCTAAAGTAAGCTTTGCTCCAAGAATCAGATGGGAAAGGGATTTCAACATTGCCTAGTGGAACCCTGACCTCTTTTTATAGGCGGAAAAGTGCAATACAAAGACCAAAGGGAATTATCTTCACGCCCTGTTCTCTTCCTGTCCCAGACCTCCCAGCCCTGTAAGTGTCCCAGCTCAGGATTATACAACTGGATTACTCATCCAGTGTGAGTTAAGGGAGACCAGGGATCCTGGCTTAGGCTCTTTCTGCAGCCCTTGTTAGCAAGCCTGCTCAAGCCATCAGCCAGTTGACCTGAAGCTCAGTGGGCCAGTGTCCAAGAAACAAGCTACCCTTGACCAGTGTGTTGCAGCTGCAGTGCCCCAGGGGGCTGCTTCAGAACAAAAATAAGTCGGCTCACAAAATGGGGATAAGAGTTTCGAAAAACCAAAGATGACGGAGGAGAAAGACGAAGAGGTTTGCTTTTCGGCAGCATGTCATTGTTCCCTCAAGGCAGGTCATGTCAGTCTCAGATTCCCAGCACACAGGGTGCCTGCCCAGCACCTACACCTGGTAAGAATCCCTGCCCAAGTGCTCAAACATCTCTACTGACAGGCAACTTCTTTTCAAAACACCCCAACCATCTTTGGACAGTCTTAATTCTTCAAAAGGCGTCTTAGTCGCTAAAGAGAAAGCCACCTGCCCATAGCCTTCCCCATGGCTCTCCCTCTGGGACCACACAGGCTCCCACTGCCCAGGGAAGTCCTGCAGGGATTGGGAGTGGGGAGCTAAAACCCCCTAGTTCTGCTCTCCTCCAGGATGGACACCCTTAGGTGCCCTTTGGTGCCCTGGTCTCGGCTGTCTCCCTACTATGGTCCCTCTCCCCACACCCAAGATTACCAGGGCTCCATGTGTGCATGAGTCCAAGCCACTGCCAAGTTTTTAAATAAAGCTAAAGAGCTAGAAGCCAAGAAAAACCAACCAAAAGGGAGTAGAAGTAGCATCTCTGAAATAACTATAAAAATCAGTGGGAAAAGCAGACTCAATGTACACAAACTCACTGGGGATTCAGCCATGAGGTTGAACAGAGCCATGGAGAGCCTGAAAAGAGGGGATCAAATGCAAAATGCCCCAGGGAGCAGGGAGCATTCCTCCCATGCTGGTGACAAACATGACTTCATCCTCCACCCTCCCTTTCAAAGACAAATAAACACATGTACATGTGAACAGATAACATACAGAAAGAACCCCTAGCTCAATAGAAGGAGCAAAGGACTTTGGGTGAGATCAGTGTGGTCACCAGGACTCTCTAGCCACCATGCCTTGGCTAGGAAGTGATGATGGACTTTGTCCAAAGTCACACAACTAGCATCATGCCCCAGTCTTTAGATTCCAAAGCCTGTGCTCTGCCCCCAACACCCTCCCTGTCTTCAGCATCCAAAGATGAACTCCAGACTCAGGAGCACCCAATCAGGTGAGAGGAGGAATGCAGGAAAGCATCCAAACAACTAAAAAGGCAGGAGGGCAGGGACCCAAGAAATGCCCAAGAGTCCAAGAGGATGCAGTCATCTGTTGTCAGTCTGCATGGGCAGCTTTGCTGCCCAGAGTTGGGTCCCCCCAAGAGATTCATCCACTCTTCCAACACATGGGCATTGAGCCAGAGACAGTGCTAGTTTCTGGGGTTACAGCGGTGAGCAAGACAAAGCCCTGCCCCACCAGCATACATTCCAAGCGGGGAGAAAGAAAATAAACAAGAATCAAACACGCCAAGAGTACGATTTCAGGTAGTGATAACTCCCGAAAGAAAAAAAGCAGAGTAAGGGGCAGGGCTGCCACTATGGATGGGAGTGGGCTAGGAAGGCCTCTCTAAGGTGACATTTCAGCAAAGAGCAGCAGAAATGCCTTCTGGAAAGCCCCATGGCATCAGCCACAATCTGCTTCTCAAAAACTTTTCTTTCAACTGCCCCCTCTACCTCTCCCCTCCTCACTCCTGGCAGATCACCCTTGCTCTACTTCCCAGAGAAAATAGAACCCATCAGATAAGAAAACCCAAAAAGTCAGCTGGCAGACCTGAAGGACCACTCCACCTGCGCCCAGCCTCTCTGTTTACTTCTGTTTCAGGAGAGGAGCGTGCAGGGCCTGTCCAAGACCAGTCCCTCTGGATTCCGACCCTCCCCACAAGGTACCTCACCTATCAATCAGCCCCTCTCTCTCAAATCACAGACCTCACCTCTGTAGGCTCCCTCCCATCCTCATTCAAAACTTGTTCAAGTCTCTCACTTTAAAAAAAAAAAAAAAGAAAAGAAAGAAGGAAAACAAAACCAAACCTCCCTTGGTTCAGTTTCCTCCTCCAGCTAACACCTTATTTCCTCATCCCTTCATAATCTAACGTCTCTAAAGAACTGTGACTACTGTTTCCAATTCCTTCCGACAGCCCCACCTCTCCTATGCTGCTCTTGCTAAGGAATCCAGCACCCTCCCCGGTGCTGAGCCCAGATGACTCCCATCTCTCGTGCATGTCTCCTGGATGCCCTCCCCTCTCTCCCAGTGGCCCCCCTGGGCAGCTCCTCACCCACTGTTTGTTCCTCCAGATCCAGTCCTTGGCCTCTTCCCTTGTTGCATCTTCTCCCTGAGAGCTCTCACCTGCTTCTGTGGTTTCCTGTGCCATCTACCTACCAACAATTTCTCAGTTGACAGCTCTTTCCAGTTTACCTGTCTCCTGAGGTCCAGAATCATAATCAACCCCCGGAACTCTCTGCATGACACCCTCCAGATTCCTCAGACCCAGCATTTCCAAACCCACGCTCATACACATCTTCATACACGTTTGTCCCCAAAATCTGCCTCTCCTACTGAACCTGGAGATGGAACCATCACCCACCCCAAAACTAGCCAGGAATACGGAATGTCGTTTTCTCCATTGTTTATATCAATATGAAGAGGGATGTCCTGTGGAGGCAGCCCCTCCACTCTGCAGGCCCACCAAGTGATTTTTACCTTGAAATTAGCAAACCAGAGTGAAAAGAGCCAGATGTAGCAGGTCATGGGAGGAGACTCTGCCACAGAGTTCTCCAAATCTAGTACTCAAGGATTCCATACCCAGGCACTGACAGGGCTGCCAACCACTGAGCCTCCTCTTCCTGGGTCTCAGATGCCCACATTTTAAAATTGAAACAAAAAATGCATTCCTCCTGTTTACAGTCCAGTCTTATGGCTCTCTTTTGATGAGTTTTGCCAGATTCTGCTCTGATCCAGCTGTGTTGATGCCTCCAATTAACAGAGCTCCAAGGGCAATCCTTCTTTCCTTCTCCTGCTACATGGAGGGGCCCTCGCTGACCCTCACATCTGGCTATGGTGGAGGTCTCGATGCCTCTCTCTCCTGTGCCCACCCATGCCAAGACCTGGCCTGCTCTACCTTCCACTTCCCTCCAGCCCACTGGCTCACTCCCCAACACAAGGTGGAGGCCTGGATCACCTCCACCCTAGCCTCCCTACCTCCTATTTGCCCTCTGTCAGTCTGTTTACCACCCTGAAGCCAAAGTGATCTTTCTAAAACATAAGTCTAAGCTTGTCTCTCCCTTGCTTAAATTCCTTCCATCGTTCCCCATCATCCTCAGAATAAGGTAAAGCCTTTTGACCTGGCCTCAAGGATCTGTGTGACATCCCTGTCCACCTCCAGCCTCATCCTCTCCATTCTGTCCTCCCTGTCACCACTGCAGAACTGCTGAGCTACTAACACAGGTATGTCCTAGACCCCAAAAGACAATTTAATTTCCTAAACACACTGCTTTTTCCAGGCTGTGTGCCTTTCTGCACAGATAGCACCTTCTGCCTTTTCTTCTGCACTTCCTGCCACAGGTTTCTACCTCCAGATCTTTGAGGATGTGCCTCATCATCACCTCCCTGGACCTCCCTGACTCCCCACGCTGAGAGGAGCCCTTCTCTAGGCCTAAGGGTTGGTTACACTTGTACTGTGTTATTCATCTCTCCTACAGACCTAGTTCCTCTGAGGCAACCTCTTTGTCTTGATTCTTCATCCTCTGGCCTCAGCATAGGACCAGACCCAGAGTTGTTGATCAGACACTGCTGGTTGCTTAGGAAAGAGGGACCGTATCTGGCTCACAAAGACTGGGTTGATTTGAGAAGAAGGAAGGTGATGAAGAAAGCAAATGCCCCAGGGTGTTTTGTAGCAAGAATCCCTCCACAATGATTTAACACCTGACGTTTATCTGCCCAAAATGCCTATACTTTATCTCTTTCTAACCCCTTCTAACCCAGTAAGGTAAAAATGATTATCTCCACTTTGTTGACAGGGAAACAGAAGCACAGAGAGGTAAAGTGGCTTAGCTAACCAGGCACAGCAAAGGCCTGTGATCAATGTTTACTGAATGAAAATGAGCCACAGCCCTGTCTTCACTACACAGTACAAGGTCAAGGGCACTGTCACAGCAAATGGCATCGCTGGGAAAGAGGCCTCTGCAGTCTCAGAGAATCTCATTTCCTTGGTCTGGGAGCTGACATTCTACACACACACACACACACACACACACACACACACACACACACACACACACACATCAGATTTGTTGGCTTCTTTCAAGGGTTCCAACCTCAGGCCAGCAATATAGCTGAGCACCTACTACATGCAAAGTCCTCCCTGGTTCCTAGACTGGAATGAGGGGGACCCTGGAAGAATAGGACATGTCCCCATCTCCAGAAGACACATTCTGAGAATTGAGGAGGATGACAGGTAGATGCTACCAAGGCCTCCAGACTGTAATTGGAGACCAAGAAGGAGAAATTAATCCTGACGGACAGCTCTTCCCTGCCCCCAGTCCCTTTACCCACCAGTCTTCCTCCCCCTCCTACTCCCATCATTGCTGGGCCTAAGAATCAACTTTGCAGTAACCTTTTATGGACTCACAATGTTATGAATTAAAATGCAGAAGTCCTGGGCCCAGTCTTGACCTAACTCCTGAGCTACTAAACAGACGTAGACAAATACTTTGCACCCTCTGAACTTCAATGTCCTCGTTTTTACATTAGGGAAAATAATCCCCTCTCTGCCCTCCCCATTTCTCAAGTTCAGGTATGAATCCAAGGGAGAACAGAGGCGCCACACCCTGGAGGACTGCAGAAGTTGTGTTTGCAATGGTTCCCCAGGAAACCTTTGTAGTTCTCACAAGTAGTCACCCCTCCAGCCTTTGTTGCTCAACCTGATGCCAAGGGAAGGCCCTTCAGACAGTTGTGTTCGAGCCAAGAAGCCAAAGCTAGGCTGTGTTCCAGGCCCTCTGCATACTCTCAAGGTGGGGGTGGGGGCCGTTGGGGGAAAGAAAACAGCCAGTTCTGACCTGGAGGTGAAGGTGCAAGGTCCCTGTCCTAAAGAAGCCCCTGGCTGAGGGCAAACACAATTTGACGAAGGCAGGTAGAAGTGGAAAGGGAACAAGAAGAAAGGGAGAAAGTTCTCTCTAAATACCTCTTGTACCGCTTTAGTGTCAGACCTCAACCTTCCCTTGGCCCTCCTGTGTACTTAGCAAACCCTCTCCCAGGCCTTCCTGGTCCCTGTGCTTTTCTTTTCCATCATGCTTTCTCCTCTGTGGATACTCTCCCTACTCTCCAACATTCACTACTGGTTCGTTCAGTGATGCCTACACTACACTAGGCTTTATGCTGAACCCTGAGGGTACAGGGATGAATCAGATCAGATCTCCATCCTCCAGAAGCCACAGCCTAGTGGGGAAGATGAACAGGTAAACAGAAGACAACAACCCAACAGGACAAGTGCTGAGACAAAAAGAATGGGGCTAAGGCAGAATCCTGGGGAGGAACCTCGCCCAGCTCTGGAGCAAGGCTCTGGTGTCTGTTTTCCCCTCAGACTATAAGCTCTTTGAACCCCAGGCCTGGGTCTGATTCATCTCTCTGACCTACTCTTTCCTTTCCTGGATGTCTTCCGGATGCATGTTACAGGGTTATCTGTCAGGGCAAGAAAAAGCCTAGAGGTCAAGCTCATTTCTAGTGTCAATCAAGGAAGAGAAGCAGTGCCCCCCGCCCAGACTGAGAATGAGGAAAGTGGGTTCAGGAGGTAGAAGAAGGAACTTGCCTCACTCTGAGCCTCAATCTCTGGCATCTCAGCCGGGTGCGGTGGCTCACGCCTATAATCCCAGCACCTTGGGAGGCCGAGGCAGGTGGATCACTTGAGGTCAGGAGTTTGAGACCAGCCTGCCCAACATAGTGAAACCTCATCTCTACAAAGTGAAAACATTAGCCAGGTGTGGTGGCACATGCCTGTGGTCCCAGCTACTTGGGAGGCTGAGGCACGAGAATTGCTTGAACCTGGGAGGCAGAGGTTGCAGTGAGCCAAGATTGCGCCATTGCACCTCAGCCTGGGAGACACAGCAAAACTCCCCATCTCAAAAAAAAAAAAAAAGAAAGAAAGAAAGAAAGAAAGAAAAGTCTCTGGCACCTCTACCTGGGTTCCCCAAGCTGGCTGCAGATCAAAACACTAACACTTAGACAGGTTTTTAAATGTAAACTCCTAGCTCCAATCTGACAAATTAGAATCTCCAGGGATTGGAGGTCCAGGAATTTGCTTCTCCCAGTCGATTCCAATTCCCTGCCCTGTGTCTAATTAGAAACCTCTGGTCTAGATCCCCATGACAGTAGGAAACTAAGAGGTCTTCCTAAGAGCAGGGGCTAAGGTAGTTTCCACCCTGGAGTAATAGGAGTTACTCAGTTCCTGGAGTAGCAGGAAGATGAACCATGATCTGAACCTGGGAAGGTATCACGGCTCCTGAGCCACCCATAGGCATGGCCGGGAGAGCCCTGCCTTTGGGGACACCAACCACCTAGACACTCGGTGAAGCCTGTCATGTGGTGGTACTCGTCTTCATGCTCACTCTCATTTCCTGCCTTATAAATGGAAATCTTTACACTACACACAACAACGCGGATGCTGACTGAGCTTTCAACGGATTGCCCACTTCTATGGACTATTCAGAGGTTTTGGATTTCTGCCATTGCCTTTCTGTCACTGCTGAGCCTTTAGCAGAACCTGGTCCAAACTTCGGGCCTCAGAATGAAGAGAAGGCGTCTGTGGCATGCTTGAGCCCTGACTTGGAAGTTGCCCCCACTTCTGAAGTCAGCTTGAAAGGCTGGAGTGAAGGAGAAATTCCAGTGGGAAAGCTGAATGGAAGCCATGGATCCCAGGACATCATCCCCCTGCCCAAGTTTGAAGTCTCTCTCCACAGCACCCTAGGAATTAGACCTGATTTTCTGAAAGAAGGGAGGATGTTTTCTTTCTCCCCAACCCCCGACCTCCACATACCTCCAGGGCATGTCCAAAGAGCCAGTGAGTTGGAGGCCCTGGGAAGTTGCCCATAGCCTTAGCCAACCTCTGCCTCCGCAGCAGCAGGCGGATGAGCTTGAGAAAGCCTAAGACCAAGATCAGCCCAGAAGCCCACAGGCCCAAGCAGGAGAGTCTCAGGGAGAGGAAGCTGGGCACCATGGCTGGAACTCCAGTCACCCAGCCTTCGTTCGACTTGCCTCCAGCTGCTCCTGGTTTCCTTTATACTCTGGACCCATGCATCCTGTCAGCTCCCAGCCCCAGCCACTCCCTGAAGCCAGCAGCAGCCAAGACTGGGCTGAGTGCCATAAGGCGGAGACAGCAACCCCCAAAGCCACAAACAACAGAAGAGAGAGCCTAGTGGCCTTCTCCCAAAATTCAGCTAAAGAGAAACCTAATAGTGAACTCCAAAAAAAAAGCAGGCAATGGGCATCCCACCTTGATTCCTTAAAACAAACAGATGGCAATTCTTGGTGTAATCATCAGCATAATAACCACTGCCTTCTCATATAAGCACTGTGAATGTTTCAGGCACTTTTTACATACTATCTCATTTAACCCAAACAGCAAAGGAGGTCGGAGGCACTCACATTTTATACCCATTTCCCAGATAATGAAGCAGAGGCTCAGCTTGCCTACGCTTTCTCTCAAGAAAGCTTCCAGTGTCCCCTTCAATATGAACCCTTGAGAGAGCTAGCACTTATGCTAGGCTCGCAATGCTTTGAATTCTTTTTTGTGAGTCACCTTCAGAGACAAGGTTCTAGCCCCAAAAGGGAAATACCAGGTCAGAAAGGGGCCAACTCCACCCCTAAAACAATAGTGCCATTTTGACACTTAGGAACATAGAACTTTCAGGGTGATGAGAAGAAGTCATGAAATTCAGTCCCTCCTGGCTGGATGGAAGCACTTAGGCTCAAAGAAAGGCAGAGAAATATCCAAAGTTGCACAGCAAGACAGTGGCAGCACCCAAAGCCACAGCCCAGGCTCAGGTCACTGCCTTGCCTGGGGAGGGTATGCTACCCAAAGAGGCAGGCAGATTTAAGAAATCAAACAAGATATGATGTGGCATGCAGAAACTAGAAACAACAAGAAATGCATCAATACCCCAAAACTAAAGGAACAAGGGAAGGAAATCATGCTCCTGTAGCTTGGTGGGAGTTGTATTTATGGGGAACACAGTCAGTGCCAGAGAAGTGATGCTGGAACAGGGAAAGAATGGAGCAAAAATGTCCTAAACTCTTTCATCTCCCATCCCCAATCTTTTACTAGTGTCTCCAATCAGCCAAGCCAATCAGAAGTGAAATGGCAAGGAGCCTGGGGAGTCAGTCTGCAGAAGTCAACCTCCCAGCAGAGATAAGAGCAAGAATCTGTAAGTTCCTTATAGATTCTGGACATTAGTCCTTTGTTGGATGCATAGCTTGAAAATATTTCTCCCATTCTGTAGGTTGTCTGCTTACTCTGTTGATAGTTTTTTGGCAAGGACGTGGCAGGAAAAAACCAGCAATCAGGTGGACTTGGATCTCAAATCTCAGAACTCAGATAACAGGTTCTAATTCAAAGAATGATAAGCCATCAACATGGATTCCTTGTCCCCTCTGGCACAGGAAACCAAGCCTCCTCCTCTGCTGGGGAGACATCATGTCCAATCTTACCCATAGGCAGAGAAAGCAAGAAAAGAGTACAATGAAAGAACTCCAAAAGTGTCTTCTCCATTGGTCTGTCACACTTCCTGAAATTTCACATTTGTGCTTTATTTTATTGGATTGAGACATTGAGTGCGCCATTTAAAAAGCAAGTCACTCAAGTCAGAGAATAAAGGAACATGATGAGCTATCAGCAAAATTCCATTCTTTATGGTGAATTCATTTATCAGCATAGTTTCATCCTGGTCATATGATGGAGTGTTTTGAGGAAAGCCTGAATGGGCTCCCACCTGGTGAAAGAGCCATGGCTCCTGGCAAGGACCACATAGGATTTACCTGGAAAGTGAATAGGGTTAGCTTAGAAGATGTAGAGTGAGTAGAGTGGACGTTGGTTGAATGACTCCCCAGCAATCTGTTCCTTGCTTCCCCCTTCCACCCAGTACCATGAATTTACAAGCTTTGGGGTGCATTCTGAGTGCCCTCACCCTCAACTCCAGTATGGGCTTATATTTATTTAACATAGTCTGCATTCATCTTGCCCACAGTAATTGATTGTTTCAAGAATAGGCACGTGACCACAGTCAGCCGATCAGGACAAATGAAATTCTATTTCCAGTATTTAATTTAAGCTATCTTGAAACAGATTATCTCTTCAATATTGAAGTCGATCCTAAAGCATGTAATCTCAGAAGCCATCAATGTGGGAAGAGGCAGACAAGAATGTACTCAACACTATAGCAACAGAACTGAGAAACATACCAAGAGGAATTAAATATCAGTCACATTGTTTGAACTCCTGGATCAAGCTTCACCTGAAGCTAGAATTACCTTTTACATTTTATTTTATTTTATTTTATTTTATTTTATTTTATTTTATTTTATTTTTTAGACTCAGGGGATACATGTGCAGATTTGTTACATGGCTATATTGTATGATGCTGAAGTTTGGGCTTCAGTTGAACCCATGACCCAAATAGTGAACATAGTACCCAATAGGAAGTTTTTCAACCCTTGCCACTCTTCTTCCCTCCCCACCTTCGGAGTCCCCAGTGGCTATTGTTTCCATCTTTATGTCCATTTGTACCCAGTGTTTAGCTCCCACCTATAAGTGAGAACATGCAGTTTTCTGTTTCTGCATTAATTCACTTAGGAAAGTGACCTCCAGCTGCATCCATGTTGCCACAGAAGACATGATTTCATTCTTTGTTATGGCTGTGTAGTATTCCACAGTGTATATGTACTACATTTTCTTATCTGACCCCACTGCTGATGGGCACCTAGGTGGATTCTGTGAGTCTTTGCTATTACAGATAGTGCTGCAATAAACATGCGAGTGGAGGTATATTTTTGGTAGAACAATTTATTTTCCTTTGGGATTACTGGGTCAAATGGTAATTCTATTTTCAGTTCTCTGAGAAATCTCCAACTGCTTTCCACAGTGGCTGAACTAATTTACATTTCCACCAACAGTGTGTAAGTGTTCCCTTTTCTCTACAGCCTTGCCAACACCTGTTATTTTGTGAGTTTTTAGTAATAGCCATTTTGACTGGTATGAGATGGCATCACATTGCGGTTTTGATTTGCATTTCTCTGATGATTAGTGATGATAAGCATTTTTTCATATGCTTCTCAGTTAGTTGTGTATCTTCTTTTGAAAAGTGCCTGTTCACGTCCTTTGTCCACTTTTTAATGGGATTGTTTACTGTTGATTTAAGTTCCTTATAGATTCTGGATATTAGTCCCTTGTTGGATGCATAGCTTGAAAATATTTCTCCCATTCTGTAAGTTGTCTGCTTACTCTGCTGATAGCTTTTTTTGTTTTTGTTTTTGTTTTGTTTTTGAGATGGGGTCTTACTCTGTCACCCAGGCTGGCGTGCAGTGGCACAATCTCAGCTCACTGTAAGCTCCGCCTCCCAGGTTCATGCCATTCTCCTGCCTCAGCCTCCCAAGTAGCTGGGATTACAGGCGCTGTCCACCACACCTGGCTAATTTTTTGTATTTTTAGTAGAGACGGTGTTTCACTGTGTTAGCCAGGATGGTCTCCATCTCCTGACTTCGTGATTCCCCCACCTCAGCCTCCCAAAGTGCTAGGATTACAGGCTTGAGCCACCACGCCCAGCCATTGATAGTTTCTTTTGCTGTTTATTTAGTTTAATTAGGTCCCAATTGTCAATTTTTGTTTTTGTCGCATTTACTTTTGAGGATTTAGTCATGAATGCTTTGCCCAGGCCAATGCTTTGACTCTTTTTATTACATGAGCCAACAAATCCTCTTTGTTTAAATTCAATCTGAGTTGGGTTTTCTGCTGCTTGAAACCAAAGTATTTCTATGTGACATACTAGTGAAAACCCAGGAAAATGGGAAAGCCTTGGTTAAGTTGGGCTGAAACATATTTAGGGGGTTAGCTTGGAACAAACTGAATAAAATTAACCTGGGAAGTGACAAGTGGGATTATGTTGGTACATTTTGAGCAGTGGGGCTTGCCCGGGAAATACTGAGGGGGTTCATAGAGAAGTTCTAAGTGATATTATGCTGGGCAAAGTTCCCATAAGATAAGAGCGAGCAATGATCTGGATATGGTGAAAGTGAGGGGCTTAGTTTGGAGAAGAAACAGATATCTGAGACGTTATCAAGCAGAAAACACGAAGGAGAGGAACATGTCAGGAAACTGGAGTGTCAAGAGCAGGGTTAGCACGGAGCTTCAATAGGGGGGTAAGGAGACTAAACTTTGTCTTCTAGGCTGCAGGGGGCCATGGAGAGGGCCTAAGGCAGAGGGACAAGAGTTATCAGAGGTGAGGTTCAGGAAGATCACCCCCTCTGTATGTGTGCCATGACTTGGGCTGGTAGGGGTGAGGCCTGCAGAAGGCTTTGAGAGGAGAGGAAGCTATCAATGCACTGATCTTTGTGAAAGATGACAAACCTGGACAAGGAGGTGGCAGAAGGCATGACTCAAGGCTGATGGGGTGCAAGGGGGCTAGAGCATAGCCTGGAATGGCAGACAGGGAGAGGAAGTCAGAGGGAGGATGAGCGGGGTGGATGTTGCTTGTGCCTCAGAGGTCCTACATAACTTCTCCTGCCAGAAATATAGCCCAGCACTCATGATCTATCTGTCATACACCCTGCTCTCCACCCCTTGGCTGAAATCTGGCAGCCACCCACATTTTTAGGGCAAAAAACAAGTCATCATGTGACCAGAGCCAAAGGCTAGGCTTCTGTCAACTCCCAGGTCCTGAGCCTACTAGCTACTCACCCCTGGCCATCTTGCCAGTGTGATTTGTGGAAGCCAACATTCTTGGAAGCTTCCACCCAGTAGTCCTAGTTTTTCCCTTAAGAATCCCACAGAAAACTTCAACTGTTAAAAAAAAAAAAAAAAAAAAAAGTCTTGTAAGTGGCCCCCAGTCCATTAGTGTGCTGGAACAGGCTGGCACTGGCTCTCAAGAGCAGATTGTGTATATCACTTCCCAACTCTAGGTTTGGTGTCACATTAGCAGCTTGAAATTGGCCATGATGGGAGTATTTAACATTTACATGACAGAAATTGGCAAATGCTACAAATCCCACTTTTTCCCCTGAGAAGCCAGTTGTTAAACACTTCCCAACATACCATTGATCCTAAACCCCAGGCTGCAGAGTTACTATAGCAGATCTCCTTGACCACTGGTACTTGCCTAAGAGACCACCAACATTATCCAGGCCTGTAGGGCAAGACTAGAAGGCTCCCTTTCAAACTCCTTGGGGAAAAAAAATCTTCAGGCCTTTCGCAAAGATTAATTCCCACGTGTCTGAAGAGGTCTGGGGCTATGGGAGTAGGGAAGGGAGGGTGCAAAGGAGATGGACGTAAGGAGATTGTCTTTATCCAAGTCCTTCCTAACTGCTGTCTTCCTCCAGGATGCCATCCTCCCACGCCTCCACTTCAGAAACACCAATTAGGCCAGTCTTCTAAATCTGCTACCTCAGTCTGCAACTCTTCTTAGCTGCATTCACTTTCAATCTTGTAGCAGTTATTTGTCTTATCCTTGTCTTATCCTTGTGAAAGGAAAACAAATCTGGAGCCCCAAAATCACTAAACTACAGGGAAAAGTCAAGTTGGGAACTACTTGGGGCAAACCTGTCTCCAATTCTATTCAAAGTCATCCCTCAGCTCACTGAGATAAATGCATATCTGACTGCCTCCTTTGGAGAGGCTAATGAGAAACTCAAAAGAATGCAACCATTTCTCTCTTATCTATCTCCCTATGACCTGGAAGCCCCCTCCCTGCTTCAACTTGTCCTGCCTTTGGCCTTCGCTTCGAGTTGTCCTGCCTTTCCAGACTGATCCAATATTCTTCTTACATGTGTTGATTGATGTCTCATGTCTCCCTAAAATGTATAAAACCAAGCTGTGCCTTGACCACCTTGGGTACATATCTTCAGGACCTCCTAAGGCTGTGTCACAGGTACCTGTCCTCAACCTTGGCAAAATAAACTTTCCAAATTAACTGAGACCTGTCTCAGATATTCAGGGTTCACATTTTGATAACCATGGAGGGATTCTAAGTGAAGATGCCCCTGACCTTTGACAAATCTCCTATCATTGCTTGGTAGCAGCCTGAGCTATCTTTATGGCTCAAACCAGTAGGACAATAGGACAATTTGCTGAGGCCTGGAAGCACTCCCTCCAGAAAATCCCTGATTTCCTAAAATTTGATCGAGATCTAAAGTTTATTTTGCTGTACAACTCTTTTTTTTTTTTTTTTTTTGAGTTTTATTTGCTTGCAACACAAGGAAGACAAGTTTTCCTGCTTCCATGATGATGGAAGACAAGTAATTCCTAGATTTTTTTGGTACTGCAGATGGCAAAAGGGGAAGGAGGTATAGGGTGGAAGTAAGTGAAAGAACATGTGTTTGTTTGTTTGTTCGTTTATTCATTCATTTGTTTTTAAGACAGGAAGTAAACACAGATCAAGTGCAGTGCATGGTTATTTGGAGTTTGCTGTTTCCCACCCCACCCCCCGCCCCACCCCGCCCGCCCCCGCCCCGCCCCACCAGCCTTTTGCAGCTGCGAGGAATTTTAGCCAAATTAGAGAGACTTTGTTACCCATAATTTGGAATTCTCACTTGTTTGTTTGTTTGTTTATTTATGTATTTATTTATTTATTTGAGACGGAATCTCGCTCTGTCACCCAGGCTGGAGTGCAGTGGCCGGATCTCAGCTCACTGCAAGCTCCGCCTCCTGGGTTTACGCCATTCTCCTGCCTCAGCCTCCCGAGTAGCTGGGACTACAGGCGCCCGCCACCTCGCCCGGCTAGTTTTTTGTAGTTTTTAGTAGAGACGGGGTTTCACCTTGTTAGCCAGGATGGTCTGGATCTCCTGACCTCGTGATCCGCCCGTCTCGGCCTCCCAAAGTGCTGGGATTACAGGCTTGAGCCATCGCGCCCGGCCGGAATTCTACTTGTATTTGACCAAGTCAGGTAGAGCTGCTCCAATCTGATGGGAGAAAGACTGGAATAAACAACAAAAAAACCCAACAATATGATCACTGTGCACTCTAATAGTAAGGAGAAATTAAGACCAGCTGGTTATTAAACTTTAGCCAAAACAAAACCCCAATTCAGCTACTTACTTACCTAGAGATGGGTCTGAGGCTGAAGATTGCTTTCTACCATCCTAGAAGCCGGAAGAAAAACTCAAACTCATCTTCCCCGCTCGGAGCAAGCTCAAACTCCATAAAGGAATTAGCTGCCCTCCATCGTCATGGAAGCAGGAAATCTTGCCTTCCTTCTTGGGAGCAAGTAAAAATCCAGAAAAAGCTGGGGGGGTGGGGAATTGTACAGCAAAATAAACTTTAGATCTCAACCAAATTTTGGGAGATCAGGGATTCTCTGGAGCGGGTGCTCCCAGACCTCACCAAATTGTCCTGTCGGTTTGAGCCATAAAGATAGCTCAGGCTGGTACCATGCACCAATGGAAGATTTGTCAAAGGTCAGGGGCATCTCCACTCAGAATCCCTCCATGGTTATCAAAATGGGAACCCTGAATATCTGAGACAGGTCTCAGTTAATTTAGAAAGTTTATTTTGCCAAGATTGAGGACAAATGTATGTGACACAGCCTCAGGAGGTCCTGAAGATATGTACCCAAGGAGGTCAAGGCACAGCTTGGTTTTACACATTTTAGGGAGACAGGAGACATCAATCAAGATATGTAAGATGAACATTGGTTCAGTCTGGAAAGGCAGGACAACTCAAAGTAAAACCCAAAGGCAGGACAATTCAAAGCAGGGAGGGGGCCTCCAGGTCATAGGGAGATAGATAAGAGAGAAATGGTTGCATTCTTTTGAGTTTCCGATTAGCCTCTCCAAAAGAGGCAGTCAGATACGCATTTATCTCAGTGAGCAGAGGGGTGACTTTCAATAGAATGGGAGGCAGGTTTGCCCTAAGTAGTTCCCAGCTTGACTTTTCCCTTTAGCTTAGTGATTTTGGGGCTCCAAGATTTATTTTCCTTTCACGGTTTGTTGAATGAATGTTGAAGAGATTGGCTATTATAGCTGGAGATGGGGAGGAGATGGTGAGGAAAGATTTACTGACCAATGTGAAATATATTGGAAATGTTGTACTGATGCCCTTATGGTTGATGCAGTCGGCATTTCTTGTGACTGGATCCCAGTAGCCACTGCTTGGTGGGCTCAAACCTCACCACTGTCCTCAAAGGGACCCATACCTCAATATCCCAGGGATATCAGGCAAACTGAATGTGAATTCTTGACAAAGGAGACAAAGCCACGTAATATTCAGAGGAAGAAAAGATGTGTCCAGAGTGGTAGCCTTGACCTTGGCTACACATTCGAATCACCTGGTGCCTTTGATGCATCCCTGTCTTCTGTGCTGGCCCACAACCTGTCTGTCCTGCTCACATGGCCTTCTTCACATAGTTGTCATAAGGATCCTGTGAACACGGCAATGTTCTATGCATGTTACAAAACTGGTGCACCATGTGAGGGATGCTACAGTTAGTGCCCAGAGTGGGTAGGGGGAAGAAGACAGGTGGCTCCCTGTCCTGGCATCTGAGATTTCTTGATCTTCCTTGATCTTCGTAGTTTGCCCAGCTCCTTCCATCTAGGTTGTACTTGTTTGTGAGCAATCCCAACTAGCTTTAGCTGAGTACCTTGGTCCTGAAAGTGTCAGAGCAAAAGGGTGGAGTGTGGAGATGGGAAGGGCAGGAGGGCAGTGAGGAAGACAGACGTCAGCCATTCTACAGGCTTTGTCCTGAGTTGAGCCTCCAGAGAGCATGGTGACCTTCTTCTAAGGTGCTCCAATCCACCCCAAAGATGGCCCTGCCACAAGGACAGCTAAAGATACGACACAATGGGGAGGATGTGACTCAGAATCCCTGCCCTCCCATGGATACCAGTCCCCAGCCCCTCTGCCCAGGGTGGTGGGATACTTTAGATTCCATGTGAAACTGCAAGCTGTGGCTGTTTCACACTCTGCAGGAAATGAGTAAGTACGAGATGCATCCCTGGAAAGGATGGGTACAGTCTTGGCAAATGGAAGAAGGATAGAGAGAGACCTGCACCACAGAACAGAGAAAACAGCCTGCCTGAGTCACAGCAAGTGAACAAAGATGGGCCAGTGCTTGAAAGGTAAACATCAAAGAGATTTCCTTCATCTGCATATAAGAGGAGAGAAATCACTTTTCTCCTATCAGTTTTCAAACTCATTCATTCATTCATTCATTCATCAACACGTATTTACCAAGCACCTACTATTGCACCTATAAAATAAGTACTGCAATATATTGAGGTACTTGAAATAAAACACACAAGAGAGATGAGGAGCTCCCATTCTGACAATGTTCTGCCAACAACAACAAAAAAAGATTCTTCCCCATATTTCCAGGAGCGCAGTCCAAAATACAGGCATTCTTTTGCCTACCAGTTGACTGTGTTCCTGGGAAGAGCACACCTGCGTTAAGCCCAGAAAAATAAAGACCTTTGTGTGGGCATCAGAAAACGTGGGTTCTGGTCTCGAGTCTGCCTGTGGTTCACTAAGTGACCTCAGATGAGATCCTGTTGCTTTCAGTGCCTCAGCTTGTCCCATGACAGTGAATCAGATTATGTCTGGGAAGTGCCCTCCAGTGTGCAATATGATATGTCAATTTTGGCAAACGTTATGCTCCATTGCACACCCCACAGCCCACCTTTTTGCTCTGACCATTGCTGTAGCAGCCAGCTGCATGCGGGTGTAGCCTATGGGCACCTCACCTCACTTCATCTCTCTTGCTTTCTGCCCTAGGACTTCCCTCCCACTGCCAAGTAGGAGCCTGCTCAGCCATTTCAGCACAGGTGGGATCCCATACACCTGGTGAAGCCAGGGAGTTAAAATCCCTGCAACCCCTGACCAGACAACCCCTGACCAGTGGAAAACAGAAGAAGAGTGGATAAATAAACATTCTCCTCTTCCATGCCTCAGGCAGGTAGTTCTAAGGTGGATTCTACACAATTCCTCAGAGGGTTCCTAGCATGACTGAGCCTGGTTGTCTCCAGCAAGTAACAGCTTTCCCTGTGGGTTCCTCCTGAGCCCCTCACTCCTATTCCCTGGGATCACTACAAGCAAACAAGTCTTTCCCTCAAGCTCTGCTTTTGGGGGAACTAAAATGAAGACATATGGTCATGTGGCTGTGGGTGGAGGGTGCTGAGGTGACAAGGGTCAGAAGACCCAGGGTGGGGTTTACATGCTGGTGCTTAATATATGTGCTAATCCCATTTTATTACATTGATGGTACAATGGATCTGCGTCAATGGGCAGCTCTTCCATCCTGGTCCTGGGAAATCATGAAGCTTGAAATCCCCCATGTGAACACCCAGTTTCCCAGATACCAAGACAAGAGATAACAGTATTTCTCAATTGCTCCAGAACCAGTTGGGGAAAGGTATGCGTTTGGCACATCAAAGAAAGCTCCATCTGGTATTACAACAGGACTTATTTCCTTGTTTCTCTCCCTCCCCATTGGTCCCTCCCTCTCTTCTTTTCTCCTTTTCCCTTCCATCTCTCACTAAGGATGATGACTCAGTAGTTTTCCTGAGTGGCTCCCCCAGGGAGATAACTGGACCCATTGGCAGTCTGACCCCTGGCAAAGAGGGCTCTGCTGCCCTCTGGAGAAATCCAGGTAGGAGGGCATGTTCCCTAGGAGGGTGGGCTCCAGTCTATGGACCCTTATACCACACCCTTTGTGCCCGATCTAATCCCACCCCATTTGGCATCTTCCATATAAAGTTCAATCATTTCTGCCTTCAGGGACCTGGCTGGGGTGGCCAAGAAAAAGCTAAACCTTTAGCCTGGCATTCAGGCCACTCACCATCAAAGCCATGCCTGGCTCCACCACCTCCTCATCAGGCACACTAGCTGCCTAGCACAGTCAGAAGCTTCAGTTAAGAGCATCAGCTTGGCTTTCTGACTGACCTGAGATGCAAATCCAACCCTGGGCAAGTTTCTTAACCTCTCTAAATCTCAGGTTGCTAATATGCAGAACAGAGGTTATCATCACCTCTACCCCATAAAGTTTCTTGGAGGATTAAATGAGATAATGTGTGCAAAGCACCTAGCTCCCACATTGACAGCTCAGCACATTTTGGCTTAATATTCTCACATGCGGTTGTTTTGGGGTGAGTGGTGATCGATAAAAGGAGAATGAATGAGGCAGCCTCTAGCATGGATTCTAGGGCTTCGTTGCTTCCTGAACAGCTTGTCCCATGAGATAGACTTGCTTCAGAGTAATTCCAGCTGCCCCTGCCTGGTACTTGAGCCTGAGTGTGTGTGCAGTGGAGGCAGAGGGCTGTGGAACGCGGGCAGGGCAAACAGAATCAGGAAGCCTGGAAGCTGGCTATATTCCATTCAAGTACGATGCCAGTAAGGCAAGCCAGGGGTCTGCCTCCAGAGCAGCCTGAGAGCCTTTGGCTAAGGGGATAAGATCAGGCTCCTTAAATAAACAGTTTGTGGTATGCTAGGCAGGATATCAGGCTAGAGAGCGGAATCCAGGCCAACCTCTGCCATGGACTCACTGTGTGATCCTGGGCAAGTAGGTTCCTTATCAGGTCCTCAGTCTGCCCATCTGTTCAATAGGAGGGTTGGACAAGGTCCCTTGTCATACTAAGATATTGCATCTTAACAATATCTTACACCTGAGATAGAGAGCAGAGTTAGCACAAAACAGTAGGTAGGAAACTGAAACCACTGAGAGAAAAGCAAAATTGACTTTTTCTCTCCTCTAACCCCCAACCTTTGCCTACCTAATTCTATGCTTTTCATAACCAATGCCCTTCCTACAGGAAGTCCTCTAAGAGTTCATCCCTACACCCACACTGCTATGCTTGGCTGTTTGTGATTCCCTTCCTGTATTTAGTCAGTTATATAAAAGTGAATTTGTCCACAAGCTCTCCTCCCCTCACTCTCCAATCCTACCTCCCAAGGCCCTCCAAGACCCCTCCGCACCTCAAAGGCAGGGACTCATCTAATTCAACTCTCTGGTGGCCCATGGCTTAGCACAGAACTCAGTAGCCAACCATCCCAATGTGCCTGGGACTAAGAGTTTCCCGGGACACAGAAACTTTCAGTGGTAAAATCAGCAAAGTCTTGGGCATACTGAGATGGCTGGCCACCAGTTCATCCATAGCTGAGTCAGTAAGTGCTTACTGAGTTGAATTAAGAGGAAAAAAAGCAAGAAAACTTGTTAGCAAAAAGGATGGCCTGTTTTGGCCGGGCGCGGTGGCTCACGCCTGTAATCCCTGCACTTTGGGAGGCCGAGGCGGGCAGATCACGAGGTCAGGAGATCGAGACCATCCTGGCTAACACGGTGAAACCCCGTCTCTACCAAAATACAAAAAATTAGCCGGGCGCGGTGGCGGGCGCCTGTAGTCCCAGCTACTCGGGAGGCTGAGGCAGGAGAATGGCGCGAACCTGGGAGGCGGAGCTTGCAGTGAGCCGAGATGGTGCCACTGCACTCCAGCATGGGCGACAGAGTGAAGACTCCGCCTCAAAAAAAAAAAAAAAAAAAAGGATGGCCTGTTTCTAATGAATTGTAATTTCTGGGAGATAGGGACCAGAAATTCACTGGTCTTAATAATATGCCAAGGCTGCAACAAACATGTGCAGAACTACAGACTTTGGAAAGCATTTTCTCAAGCATTTTCTCCACAGATTCTCACAAAACCCTGTGAGCTTGTTAAAGAAAGGAACCTAATCCCCATCTCACTGGCCACTAAGGCATAAAGAGGTGAATACATGGAGAAATACACCAAATCCATGGATGAGAAGACTCAGTATCACAAAGGTGGCACTTCTTCCTACAGTAATCCATAACTTCAATGCCATTCCAAACAAAATACTAACGGGAATTTTTGTGGAACTTACTGAGCTGGTCCTAAAATCCTTATGGAAGAATAAAGGGCTAAGTATAGCCAGAAGAACTTGAAAAAGAATAAGCGTGAACTTGCCTTCATAGGGACATCAAGAATTTTCGAAACTATAATAATATTTAGAAGTGTGGTAATGTCACAATGGAACAGAAAGACTAATATATTAAAACGTTATATGAGACAAGAGTATTACAAATCAGTGTGAATAAATTAAGTATTAATAAATGAGGCTATAACTATTGACTATCCCCATAAAAATGAGGAAAATTAGATCCCTACCTCATATCATACTTAAAAATTCCAAATGGGTTAAAGACCTAAACATCAAATTTTGTTGAAGTTTTAAAACTTTTAAACCATAAGGGACAAATTGATATATCTGATCAGAGAAAAATGAATAAATTTTACCACATTAAAATTTGAAATTTGTGTATGACAAAAGGTATTTAATAAGCAAAATTGAAAGACAAGTCACAGACTGAATCAGATATTTACAAAGCATATGAGCATTCAAAATATATAAATATTTACAAATAATAAGCAAAAGACAAACATACCAATTCAGAAATGGGCAAAAGATATAAAAAGGCAATTTATAGAAGAAATATCAATGGCCAAAA